>NW_006780610.1:3777804-3796461 GCF_000442215.2 Lipotes vexillifer | reverse complement strand
GGGGCCTCCACGACTGGAGGAGTGGGGGTTATGCAATGGCAGCAAGGAAGAGGATTGAGGGGTAAGGTAGGGGGGTGCCCGCCCCGCCCCGCGTCAGGCCCAGACAACTCACAGTGGAAATACAGCTCCTCCTCATCATGGGCATCCCGACCTCCTTTGCCATAGCTGCAGGTCCTGGGGTAGGGGGTTGGGGGTCGGGGGGTCCGTAGTCATTCTTTGAGCCAGGCTGTCCCAGCCCTTCCCATCTCACCAGCACCCAGGGCGACACCTCTCTGTCCCTCCAAAAGGATAAGGTCTGTGCCCCAGGGGAGGGGCCTTCTTGTCCTGCTGGTCTGAAAGCTTCTCCCCACATCACACATACAACCCTAGCCCCAGACCTAACCCCTCACCTGCCTCCGCATTCCTAGTTATTTTCACTTTGAGACACAGTGTATTCTTGCAACTCCAGAGGCACCCAAATCCATGCCCTGACTTCAAGCCCAAGCTGCTCCCCTGCCTACAGCTGAACAAAACAGGCAGACCTTGTGTCCAGGGGCAGCTTTCAGTCTAGTCAGGAAAACAAACATTGAGAAGGAACCACAAGCCCACTCACAGGTCCAAGCAAAGAAGGGTGGTGCGCCGTGGGGAACACCTAACAGATGGATCGGACGTGGCCGGGGCCATCAAGGATGGCTTCCTGAGACAGAGGCAGCCATGGACCAAAGGATTGCATCATGATCAACAAAGCCACAGGCTGGCATCTGGGGCCCCCTGAGGCAGGGCCTTGCAGGCCCAGATAAAGACTTTGGTTTTATTCTGGGGGCAGAGGCCCCAGAACCCCCTGGGGGGTTTTGAGCCAAGGTTCAATTTGTATTTTAGGAAGATCACCCCAGCTGCTGCTGTGTCCCCGCAGGAGATGGCAGTGGCTCAGGCTATGTGGTGGACTCGGAGAAAAGTAAGAGGACTCAAGTCACATTTAGGTGACAGGGCCACAGGGCTTGGAGATAGCTGGAAGGCAGAAAGGGAGAGGGGGAAGGTTGGAACAACTCAGGTTCCAGCTTGCCCAGCAGGGTGTGGGGTGTACCAGTTACTGAGATCGGGAGTTCTCAGTTAGACATTTGAGTTTGCAGGGCCTCTGGTAAAAGCAGGGACACTCAATGAGCAGGGAGTTAGCTGTGTGTGTGAGTGGAGTTTGGCAGAGAGGTGTGCTCTGGAGATACAAGCTCTGGAGCTGGGGGTACTGCCCAGGGAGAGGAGGGAGCCTGAGAAGTGGGACAGGGAACAGGTCTGAGGACCCCCACGATTTAAAAATTGGGTAGAGAAGGATGCCATGGAGGAGATCATGAAAGAACCACCAGAGAAGCTGGAGGGAACCAGAAGGGAAATCGGGGGTGGGGGGAGGTGGCGGGCGATACCACAGGAAGCAAGGAAAGAAAAGGTGGAGCAGGGCTTCCCTGGTGACGCAGTGGCTGAGAGTCCGTCTGCCGACGCAGGGGACGCGGGTTCGTGCCCCGGTCCGGGAAGATCCCACGTGCCGCGGAGCGGCTGGGCCCGTGAGCCGTGGCCGCTGAGCCTGCGCGTCCGGAGCCTGTGCCCCGCGACGGGAGAGGCCACAACAGGGAGAGGCCCGCGTACCGAATGAAACTGCTATTACAACCAGACTTTGCTATAGCATACATACCACTGAACCTGTTTGAAATAAAGTTTTTCTCTCCGGGGACCGCAAAAAAAAAAAAAAAGAAAAAAGAAAAGTTGGAGCAGAGGAACGAGGTCACGTGAAGGCTCTAGGAGGAGGGGTTAGGGGAGACTGGAGAGAGATGGCCACGTTTCGATACCAGTGGGAAAGAGGAGGCTGTCCTGTAGTCTGGAGTGGTCACGATGGCGGTCGCCAGCGTGGGCTCTGGAATCTGACGACCGGCTCCCTAGGTGGTCCACTCTCTGCCTGTGGAACCACGTGGCTGGGTTTTCTCTTTAATAAAATCGGGATGACGACATCCGTGCCTGATCACACTGGTGCCAAGAGCTTACTAAGCACGAAATAAATGTTAGCTATCAAGTGCGGAGGAAGTGGGCGTTATCAATAGCAATGGGCTCCCGAGATGGTAGGAAGGACGGTCACAGGTGGAAGATCCTGGCCGGGAGAATGGCACCTCCTCTAGAGCCAAAGGAGGGGGAGGATGGATGCAGAGATAGGCAGGTGTGTAGACTTGGGGGCGAGAAGTTGAGCGGTTAAAGTTGCTATTAAAGGGCAGGTGCAGCAGACGTGGCTGAGGGAGCGAGCTGCAAGGACGGGGAGTCTGCAAGGCACAAGCCGAAGTCGGGTATTTGGGGTAATGGCCAGGTCCACGGCAGGAGATGGGAGAGGGCAGCTGAGATGGAACAGGAGAGAAGGTCCGCAGAAACAAGGGAGTCAAAGAACCCAGAGGCCAAGGGGTGGGGCAGGTCCTCCAGTGGCTACTGAAGTCATCCAGCATGGGAACAGGACTTCCATGAATGAGGGGAACACCTGGGAGAGGTAACGAGGGATGAAGGGGGCAAGGCTGAGTGGCTGGAGGAGTGATGGCAGAGAAAATGAGAAGCTCCCACTGGGTGACGCAAGATGGACCGGGGAGGGAAAGTGGAGGTAAGGAGCCCACCGCACAGAGCGGATACCGCAGAGACCGCGAGAGGAGGAGACGGCTGAGGGAGGTGTTACTGTCTGCAAAGCTGGGATACACGTGCTGGAGATGTGTGCCTCTGCACATCAGCGCTAGACCAGGCAGATTCTCATTTTGGTGTTGTTTGATTCTGAGCAGGTTGTGAAATCCACCCCTGGCTTACTCTGCCTGCTCTGGTGCATCTGTCTCCGAGGAGCTGCTGGGCAGCTGCCTCTGTTCTGTAGAGTCTGCCTGAAGAGGCCCTCCTTGCTCACCTCTCTCCCCTTTCCTCCTTCTGCCTCCCAGAGACCCTGAGCTCACAGCCAGGACAAGATGCTCTCAGCTCCTGTCCATTCCCGCTTTTCCAACAGGTCTCATGTAAGGACCTTTAAGCTCTGTGAGGACAGAGATTCCACTCTTGCCCTGCCTTCCTGACTCACCTGGCCCGGGCAGAGCTGGCTCCCAGACTCTCTCCTCCTCAGTCACTTTCAGCACCTTATTCAAGCCCAAGCAAACAGTCCCCTCCGAGCCAAGTGAAATCTCACGGTCCCTCCAGCCCACAGGTGGTTCCAGGATGCTGATGTGTGGCTCCGGGGCCAGCCCATTTCTCTCCTGTGCTCCCCCCACTCCAGCCTGTCACATGCAGACTTTCCAGCCCCTCCAGTCTGCTGACCTCAGCCCCAGCCTGGAACCCACCCGGGGTGCCACTGCATGTGGCAGATTGTGGCCCTGGAGAGAAGCGTGATATATATGCCATGAGATTTCTGCTGCATGCCAAAGGGCCGGAATCTTCCCTGAGCCAGACCCAAGCTCCACATCTTTGCCCCTCCTCCCATCCCCTTTCTCTGCCCACTCTGCCAGCTTCTTCTGCTGGGGGTTGGGGGTTTCTGGTTTATGAGTTCCCCTCCCTGTTCTCCCTGCACGTAGGCGAGGGCGTGTGCGCGCGCGCGTGCGCACACACACACACACACACACACACACACACACACAAAATTTCTGCCTTTCTTCCTTTTGCCTGTGTTGAAGGGCCTCCAGATCCCTTTCGGGCAGGGGCTGGGGGCCTCTGAGTGCCTCAGGAGGATCCTAATCACACCGGAGCAGCTGGAGCTTGATTCCATCCTCAGCGATGCCTTCTGACATTTAATGAGTTAAGGAGCTAAATCCCCTTCATCCCAGAGCGGCTGAGCTAGCTGCCATGCTGGCTGCCATGCTGCCGACTGCAGGAGCAGGGTGTCGGGACGGTGGGAGGAGGGCCAGGACCACACCAGCCACGCCTATATCTACACAGCGGTGTGCTCGCCCGTGCACATCCGCACGGGTGCAAATGCAGATACAGACATGGGTGCCTGTGAGCACATGTGAATGTGCACAGGGACATGGCCCATCAGGCATCATCCAGGCTGGGACCAGCCACCTACCTCCTCCAAATGGCCAGCACGCTCATCACAGAGCCCAGGACGAGGAGGGCTGAGATGGTCACAATGGTGACGACGACTGCGGGGCTCTGGTCCTTGGACCCCGAGGCAGCTGGGAGGGAAACCACGAGGTTGAGAGAGGCAGAGGACCAGGCTCCCGGGGAAGCTCCAGGACAGACTCCTGTGCTCACCCCACAGCAGGATTCCCACAGCACCTCCGCACTCGGCCCGGCCTCCCGGCGGCAAGGGACCAAGGCAGCCCCACCAGCCACAGTGGCACCTGGAGCTTCCTCCTTTCCCAGGGCAAGGCACTTCCACTGCAGCCCAGCTCTGAGAGAGAGGAGCAGGCATCCAGACAGGCAGGCCCAGGCCTCCCTTTTTGCCTTTCTGATGCACAATGAAGGTAGCTCTGCAGGGGGATGGCCTCTCGTCCAAGCTCCCCAGCCCCCATCCAGAACTGTCACCAGCAATAATGATGAGTTAACATTTAATGCACACTTGCTCCATTCAAGACTAAGTGATCCAAGCCAGTAAGGTGTTACTGTTTCCATTTTATAGCAGAGGAAACTGACACTGAGAAAAGTTGTGTAATTTGCCCAAGGTCACACAGCTAACAAACAGTGAACCTAGGATTCGAACCTGATTCCTAAATCCTCTGCTTTGAACTGTTTCCCCAGGGGAAGAGCCAGGCTCTCAGCCCCATCCATCCATCCATCCATCCATCCATCCATCCAACCATCCATCCATCCAACATGTGTGCCAGGCTGGCACTAGTTCTGGGGAGATAGCAATGGATGAGCCAAAATCCCTGCTCTGGAGGGGTGTACCGACCAGTGCGGGAGACAGAAATGAAAAATCTTAACTGTAGAATGAAAAAAAGAAACAGAGACATGAGCAGAGCTGAGCAGAGGCATGATAATTTCTTCCTAAAGCCAGCGAGGAAGGTTTGCAGAAAAGGCGTCATCTGCACTGGACCTGGAAGATTGAAAGGGTTGTTGATGATGCTTAGATGCACCTGCTGGGTCTGGAAACCGGCAAGTCATCCCATGTGGCTGGAAAACAGACTGCCTGGAGGCAGAGATGCAGATGCAAGATATGAAGGTATGAAGCTGGAGGGCAGGAGGGTGAAGGGAACTGGGGGAGGAGACAGAACCAGAAGGTCCTTGAATGCTAGGCCAGGAGTATGAGCCAGGATATCCCGAGGGTAACAGGGAGCTCGAGCAATAGACAGAGTTCCTGCCCACAGGGAGAGGAGTGAGGGGATCTGCTGGCTCGGGAGCGGGGAGAGAGGGGAGGTGTTTGAGAGACGTGACAGTTTGGGGTAACTGTCGAGAACGGGGAAAATGCTACGCAGCCCTGAAGACTAAACTGAGATTAGAAAAATACAACTCTGTAGGCAGCCTTGGCGAGGGACAGAGGAGGACAGCCAAGCCTGGGGACTAGCGGAACAGGTGCGGCACGATGTCCGGGGAATGAGGGCCGGCAGAGGTGGGGCATGTTTCTGCCAGGGAGATTCTGTGCTCACTGGGGAGAGATGATTGTGGGGACAGGAGGGGCTGAGAGCCTGGGAGATGAGGTCAGATCCCAAGAGCTGCTATTAGGATGTCACAGAGCAAGTGAGGAAAAGGGATAGAAGAGGAAGGGAGAGTTAGAGGCCAAGAAGGTCAGGGTCAAAGAGAAGATTTCAGAGCCCACATTTTCAGAGATGGGGAACTGGGTCCAGGGTCCAGCTGGTGGCAGCAAGCGGTGGAGTTGCCAAGGACTGTTTGAAATGCAGTATCCATGTGGACGCGGAAACTGAGGATGGAGATAAAAGTGGTTGTGGTCCGCAGCCTCTGACATGGCCCTCCTGGCTTCGCCACCTCCTGGTGTTCCTTCCCCTTGAGTGTGGGCGGAACATAGTCACTTGCTTCTCATGAACAGAATACGACAAAAGTGATGGGATGTCACCTCCATGATTAGGTTACAAGAGACTGGCTTCTGTCTCGGGTGCCCTCTTGCGCTCTCTCTCGCAGTCTCTGGAAGAATCTAGTTGCTGGGTTATAAATAGCCCTTGGAGAAGCCCAGGAGGCATGTGCCTGCCTCCCACAGACAGCCAGCAAGAGCCCGAGCGGGGGGGGGGGGGGGGGGGGGCAGACACCCCCTCCCCATTCCGCCCCAGGTAAGCCTGGAGATGACCGCAGCCTCAGAGGACACCTTGATTGCAGCCTTTGAGAGACCTGAGACAGGTAGCACCCAGCTAAGCCTTGCCCATATTCCTGACCCAAGGAAACCATGAGATAATAAACATCTGTTGTTTTTGGCCGCTGAGTTTTGGGGTGATTTGCTACACAGCAACGGGTAACTAATACAGCGGTGAATCATGGTCCTTCCTCGTGATCCTGATTTGGGGTCACAGCTCACTGGAAAAAGTACTCTGCAGATTGGGGAACCACACCCCACAGCCAGGGCCACAGCAAAGGAGGCTGCCCGGAAGCTGAGCAGAGTATCTACCAACTAAGAAGCACCAAATTAAGGGAAGTCATCAGCCCTCTTCAGCTACTGGCTCCCAGCTCCCGCCCGCCGCCACACCCACGCCAGCCAAACCCGCGAGCCTTTGTTCTGATGGCTTCCTCTATCCAAAATGCCTTCCCTGCCCACCTCCACACACTCAGACGTTCCCCAGCCTTCAAGACACAGCTCTAATCTCTTGCCAGCACCTGGCCGAGGTCTGGCAGAGACAGGCATTCGAGCAAGAAGTGCTGTTTCCTTTCCCAGAACTCAAACTCCCTCAACATTTTATCTCCACCTCCCTTTGGGCTCAGAACTCTTCCTATCTTGGATTAGACTCATGTAGCAGGTTGGAAAGAATTATTATCTTGACAGCTGGTGCCAGGATGCCTCTTAGGGGGAACTGCCTTTGTCCGGGAAAATACTTTCGTGAGCTGCTCGGGTAGATAGAGGTGAGATCCTGAGGGCTGGGTTAGCAGCAGAACAACAAAAGAGAGCGCTAAATGCTCTGCACGCATCAGGAGGGGGACCCGG
This sequence comes from Lipotes vexillifer, assembly GCF_000442215.2. Lineage (NCBI taxonomy): Eukaryota > Metazoa > Chordata > Mammalia > Artiodactyla > Lipotidae > Lipotes > Lipotes vexillifer. The sequence continues at coordinate 3,789,407 of NW_006780610.1, read as the reverse complement.
GGGTGGGTGGAGAGAAGAGGAACCAGGGGAGGGAAGCCAAGGGAGGAGGGGGTAGCACCATACCATGCGAAGAGCTGGAGCTGCTTTAGGATTGGGAATATCTGATGTTCAGCTTTTGTTTTGCTTTGTTTTGATAAGAGCTTTATTGAGAAATTATTCTCATACCATACAATTCACCCATTGAAAGTGTACAATTCTCCTGGTGTTTTTTTGTTTGTTTTTGGCCGCACTACGCAGCTCATGAGGTCTTAGTTCCCTGACCAGGGATTGAACCCACGCCCTGGCAATGAAAGCACCGAATCCTAACCACTTCTCCTGGTGTTTTGTTTTGTTTACCGCTGCAGGTGCAACTCCCTTCATGTGCCCCAACCCTCAGGGAAGGTTGGATGCTAGGATGATGGATGTCAGGGCCTGGCAGTACAGAGGGTGAGCTGGGCCTCACCCCTCTGCTTCACACTGTAAGGCCTAGTGGGAAGAGGGTCGGGGGCCCAGGTTTGAGTCTGTATCATGGCAGCGACAAAGCAGTAGGATGGGAACGAGAATTTAGTGGTCAAGGGCAAGAAGTGACCGGGAGACAAAAATTTCTTCCAAGAAAAGAGAAGAATCTTGGAGAGGGCACAGGATGTTTCCACGAGACATGGGAGGTTCTGAGAGGCAAGGAGACACCAGCTGAGACCTGGGTTATAGCTGTTTGTGGGCCCCTCCCCTGTGATTTCCTCCAGGACAGGTTCCCAGTCTAAGCCACTAGCTGTTGGATTCCAATTTTTTTTTTTTTTTTTTTTTTTTGGCCACACTGAGCAGCACGTGGGATCTTAGTTCTCCCACCAGTTCCACCGTGCCCCCTGCAGCAGAATCGCAAAGTCCTAACCACTGAACGGCCAGGGAAGTCCAACCAAATTCATCCATTAATTAGGTTGTGACTGAACTGTTCTGCAGTTTCCCTTAATTGCACAGATAACACCCCCCCCCGCCCCGCCCCAATTTGCCTCCCTGCTCCAGCCCTAGGCTGGGTTTTCTCTTGACACATCACTTACCCTCCCCCGGGGTCTGCACTTCAATGCTGGGGTTGAAGCTCTGGGTCTCCCAGGAGGGGCCCGGGGAAGCCGCCCGGATCTGAAAGACGTAGCGGGTAGCTGGCTTGAGGTTGGTAACGGTGACCGCAGGCTCCCCTGTCTTCACCGTGGAGTAAGTCTGCTCGCTCTGACCCTGGGGAGGGACCGAGAAGTGAGGCCCAGACCCAGGGCTGGCCCCACGCTCCTCGGAGAATGTCGGGGGAAAGGAGTAGGGAGGAGCCTGGGCTGGTGGAATGACTCCACTTGTCTTGGGGAGATGCCACAGCTTTCTTCCATAGGATCACCAGCCCCTTTCTCCACCACGAGCTCCCACCCATACTCGGTGGTACCTGTAGCTGAGAACAGCCCCACCTCCAAGTAAGAGAAACTTTAGAGAAGATGCTGGCCTTCATAGGGATGCTAGGATGAAGGGCATCAGGGCCTGGCAGTCCAGAGGGTGAGCTGCACCTGACCCCTCAGAGGAAAGAAGACAAGGGCCTGACACCTGCTCGGCCCTTGTCGGATCACACAGCTTTTCCTTCCCCTTGGCATCGGACTTTCACAATGTCCTGCAAGGCATGGATTCACAGATAAGGAATCGGGCTCAGAGGGGTACAGAGGCTCTCCCAAGGCCCCCAGCAACGGTCCACTCACTGCCCGCTGCTGGGCTAGACCCTATAGGAGCCAACTTCCTACAGTCCTCACAGCAGCATTCCTATATCCTTTAACAGGTGAGGCTCACATCAAAGAAGGGTTGGCGTGACACCTTCTCGATTCCTTCAGGTCCCGTGCTCTGTGCTCTACATCGTCCTGCCCCCAACACATCTGATAACGGTACCTGCTGGACATGCCACCATTATTTTGTCTCTGCCCACACCCCCTTATTAGAGCCCCTGCCACACTCACAGCCCCCAGAGGTGCACCTCCCCTACACCTGTGGCCCCAGTTCTAGGGCCATGGTATTCAGGAATCAGGGAAGACTCTGACCCAAGCTGGGCCAATCAGAATCTCCCTTCCGGGCATTTGAACAAACCACCGAAAGACAGTGCAATGACTGCATGACCTATGAGACGGGACAGGCTCAGGGCAGGGAGGGGGAAAGGGGCAAGGCTGCCAGCCTCGGCAGCTACCAGGTGCTAGGAGCAAGGCTCGTGCAGAGGAGGTGGAGCTGGTGCACAGAGAGAAGTCGGCGTGAGGAGCTCATGACACCAGCCACACTTCTGGTCATCGGGCTCCGTGAGACGTTCCTGAAGGCTTTCAAACACAGCCCCTTTGGTACTGGCTCCTCTTTTCAAGGGTTTTTGTTCCCAGCAACTTCAAACTCCCTAAGGGCCTGGAAGCATCCACCCAGCTCAGTGCTGGGACTGTATCTATGCAGTGATCCCCAAGTGTCAGTTCAATGAGCCCTTTCTAAGCAACTGCTGCGTGCCTAGCTCCTTCCCAGTGACCTTCGCTGCGGTCTCCTAGACATCAGGGATCCCCAGAGCTCTACCCTGACTTCTCTTCTCATTCATGCCCCCCTCCCTTGGTCATCCCTTCTGGTCCCTTGGCTTCAGCTACTATCTCTATGCTGAAAGCCCCCAACTCCCTCTTTCTCTCTCTGTCTTTCTCTCTCTGTCTCTGTCTCTCTCTCTCAACTCACAGCTCTCCAGACTTCTCGTATTCAAAAACTTTGACTGATTCAGCAAAGAACTCCCTGGAGTCACTGAGGAGGGAGTGAAGTCCTGACACATGTAATGCTAAGTTGAAAGCAAGGTTTCGCTTTAATGAATACAATTGACACCAAGGTGAGAAACAGTTTAACTGCAGATTACATGTCAAACAGTTTGAATTTAAATTCATAAGTTTATTAACTTATGCGGAAAAGAGACAGTGGATCCGGATGTAACTCCACTTGTCAAACCATGGTTGAGCTGCAACCACAGATGACAACAGATACAAGAGGTCAGCAAAAATCAGCAAGAAGTATCCTATGAGAACCAACCGGCAATATGGAGTTTACAGCAAGGATCGCTGTATATTTTCTATTCTTATTTGTAAACGATGGGCTACACATTCCTCACGTCAGCAAAATTATAATAATAATGCACACGTTCACTGTTCTGCAGAGCTGGCTGCTAAACGTTTACCAACACGGGGGGCCCCATGACCTAGCAATGTGCTCCCACCGTGGTACCTTTCTGTAAAATTTGAAACAATGTATTTCTGCATTCTTTTTCTTAAAAGGATTGCAAATTGTATGTACATGATTTCGCCACACAAAATCTGGATCAGCCCCCAGAGAAGGCTTCTTGTCAACTGTACACACTAGGCAGAAGTGGTGAAAATGGACATGATGGCCAGTGATGAAAGGAGACGTGGGGAAAGAGGGAGAGCAGTGGGGTCCATGGTGAGGAAAGGACAGGAAGAAACCCCAGCTGGGGAGGCCCCTTAGGGGGCCTGTGGAAATGTTTAGAAGGAAAGTAAGAAGGACTTCTGCTGGGAGGTGCTTATGAAGAGAAGGAAGCCAGCGGGTGAGGGGGGCAGATCACAGCCAGGAATGCAGCCCCAGGTCCCTCCCAGACACCAACTCACCTTTTCATAGTATCTGATCTCATACTCCGTGCCATTGGCCCCAGGGGCTCCAGCGGGGATGGGCTCCCGCCATGACAGGGACACACTCTGGGGCTCCACTCGGTCCCTGCGGATCTCATCCTCCTCCCATGGCGCTGAAAGTAAGTAATGCAAGGTTCTGGACCCAGATCTGACTGTGGGGCAGGGACAGGGGCTGGAAAGCCTGGACAAGCGGGGATTAGGGGCGGGGCTACTGGAGCCACAGAAGCATGACCAAAGGGTCTGTGGGGGACAGGATGTTCCTGAGGTACGGGGCTTGAGGGATAGCGTCTTTGCGGGACTAGAGGGAAGGGAGGCCCCTCTCACCCCACAGCTCTCTGCTTCCCTGGCTCCTAGGGGGAAAGCATCAGGCCACGTGCTGCTTGCCCACACCCTATACTCCAGCTTCCCTCATGGTGGCTGGTTCTAATCCCCCAGGCTCTTTCTACAGCTCTGTCTCTGCGGTTTGGAGACATTAGGGAGCACAGAAGGCAGGAAGACAAGCTACTTAACTATTCTAACAGTCTGGGCAAGAGGTCATATACTCAACAAACTAGGGATAGAAGGAACCTACCTCAACATAATAAAGGCCATATATGAAAAGCCCACAGCTAACATCATACTCAATGGTGAAAAACTGAAAGTTTTCCCTTGAAGATCAGGAGTAAGACAAGGATGCCCACTCTTGCCACTTCTATTCAACACAGTACTGGGAGCCCTAGACAGATCAATTAGGCAAGAAAAAGAAAGAAAAGGCATCCAGATTGGAAAGGAGGAAGTAAAATGATCTCTCTCCACAGATGACATAATCTTATATGTAGAAAACCCCAAAGATTCCACAGAAAACACTGTTAGAACAAATACAGCAAAGCTGCTGGATACAAAATCAAATCACAAAATCATTTGCATTTCTACACACTAACAATGAACAATATGAAATAGAAATTAAGTAAACAATCCCACTTACCAGAGCATCAAAAAAGATAAAATATTTAGGAATAAACTTAACCAGAAAAACAAAAGACTTGCACACTGAAAACTACAAGACGCTGCTGAAAGAAACTGAAGAAGACACAAATAAACAGGCATCCATATTTATTGGGACTTCCCTGGGGGTCCAGTGGTTAAGAATCTTCCTTCCAATGCCAGGGACGTGGGTTCGATCCCTGTTCGGGGAAATAAGATCACAAATGCCGTGGGGCAACTAAACCTGCGTGCCGCAACCACTGAGCCCACACGCCACAACTACAGAGCCCACGTGCTCTGGAGCCCACGTGCCACAACTACAGAGTCTGCGCATCACAACTAGAGAGAAGCCCACGTGCCACAAGTAGAGAGAAGCCCGCACACCGCAGTGAAGAGCCCGTGTACTGCAACAAAAGTTCCCACGTGCCACAGCTAAGACCCAACACAGCCATAAATAAATAAATAAATAAATAAATAAACAAATAAAATCTGTGTTTAAAAAAAAAAGACATCCATATTTATGGAGTGTAGCCTTAATACTGTCAAAATGTCCATACTACCGAAAGTGACCTAAAAAAATTCAGTGCAATTCCTATCAAAATCCCATTGCATTTTTTCCAAAAATAGAAAAAAAATTCTAATATTCATATGGAATCTCAAAGGACCATGAACAGTCAAAATGATCTTGAGAAAGAAAAGCAAACCAGGAAGCCTCACACTTTTTTACTTCAAAATGTTACAAACCTACAGTAAACAAAACAGTATGGTACTTGGCATAAAAACAGAACTATAGACCAATGGAACAGAACAGACAGCCCAAAAGTAAACCCTCACATATATGGTCAAATGCTCCTCTACAAGGATGTCAGGGCCACACAGTGGGAAAAGGAAAGTATCTTCAACAAATGATGCTGGAGAATTTGATTTTTGTTTTGTTTTGTTTTTTGGCCATGCTGTGCAGCATGTGGATCTTAGTTCCCCAACCAGGGATTGAACCCACGCCCCCTGCATTGGAAGCGCAGAGTCTTAACCACTGGACCACCAGGGAAGTCCCCAGTGCTGGGGAATTTGAATATCCACATGCAAAAGAATGAATTTGGGCCCTTACCTTCACCACACACAAAAATTAACTCAAAATGAATTACAGGCCTAAATGTAAGACCTGAAACTATAAAACTCCTAGAAGAAAATATAGAGGAAAAGCTTCATGATATTGGATTTGGCAATGATTTCTTGAATATGACACCAAAACACAGGCAACAAAAACGAAAATAGACAAATGGCACTACATCAAACTAAAAACATCTGTACAATAAAGGAAACAATCAACAGAGTGAAAAAGCAACCTCTGGAATGGGGGGATATATTTACTAACCACATATCTGATAAGGGGTTAATATCCAGGACATAAAAAGAACTCCTACAACTCAACAATAACAACAAAACCCCAAAAATAACCCAATGGGCAGAGGACTTGAATAAACATTTCTCCAAAGAAGATGTGCAAATGGGCAATAAGCACATGAAAAGATACTCAATATCACTAATCATCAGGGAAATGGAAGTCAAAACCACAATGAGATATCACCTCATACCTGTTAGGATCAAAAACAAACAAACAAACAACAACAGCAAACAAAACAAAACAAATAGAAAATAACAAGTGTTGACGAGGCTATGGAGAAAATGGAACCCTGTGCGCTGTTGGTGGGAATGTAAATTGGTACAGCCACTATGGAAAACAGTATGGAGGTTCCTTAAAAAAATAAAAATAGGATGCAACTAGAGATTATCATACTAAGTGAAGTCAGAAAGAGAAAGACAAATACCATATGATATCACTTAATATGTGGAATCTAAAATATAACACAAATGAACCTATCTATGAAAAATAAACAGAATCAAGGACATAGAGAACAGACTGGTGGTTGCCAAGGGGGAGGGGGCTGGAGGAGGGGTGGAGTGGGAGGTTGGGTTTAGCAGATGTAAGCTTTTATACAGAGAATGGATAAAAAACAAGGCCCTATTGAATAGCACAGAGAACTATATTCAGTATCCTATGAAAAACTATAATGGAAAAAATATTTTAAAATGTATATATGCATATAACTGAATCACCTTGTACAGCAGAAATTACCACAACATTGTAAATCAACTATACTTCAATTAAAAAATTGATTAAAAAAATACAATAAAATAAAAACAGAACTACCATGTGATGTAGCAATCCCTTTTCTGAGTATATAGCCCAAGGAAATGAAATCACAATTCTGAAGAAACTTCTGCACTTCCACGTTCACTGCAGCATTATTCACAATAGCCAAGATATGGAAACAACATAAGTGTCTGTTGACAGATGAACGGACAAAGACAAGAAAATTATATACGTATGTATTTAATGATATGTTATTCAGCAATTAAAAAAAGATATCCTGCCATTAGCAAAACCACAGATGAACCTTGAGGGCATTATGCTAAGTGAAATAAGACAGAGAGAGAGACAAATACTGCATGATCTCACTTATATGTAGAATCTAAAAATGCCAAACTCGGGACTTCTCTGGTGCAGTGGTTAAGAATCCACCTGCCAATGCAGGGGACGTGGGTCCGAGCCCTGGTCCGGGAAGATCCCACATGCCGCTGAGCAACTAAGCCTGTGTGCCACAACTACTAAGCCTGCGCTCTAGAACCCGCGAGCCACAACTACTGAAGCCCACGTGCCACAACTACTGAAGCCCGCACACCTAGAGACCGTGCTCCACAACAAGAGAAGCCACCGCAATGAGAAGGCCGTGCACCACAACGAAGAGTAGCCCCCACTCGTCGCAACTAGAGAAAGCCCGTGTGCAGCAACGAAGACCCAATGCAGCCATAAATAAATAAATATATATATAATTTTTTTTAAATGCCAAACTCATAGAAACAGAGAGTAGATTGGTTTTTGACAAGAGCTAGGGCGTGGGGGAAATGGGGAGATGTTGGTCAAGGGTACGAACTTCCAATTATAAGATTAATTACATCTGGGGATCTAATGTATGGCATGGTGTAGTTGAAAACTGCTAAGAGAGATCTTGAATGTTTTCACCAGACTCATAAAACATACTTATGTGAGGTGATGGATGTGTGAACTAACCTTCCCATGGCAATCCTTTCACAATACACACATACACCAAATCATCACATTTGTACACCTTAGACTTACACAAAGGTGTAATTCAATTATATCTCAATAAAGCTGGGGGAAAAAATAATGTGATGCAGACATACAATGGAATACTATTCAGCCTAAAAAAAAGGGAATCCCATCACATGCAACAACATGGATGAACTTTGAGGACATTATGCTGAGTGAAATAAGCCAGTCGCGAAAAGACAGATTCTGCATGACTCCACTTCTATGAACTATCTAAAGTAATCGAACTCTTAGAAAGCAGAATGGTGGTTGCCAGGGTCTGGGGGGAAGGCAAAAGAGGAGTTGTTGTTCAAGGGGTATAGAGTTTGCATTTTGCAAGATGAAAACGTTCTAGAGGTCTGTTGTACAATAATTGCATATAGTGAACACTACTGTACTGTACACTTAAAAATGGTTAATTTGGTAAATTTCACGTTATATGTTTTTTTACCACAATTAAAAAAAAGTATTTATGCCCAGGTCATAAACCCAAAGCAATTAAATCATAATTTCTGTGGGGTGGGACTCAGGCATTAGCATCTTTTTCAAAAGCTTCTCAATGATTCCAGTGTACAGACAGATTTGAGAACCTAGTCTAGATAATGTTGGGGGGACAGACAGTAGCAAACAAAAAGAAACAAACAAAAGTGTAATCATGCCAGAATAAGGTACCACCAGGTTACTGGGAGGAAAGATCATGACTTCACTTTAAGTGTGTTGAGCAGAGGGGTTCCCAAGAGAAGATGCCAGAAAGGCAGCTGGATAAGTGGTTCCAAGGCTCCCAAAAGGTACCTGGGAGGGTGATAGAGATCCGAGAGCCATCAGGAGGTGATTCGATGAAACTGCCCAGGGCAATGCACAGAGAGAGAGAAGGCAAAGCTTTCAGGAAACAAGCCCAAGAAAAGGCAGGCAAAGGAAGAGGAGCTTGGAAAGGAGAAGCCAGAGAGGTAGGAGGAAAAGCCAGGAGCAAAGAAGGCTACAGAAGCCCAGGGAAGAGGACATTTAGGAAGGTTCCTTCCTGACTCTTCCAGTTATTAGCTATTGGGCCACAAGCAAGAGCCTCGGTTTCCTTATATGTAGACTGGAAACAATAATGACCTACTTAGGCCTGCTGTGAGAATTTTATGAGTTAATGCATATGGAGAGCTTAGCACAATACCTGACACAGGACAAGCATTCAATACCAAGTTTACCAGCAAGAGGAACTGCTGGTTGGCAGTGTCATATGCTGAGCAGAGACGGGGCAAGATGATTCAAAGTGCCCACTGGCTTTAACAATGTGGAGGTTCCTGGTGACTTCAGGGGATAGAGGGGAAGTGGACAGCAGGTGGCAACGGGCCGAGGAAGTGGAGAGAAGGGCATATGCAGCTCACTCTTAGAAAAGCGTATAAACATGGCTTCCAGTTTTAAATGGTAACCATCTAACAGGCTCCACCTCCAGTCTCCCCCAAATTCTAATTAAGACCCAAAGATACAGAAAGAGTTGAAAACACAGAATGTCACCGTAAACTAATCTTGACAGCTGATTGCCAGAATGGGGTGATGGGGAGTAGAGTGGCATATTTCCACCTACGCTAAAGCCAGTGGTACTGGACTGAAAAATACAACTGTAGTGCACCCCCAGGCTATGCTGCTCACAGAGTGACACTGCCTCCCATCCTGAAAATAACTTGGAAGATCCTTTATCCTTCCTCCCACTGTCTGACCCTTAAAAAAAAAAAAAAAAAAAAAAAAAAGCAAGGTCTTTGTCAACTGGACAACGAACGCACAGCCATCACTCTACTGCATAGCTGCTTTGAAGGAAAAGTGTTCTTCCCCCTCTCGGGAGAGTGCCTCTCAGCCTAGATACACTTGGAGATGGCAGCTCCCAGAAAAGATGTAGGCACAAAGGTAAGAAGAGTGATGAAACATCCTAGGAAGGGGCACAATCCCTTGTAGATACAGATGGAGGGCAGAGATCGGAAAGAGCCAGGAATGTCATTTTTAAAAACTACATTTGCTGAAAGTTATCAGATGGCCAGGATATAGAGGTAGGAGAAGGTTGCATTTCAGCCCCGCAGAGCTATGTTAGATGAAAGCCTGATAAATCCTGACAATGGAGCTAAAAAGTGAGCCCAAGCCCCTGCCCTCCCACTGTAGATTGGTAATGAGATCAGTCAGCACCAAAGTGGAGCTGAGTGTACAGCAGACACTACTGGAAACCTATCCAACGGCCATGTCCCCCTTCCCTGCTGACTGAGCCCAGTTTTTGATTCAGGGTCTACTGTCTGCCCTGAGATGACTCAGGTTAATTCTGATTGTTCTAAAACATCTGTGTGCACTCATTCCCTTTGCCAATAATTGGGTTAGGGCTGGGTTCCTAATCCAGTTCTGGCCAGCAAAAGGAGAAGTCACCTAAGGGGAGGAGGGATTATGGGAAAGGTTTCTGGCTTTTAAAAAGATACCAACATTTTCTATGTCTACGTCTTTATTCCTGCCCTGCAACTGAGGACATGGGGTGGGAGGGCAAAGGTGGGGCAAAGTGAGAGTAGCATCGACATATATACTCTACTGGATGTAAAATAGCTGGCTGGTGGGAAGCAGCAGCATAGCACAAGGAGATGGTCTCGGTGCTTTGCGATGACCTAGAGGGGTGGGATAGGGAGGATGGGAGGGAGGCTCAAGAGGGAGGGGATATGGGGACATGTGTATGCATATGGCTGATTTGCTTTGTTGTGCAACAGAAACTGACACAGTATTGTGAAGCAATTATACTCCAGTAAAGATCTATTAAGAAAAAAGAAATAAAGGAATAGAGTCACAACTTAAAAAAAAAAAAGATACCAACAAGGAAGAAACAGTTCTTTTTCTGCCCTGGATGGTAAGGATATGATGATGTCTGGAGCAGCTGCATCCAACTTGCCACCATAAGGGAGCCAGCCTATGTTATAAGGATGGCAGAGTGGAGAGAAAGAAAGAACCTGGGTCCCTGAGGGCACTGTTGAGCTGCTGAATTAACCAAGCTCTAATTCCCCTCTTCTTAGGTAAGTTAATAAGTCATTTCAGTCAAATGTCATTTGCACTGAGACGTACCGTTACTTGCAGCTGAAAGCCTCACAAACCAGCAAAAAGGACAATTCATATACCTTGTTTTGGTTTTTGGGTTTTTTGGTAAACATCAGCTATTTCCTTGTTCGAGAACAAGTAAACAGAAAACACTAAGAAATTGGGCATATGAAAAAATATTTCTGAATAAGCAAAATAAAGTATTACTCTAAAGACTCGGGAGGGGACTTCCCTGGTGGCACAGTGGTTAAGAATCTGCCTGCCAATGCAGGGGTCACAGGTTCGAGCCCTGGTCCGGGAAGATCCCACATGCCACGGAGCAACAAAGCCCGTGCACCACAACTACTGAGCCTACGCTCTAGAGCCCGCGAGTCACAACTACTGAGCTTCACGCTGCAACTACTGAAGCCCGCACGCCTAGATCCCATGCTCCACAGCAAAGAGAAGCCACCACAATGAGAAGCCCGCACACCGCAATGAAGAGTAGCCCCCACTTGCCATACTAGAGAAAGCCCACATGCAGCAACGAAGACCCAAAGCAGCCAAAAATAAATAAACAAATTTTTTTAAAAAATGAAGACTCAGGAGGAGCAGATCTTTAAGAGCGATTAATATGACAGTTAGAAGAACAAGTAAGGAGGCTGTTTGGCATCTTGAAGAAGATGAAAGAAAACACAGCCTCCTGAAATAGGAGCAGAAGGCCATGAAGAGAAAACAGATGGAGAAGAAAAAGAAACAGGATGAGATGAGATAAAAGTGGAGAAAGTGAGAAAGGC
>NW_006780610.1:3776218-3777794 GCF_000442215.2 Lipotes vexillifer | reverse complement strand
TAGGGAAACTAAAAATGCATTACCAAAATCAAAATATTTAAAAGTCATTACAAATATAAGGAATTTAACAAAATTACAAGCAGAATGGGAAAGTTAAACCTCTTGGTCCTTGGAACATCAAGTAGACAATAAGAAGGAAATAGAAGAATTAAATAATATAGTACTTAATATATATGGAGATGGAGGGGGAGAGAGAGAACACTGCAGTATAAAAATAATATGCATTGCTTCAAGGTAGCCATAGAAGAGTTAAAATGTTTACCATACCTTAGCCCTCAAAGAAAACCACAATAGCTACTTTAAAAAGTAAACATTGGGGACTTCCTTGGTGGCGCAATGGTTAAGAATCCGCCTGCCAATGCAGGGGACACGGGTTCGACCCCTGGTCCGGGAAGATCCCACATGCTGCGGAGCAACTAAGCCTGTGCGCCACAACTACTAAGCCTGCGCTCTAGAGCCCGCGAGCCACAACTACTGAGCCTGTGTGCCACAACTACTGAAGCCTCCGTGCTTAGAGCCTGTGCTCCACAACAAGGGAAGCCACTGCAATGAGAAGGCCGCGCACCGCAAAAAAGAGTAGCCCCTGCTCGCTGCAACTAGAGAAAGCCCGTGCGCGGTAACAAAGACCCAATGCAGACAAAAATAAATTTAAAAATAAATAAATAAAATAAAATAATTTTAGTCGAAACTACAATACTAGAAGAAAACACAGGTGTAAGTCTTCATGACCTTGATTTAGGCAATGGTTTCTTAGATATGAAACCAAAAGCACAAGCAACTAAAGAAAAATAAACTGGACTTGATCAAAATTTAAAACTCTGAGCTTCAAAGGACACTACTAAGAAAGTGAAAGACAGGTGGCTGCCAGAGGTGGAGGTGAGAGGTGGGCAAAATGGGTGAAGGTTAATCATGAGAGAAACGCAACTCAAAACTACAATGATGTATCACCTCACACCAGTCAGAATGGCCTTCATCAAAAAATCTACAAACAATAAATGCTGGAGAGGGTGTGGAGAAAAGGGAACCCTCTTGCACTGTTGGTGGGAATGTAAATTGATACAGCCACTATGGAGAACAGTATGGAGGTTCCTTAAAAAACTAAAAATAGGGCTTCCCTGGTGGCACAGTGGTTGAGAATCTGCCTGCCAATGCAGGGGACATGGGTTCGAGCCCTGGTCTGGGAAGATCCCACATGCCGCGGAGCAACTAGGCCCGTGAGCCACAACTACTGAGCCTGCGCGTCTGGAGCCTGTGCATCTGGAGCCTGTGCTCCTGGAGCCTGTGCTCTGCAACAAGAAAGGCCGCAACAGTGAGAGGCCCACACACCGCGATGGAGAGTGGCCCCCGCTTGCCGCCAACTAGAGAAAGCCCTCATACAGAAACGAAGACCCAACACAGCCAAAAATAAATAAATTAATTTAAAAAAAAACAACAAAATAAAACTAAAAATAGAACTACCATATGACCCAGCAATCCCACTACGGGGCATTTACCCTTAATTCAAAAAGAGTCATGAGGCTTCCCTGGTGGCGCAGTGGTTGAGAGTCCACCTGCCGATGCAGGGGACACGGGTTCG
>NW_006780610.1:3769942-3776107 GCF_000442215.2 Lipotes vexillifer | reverse complement strand
AAAGAGTCATGTACCACAATGTTCATTGCAGCTCTATTTACAATAGCCAGGACATGAAAGCAACCTAAGTGCCCATCGAGAGATGAATGGATAAAGAAGATGTGGCACATATATACAATGGAATATTACTCAGCCATAAAAAGAATCAAAATTGAGTTATTTGTAGTGAGGTGGATGGACCTAGAGACTGTCATACAGAGTGAAGTAAGTCAGAAAGAGAAAAACAAATACCGTATGCTAACACATACATATGGAATCTAAAAAAAAAAAAAAAATTGGTTCTGAAGAACCTAGGGGCAGGAAAGGAATAAAGACGCAGACGTAGAGAATGGACTTGAGGACACGGGGAGGGGGAAGGATAAGCTGGGACGAAGTGAGAGAGCGGCATGGACATATATACACTACCAAACGTAAAACAGATAGCTAGTGGGAAGCAGCCGAATAGCACAGGGAGATAGCTCAGTGCTTTGTGTCTACCTAGAGGGGTGGGATAAGGAGGGTGGGAGAGAGATGCAAGAGGGAGGAGATATGGGGAATATATGTATATGTATAGCTGATTCACTTTGTTATACAGCAGCAACTAACACAACATTGTAAAGCAATTATACTCCAATAAAGAAGTTAAAAAAATTTTTTTTAATGGGTGAAGGTGGTCAAAAGGTATAAACTTCCTGTTATAAAATAAATAAGTCCTGGAGATGTAATGTACAGCGTGGTGACTATAGTTAATAATACTATATTGTATATTTTAAAATTGCTGGGACTTCCCTGACTGTCCAGTGGTTAGGACTCCACATATTCACTGTCAAAGACCCGGGTTCAATCCCTGGTCAGGGAAGTAAGATCCCGCAAGCCGTGAAGTGTGGCCAAAAAAAAAAAAAAATTGCCAAGAGGGAGAAAGACCCCCAAAAGCCGTGAAGTGTGGCCAAAAAAAAAAAAAAATTGCCAAGAGAGTAGATCTTAAGAGTTTTTATAACTATGTGTGGCTGTGGATGATCTAGACTTATTGTGTGATCATTTTACAATATATACAAATATCAAATCATTAAGTTGTATACCTGAAATTAATATCATGTTATATGTCAATTACATCTCCTTTGGAAAAAAAAGTGAGTGGCAACCCACAGAGTAGGAGAAAATATTAGCAAACCATGTATCATAATGGTCATTATGTGTTGAACTGTGTCCCCCCAAAAAGATATTTTGAGGTCCTAACCCCCAGTACCTCTAGAATGTGACTTTATTTGGAAATATGGTCTTCACAGAGGTAATCAAGTCAACATGAAGTCATTTGAGTGGGCCCCAATCCAATGTGACTGGTGTTCTTCTGAATGGGGGGGAAATTTAGACACAGAGAGGAACTCGCATAGAGAGAAGATGATGTAGAGACACACAGGGAAAAGAGGGCCATGTGACTGGAGTGATGCATCTACAAACCATGGAAGGCCAAGGACTGCCAGCAAACACCAGAGGCTAGGAGGAAGGAAGGATTCTCCCATAGAGCAGAGAAAGCATGGCCCAGCTGACACCTTGATTTCAAACTTCTAGCTTCCAGAAATGTGAGACAAGAAATTTCTTTTGTTTTAAGCCATCTAATTTTTGGTACTTTGTTATAGCAGCCCTAGGAAAGTAATACAAAGGTATACAGAATATACAGATTAGACAAAAAACCTCTTATAACTCAATGACAAAAAGAAAACCCAGCACATGAAAAGAGGTTCAACATCAATAGTCATTATGGAAATGTAAACTGAAACTGCAATGAGATACCATTTCATATCCACTAGGATGGCTAAAATCAGCAAGACAAACAAGTGTTGGTGAGGAGGTGGAGAAACTGGAAGCCTTGTACATTTGCTGGTGGGAATGTAAAAAGGTACAGTTGCTTTGGAAGACAGTCTGGCAATTCCTCAAAAAGTTCAGCAGCTCCTCAAAAAGATAAAAAAGTTTCCATATGTATTGGTCAGCTCAGGCTGCCATAACAAGATACTGGGTAGACTGGGTGGCTTAAACAACAAAAATGTATTTTCTCACAGTTCTAAAGGCTAGAAATCCCTGACGATGCTTGCAGATTCATGTTTGTATTCTAGTGAGGGCTCTCTTCCTGACTTGCAGACAGCCACCTTCTTGCTGTGTCCTCACCTGTCTTTTCCTCTGTGTATGCACAAAGAGAGCAAATGAGCTCTGGTGTCTGTTCCTCTTCCCATAAGGACACTAGTCCTTGGGATTAGGGCCTCGCCCTTATGATCTCATTGACCTTAATTATTTCCTTAAAGGCCCTATCTCCAAATACAGTCACACTGGGGGTTAAGGCTTCAACATATGAACCTGGAAGAGACAATTCAGTCTATAACATCATATGACCTAGCAATTCCACTCCTAAGTATATACCCAAGAGGACTGAAAACCTGTTTCCACAAAAACTTGTACATGAATGTTCATAGCAGCATCACTCTAATAGCCAAAAAGCAGAAACAGTCCAAAGTCCATAAACTGATGAATGGATACACAAAATTGTGGTATATCCATACAATGGAACATTAGTCAGCCATAAAAGGAATGGCATACTGATACATATTACAACATGGACAAACCGTGAAAACATTATGCTAAGTGAAAAAAGACAGACATAAAAGTCCACATACTGTATAATTCCATGTATATAAAATGCCCAGAATAGGCAAATCCATAGAAACAGAGAGTAGGTTAGTAGTTATTAGGGGCTGGAGGGGGTGGGAGGAATGGGAAGTGACTGTTAATGGGTTTCTTTTGGGGATGATGAAAATGTTCTGGAATTAGAGAGTTTGTGATAGCTGCTAGGAAAAATGACTGAATTGTACACTTTAAACGGTAAGTGAAATTTTATGGTATGTGAATTATATCTACAAAGAAAATGACAATATGAACAATGTGATATATTATGTATAAAAACATACTGGATGTGACCAAAGCTATTCTTAGAGGAAATTTCATAGGCTTAAAGTATTAAAACTATAATATAAAAACTAAGCACTGGGACTTTGCTGGTGGTCCAGCATTTAAGACTCCGTGCTCCCAATGCAGGGTTCGATCCCTGGTCAGGGAACTAGATCCCACATGCATGCCACAACTAAAGATCCCGCATGCTGCAACTAAGCCCGCATGCTGCAATGAAGATCCTGCCTGCAGCAACAAAGATCCCACGTGCTGCAACTAAGACCTGGCACAGGCAAATACATAAATAAATATTTAAAAAAAAACAAAACTAAGCACAGAACTCACCTAGAAAAAGACTTCAGGAAATCAGGAGGATGGTATTAATAAAGATAAAATCATAAAATAAGTGACAAAAGTAAAGAGCAGTGGAATTGATAAGTTCAAGAGCTGGTTATTTGTCATAACCAATAAAATAAACTTCTGACCAGAATAATTTAAAAAAAGAAATCACAGGACACAACGTGAAGAAAGAGAAAGTAGAGTTAACTCCAGATACTATGGAAAGTTTTTAAATAAGCGTTTCTGGGAAAAAGATCATCAAAAGATTTTCTGTGAAAGTACAGATTAACAAAACTGATTCAAGAAGAAGTTATAGAAAAGATTGGGAACATCAGCAAGGTACAGTTTCCCAGGCAGTTTTGCATACCTTCAAAGAATGATAATTATGCTATTTAAACTGTTCCAGAACAGAGAAAAAGAAGAGATTATTCCTGATGCTTTTCTCAAAGCCAGCCCAAAATGCTAAAACTTGACAAAGAACACAATAATTTTTAAAAAAACTACTCTCTCGAGCTTCCCTGGTGGTGCAGTGGTTGATGCAGGGGACACGGGTTCGTGCCCGGGTCCGGGAAGATCCCACATGCCGCGGAGCAGCTGGGCCTGTGAGCCATGGCCGCTGAGCCTGTGCGTCTGGAGCCCGTGCTGCGCAACGGGAGAGGCCACAACCGTGAGAGGCCCGCGTACCGCAAAAACAAACAAAAAAACAAAACAAAACAAAAACTACTCTCTCTTATAAATGTAGATGGAAAAAATATTAGAATATAAGCAAATTAATTCAGCAAATATTAGAAGATAATACACTCATCTGCAGTAGGGTATAATCTAGGAAGGCAAAAAGAACTCACATTGAAAAAATCCATTAATAGAATTCATCGTATCGAAAGGTCAAAGACAAAAAAAGTGGTCATCTTGAAAGATGCTCAAGAAGCATTTTGTAAAATTAACATCCATTGCTGATTTTTCTAAAAAGTTCAGTAAAAAGTGAAAGCATTATATGGCCAAGGGGCTAAAAGCAGGGCTTTGGTATTAGACAGACCTGAGTTCAAAGATGGGTCTCGACTACTAGCTGGCTGACTTTGGATAATTCACTTGGTCTCTCAGACTTCAGTTTCACCATCTGAAAGATGATTATCATTCGATTTAAATGAATTAATGTAGTAAATCATATTGCACAGTGCCAAACACAGAGCAGCACTCAATCAGCGAAAGCTTAGTATTTTTATTAACAAAATGGAAACAGAAGAGTATTTCCTTAACATGATTTTTAAGTCCATCTATATCAAAACAGGATTGTTATCAGGAAATACCAGATAAAAATTTGTGTTACGTATATTATACAAAAGGGGTTTTATAGTAGACAGTTCGAGGTATGGATATAGAAATAGAAAAAAATGTGGAAGGATATACTCCAAGATATTAGTAGCTGTATATCTCTGGATAATAGGATTATGGGTGCTCTTTTTCTTTTTCTGTTCTGAATTTTTTTAAATGTAAATGCAATAGCAAATGTTAAATCATAATAGAGATAGTAAAAAAAAAAAAAAAACTGTTGTTCCAGAAAATCAGGCAAGTTGGGAAATCTCTCCCAAAAGGCAGAGGAAATGGATTAAGAGCTGAAAATGATAAAGGAAGCAACAAGATTTGAGAATCAGAAAATGGACGTACAACTCAAGGTTTAGAAAGTCTTAAGAGAGAGATCAGAGTTATCAGAAGTTCTAGTCAAAGTAATAACTGGAAATAAAAACTGAAAAAAAAATTTTCCAGGAATAAAAAAAGGTATGCAGATCCAAAGTTTTACTATGTTCTAGCCAAACTCAATGAAAAGAGGTCAATATTGGTTAAATTTTATTTTCACCAGTAGCCTAAGAATTATACAAACATCCATGTGTGTACACATTCATATTCAAGTCACCTACAAAACAATGACGATTACCCTGGCCTCAGACTATTCTGCAATACAATTGCCATCAGACGGGGAAGCAGAGAGTCACAAACGGATCATATCTTCTCAGATATGAAAAGACCATACCACTCACTCACTTATCTTTCTTGCAAAGGATACTTGAAGGATTACTTGAAGCTGAGTGAGACAAATCAAAAGTAAATGTCAAGAATGAGGAAGATGTAGTGTAAAAGGATTGTGGGTCTTCATTTATTCATCTCAATTCCAGACTCCGAAATGTGACTTACGTGTTGACCAGTGAATTCTATCGCCCCTTACAGTCTGACCCTCCGTGCTTCCTTGCTCTTTTCCAGGACTATGAAAGAGGGTGACAATGCAGCAAAACCCTTGCAGAGGCCGAGGGACGAGGTCAGAGGGATACACACAGGGTCCCTCTAAGACAGGAAAGAAGGAGGTATGATTCTGGTTCCCACTGAAATTTTTGAGAAGGGAGGGCAAAAGATTGAGGAACCTTCCACCCCTTTTGCCGGGAAACGAGAGGCAAGGCAACTGCAGAGTTGGATGTGGGGCATAGGCTTTCCGCGAAGTCAGGAGAAGGAGCACGCACTGGCTCCCGCAGAATCACTAACACTCATAACCTCTCTGGCCCAGAGGCACAGAGTCACCTGCATCCTCGATCTCTCCTCCGTGGCCTTCGGGAAGGGGGGCTGACCTCGATGGGGGTCGCCAGGGTCGGGGATTTTTGTTTAAGACCAGCTATCGCAGTTTATCCGGCGTGGCTGTGGGCTGTGGGGATGCTCGCGGTGGGCTGGACGGGCGGGCGCGCGCGGTGCGGAAGGCCTTACTTACCCCCGGCGCCGGTGGAGACGGTGACCTGCGCGTAGGTGGCTCCCGCGGCGGCCTCCGGGCCAGACACTCCGTTGAGCGCGGCTACGCGCACGGTGTAGCGCGCGCCGGGCCGCAGGTGCAGCAGTGTGGCGGCGCGCTCCCGCAGCCCCGCCTGGCGC
>NW_006780610.1:3759901-3769904 GCF_000442215.2 Lipotes vexillifer | reverse complement strand
GGCCCGCACGGCTCGCACGCGCCCGCCGGGCCCTCGCGGCCGCAGCGCAGGCACAGCAGCGAGTAGGTGACGTCCGAGCGGCCGCCGGAGTCGGCCGGAGGCAGCCAGCGCAGCCGCAGCGCCAGCGGCGAGCGGCTCAAGCTGTACTGCAAGTCCCGCGGCGCCGACGGCGGCCCTGGGGGCACAGAGGCGGGCGCCGTCAGGGGTTGGGGAAGGAAGGGCGGGATGGGGGCGGGGCCAGTGAGGGAGAGGGACGGGGGCGTGGAGCAGTGAGGGGCGGGATGTGGGAGTGGGGCGCGGTCAGTGATGGGGTGGGAGGACGTCAGTGAGGGGATGAGGTTGGGGATCTGGGGACCCAGCAGAGTGTGAGGGGCGGGAGTCCCCCGCCTGGCTGGAGAGTTGGGAGAGGTGAGGGCGGGGATGGTTGTAGGCGGCGCACACGGTGATCCCTCAACAAGCCTAACCTCATCACTCCGTCTGGACTGTCTCTGTTGTCCTGCTTCTTTCAACCCCGGGACCCGGCCTCCATCGCCGCCCCAGGCTCCCCTCCCTCCACTCTGCCGTCTGGGTCGCTGACCCCCAGGTGCGCCCTGGCGCCCCCGAGTGTGGAACCCCTGCCCTCACAACGCCTCGATTACGCCCTTACGGACCGCCCCAGCCACCATCCGGAAGGCATTCAGAAGGGGGACTCACGGGTGCAGGACGCCGAGGGCGGGTCGCTGGGCGAGCGCGCGTAGCTGTCCTGGCACACGCAGAACGTGGACGCGTTTTCCAGGGCCCGGCTGTGCTCCGGGCACGGCGAGCAGAGGGGCCGCCGCGGGGACACCTTGTAAAACCCTGGGGGACAGGCTGCGGGGAGGAACTGCGTGAGGAGGGGGCTCCGCCACAGCTTCTGGCTCCTCCCCGCTTTCCTGGCTGCCCCCACTGTGGTGGGCCTTATCTCCTCGAATTGTGATGGGGAAGTGGGGGGCGGGGGTCTCAGCTACTCCAGCACCGCCCCGGGGGTGGCAGCTCGTGACTGAACAACGCAGTATTACTTAACCCTTAGTAAGCGCTTAACGTGCAAACACTGCAGTGTTTCTCTTTTAGTAATTCATTAAATGCTCATAACAACCTGTGAGGTATGTGCTTTATCCTCATTTTTTAAGTGAGGGAGCTAAGGCTCAGAGAGGCTAAGTAACTTGCCCAATGTCCCACAGCTAGTAAATGGAGGGATTCCAGCCAAAGCCAACTGGTTTGAGAGACCACACCACACTGCAAGAAAAGGAGCCAAACTTTCCGGTTTTGATGTGAGGACAGAAGAGAGAGGCCTCTAAGGGGTGTCCCACAGTTACCCAAGGACAGGCACCCACACACTCCCAGTTACAGAGACAAAAACTCTGACGCACACAAACACACACACTTGTCAGAGCTTCCTCCCACCTCCACTATTTGGGGGTTAATGCATCATAAATCCTCTACTGACGCACTTGGTTCCCATTTGAAAGTGGAGCCAGCCAGGTGGAGAGAGCAGAGGGACAGTGAAAGTTCCCTGGTTCTAGCCTTGGCACCTCCTCAGTTACTTTGCTTCTCTCACCTCCCCCAGAAGTCAATGGTTAAGAGCAAAGGCTTTTATATCTAAACAACCTGGGTTTGCAGCTGAGTCGCACCACTTATTTGCTGTGTGGCCTTGGGCAAGTTGGTGACCTCTCTGAGCCTTGTATAGAATACCTACCTCAAAAAGGTGCTTGGAAGATTGAGATAAAACATGCAAACTGCTTAGCCCAGTACAGACAACAGTTATACAATAATGGTAGTAATCACTCTTCCTCCAACTCAGGCCTGAAGTGGAAACAGCTAAGCACCCACTTTAAAAAATTCCTCACCAGCTGGGCCAGGGAGGGAAGCAATGGCTCCTGGCCCTCCTCTCAGAGCTTGGGTGGTCCTCACCTGGTTCCCTGCCCACCCCCCCAGGACTTCTCTATCCCTCTCCTCTGGTTTGGCTGCTTGTGGAAGGCTGGCTGCTCTCCAGCCCCAAGAAGACATAGTGCAGCAGAAGGGATGCAGACTATAGCACCTGGGAAGAACTTTCAGAACTTTCCCTGTCTGGGAGGAGAGGGCAGAGGGCTGAGGGTTCCCATTATCTGGAAGGCTTAGGTTTGGGGGGGAGGGGCGTCCGTGTTGCCTAGAGTCCTGGGCTTTGGGCAGCTTTGGGCAGGGTCTCCAAAGCCCAGGAGGCTTTGGAAGTCTGCCTTCAGAATGAAGCACAGGGCTAGCTAACATCGTGGTCTAGTGGGCAACAGCCACCAGGGCTGGGACTCAGGAGACCTGGGTTCCGGTGTTAGCTCTGCCACTTCCTGTGCCTCTCTGGCCTTGAGAAACCATCAGTCAAATGAGAATAATAAGCATGGCCTGCCCACCTCCACTGTGAAATAAGAGAGGGATCTGTTTGCCGGGGGGGGGGGGGGGGATATTGGACAGGATCCTGGAACACAAAAAAGACATTAGTGCAGACACTGGTGAAATCCAAATAAAGTAAAAAAAAAAAAAAAAAAAAAAAAAAAAAAAAAAAAAAAAAAAAAAAGGGGGGGGTGGGGGGGGGGGGGGGTCCTCACCGCAGGAGGGAAAGAATGTGGGAGGCTCCTTTTCTCCCTGTGTATGTGGGTGTCTGGGGTCCTAGAGATGGGTGGTCCCATCAGAGACAGCATTGCTTATTTCTACTTGGAGAGGCTCTGCTTAAAAGAGGTTGTATTGAGGGGCAGACTCAGGAAGTGACTCCTGACTCCCGGCCCCTGCCTCCTTCGGAGTCAGAATTTCAGGGGTCGTCTAGTTCAACTCCCACTGGCCCACCCTCCAGCAGCTTTCCTAGCAGTAGCCACAGTCTTTGCTCAGATACTTGGTAATGGGGAGCCCACCTCCTTCTGAGGCCGCCTCTGCTTAACAGTGCTGGCAGTTAGAAAGTGCTTCCTTTATGTTGAGTCCAAAGCAGCCTCCCTGCCTGTAACCCCCCTCATGCCACCTCATTGCAGAGGCCTGATGTGCCCTGTAGAGCTTAGTATGTCTGCTTGGGTCCCTCTGTTCCAGGGCAGTCCTACAGAGATTTGAAGACATGAGTCATACACTCATGGGAAACCCCATGTCTTTCAGTAATTCCTCTGGTGGCTGGGAGAGAAGGAACAAGAGGCATGGTCACTAAAAAGAGAAGCCTCCACATCCATCTGCCTTTAGAGAGGGCTCTATAATAGCTGCAGAAGGCACTTGCAGGGTCTTCCCTTTCTAAATACAAATCTGATCGTTTCCTTCCCTTCTTGAAACCCTCCCACAGCTCCCCAATGCCAGCCACCCCACCCATCTGTGCTGAGCTCTTCCTTTCACACCTCTGGATCTTGTGCTGTAATCTTACACCCCTTCTCTTCTGGTGAACTGCTATGTTCCTCCAAATCCTAGTTCAAAATAACACCTCCCTTGTGAAGCTTTCCC
Source organism: Lipotes vexillifer (assembly GCF_000442215.2). Taxonomy (NCBI): domain Eukaryota; kingdom Metazoa; phylum Chordata; class Mammalia; order Artiodactyla; family Lipotidae; genus Lipotes; species Lipotes vexillifer. The sequence goes on along the minus strand of NW_006780610.1, from coordinate 3,766,445 downwards.
TGGCATCCTCCCCACCTCCATACTCCCCAAGGCACAGTTGACGCCATTACAAATGGCCTTTGTCTGGTCTCAGCCAAAGTCAGAAGTGGGATTGGGTTCCTGGGTGTGTGTGTGTGTGTGTGTGTGTGTGTGTGTGTGTGTCCCTCTCAGTGCCCAGAGTGTGTATCCAAACCCCCTCCTCCAACACCTGATCCAGTCATTCAACAATTTTTTAGCATCAAATATGAGCCAGGTGCTGTTCTAGGCTCTGAAGCTGCAGCAGTGAATAAGGCAGACCAGGATTCTACTGTACACTGGTACAGATGCCCTTCTCCTACCTCACAGCGGGAAGAGAGGCCATCAGTTGGTAATTCCCTTCTCTACTAGCTCTTCCTGGTTACAGTACAGGGAGTGGAGCCATAAAAGCAGTCCATTTAGGGTGCGGGGCAGTAGGGCCCTGTCTGTAGAGTATTTAAAAAACAGTGAAACTGACTAAAACGTGGTCTGCTTTTTGTTAGCAGCACGTGTCAGCAATTCTGATCCACATCGGTAATAAAATATTTCTTCCCCCAGGCCTATTGCTCCCACCCCCCCGCCACTTGGTACCCCGCTGGCTTCTCCCTCCTGTGTAAACAAGGCTCACATCTACAGTAAAACTTCTCTGTCCACTGAATGTCCTCCTCAAGACGCCAGGCGCCCTCCTCCCCTTTCAAACCCAGCCTCCAGAGAGTGTTTACGGTCCCTGACTCTAGCTCCTCAGCTGCCTTCGTCCTTCAGTCCACTGCAGCTGGTTGCTCTCCCCATCACTCGGCTGACACTCTGCTCTTACCAGGGCCACCAGGCAGACACTGGCCAATCCTCGCCTTCTCTGACTGCTCACCAACACTGCAGGCCATTCGCCCCTGGGTACCTCCATCGCCCTTGGCTGCCATGAAATCACACTCTACTCCAGCCTCTGATCACTGCCTTGCAGTCCTTTTTATGGCCTCCATTTCTTCCACTTCGCCTCATCTAGTGCTGTTCTGTGAGAGTTCATCATTGGCCCTCTTGCTTCATACCCCACACACTCTCCCTGGTCTGTCCCAACCACACCTGTAGCTTCAAGTCACATCTATCTCTGTGTCGCTGAGCTCCAGACCCACTTTCTAGCTACCCCCACTTGAATGCACCATGGACACCGTCAATTTGATATGTCCATCCACGCCCTGTGTTCTCTACCCCAGTCTGTTCAGTCCTCCAGATGCAGATAGGAGAGAGAAGGAGAGATCTGTTCCTGGCCCCACAGACCAGAGAGTCCAAAAGAACCCCCAATATGGAGGCTCTGCCCCAGGGGGTGCAGTGACTCTAGTTCAGAGAGTTGGGTGGGATCTTAGTAGTCATCTAGTGCAACCTCCCAGTCTCTCTCTCTGGCTCAAGAATCCCCCTGCCTGGGCTTCCCTGGTGGCGCAGTGGTTACGAGTCTGCCTGCCAGTGCAGAGGACACGAGTTTGAGTCCTGGTCTGGGAAGATCCCACATGCCGCAGAGCAACTAGGCCCATGCACCACGACTGCTGGGCCTGCGCTCTGGAGCCCACGAGCCACAACTACTGAAGCCCGCGAGCCTGGAGCCCATGCTCCGCAGTAGGAGAGGCCACCGCAGTGAGAGGCCCGCGCACCGCAATGAAGAGTAGCACCTGCTCACTGCAACTAAAGAAAGCCCGAGGGCTTCCCTGGTGGTGCAGTGGTTGAGAGTCCGCCTGCCAATGCAGGGGACACGGGTTCGTGCCCCAGTCCGGGAAGATCCCACATGCCGTGGAGTGGCTGGGCCCGTGAGCCATGGCCGCTGAGCCTGCGCATCCGGAACCTGTGCTCCTCAACGGGAGAGGCCACAGCAGTGAGAGGCCCGCGTACCGAAAAAAAATAAAATAAAAAAAATAAAGAAAGCCCGAGCTCAGCAACAAAGACCCAATGCAGCCAAAAATTAATTAATTAATTAATTTAAAGAAAAATAAAAAAGAATCCCCCTGCCAGCCTCTGACTTGCATATTGTCGGTGACAGGGAGCTCACTCCGTATAATGCAACCAACTCCACTAGCCCCTAGCTAATAGAGCTGGCCTACTGTAACATTCCTCCTTATGCACAGGGGAGGCAGCATGGTGTAGTAGAAAGAACTTGAGAGTTGGGCAAATCTGGATTCAAATCCCAGTTCCCCACTTCCTAACTGCAAGTGAGGTGTTAATCTCTCTGAGCCTCTGTTTCCTCATCTTCAAAACAGGAATAATGATGACTTTATTGCTGTGAATAAATGAGAAGGCCTGTGTGAGGTATTTATCATGGTGTCTAAAATATAGGTCCTGATTCCCCCTTATATGGAGTCAAATTCACCTCCCATTAACTTCACTCTCCGATTCTGGCTGGACCCACTGGAAGCACCGCAAAATGTCTGGACTCCCGGCTCCACATCCCATGGCTTCCGCACTCCCCACCCTGCCTCTTTCATCTAGGACACTCTCTCTCCCAACCGCCACCTGCGCGCTACACTCCCACACCCCACCCCACAGTGCGCTGGATACCTTCACAGATGTCACCACGTTCCTGGAATCCCGCACTGCAGCTGCAGCGGCCCACTGGCACAAGCCACTCACCATCGGCGCCGCAGTGCATGCGCGGGGGGCTGCCGGGCTCCCCTTCTGAGTGCGCCACGCACGTTCCGGTCACCTCCACCAGCGTGGAGAAGGCGCTCTCGGCTGCGGTGGCCGGGAACGCCGCCAGACCCCGCACTGTAGCGCGGCACTGCTTGTAGTAGACGCGCACAGAGACCAGCGCCACGCATGCGCCCACGTCCTGGAAAGCCAGGTGGAAACCCCGCCGGCTCAGCGGACCGATCTCTCGCAGCTCTGTGTTCAGCTTCATCTTGCGCTCGCCCAGGTCGCCCTGCGTGAAGCTCTCGTCCGCCGCGATCGTGTCGATCTTGCGGGGCCGGCTGCCGCCTGGGCGGGGATGCCCACGGCCCAGATCGGCCTCGCTTTCCAGATAGTAGACGTTGAAAGTCTCCTTGCAGGTGCCGGCGGCTCCAGGGATGCTGCTGCAGTCGCGCAGTGTGAACTGCAGCTCCACGAAGATGCGCTGCCCGCGCCCGCGGCTGATCCAGCCAGTCTGCAACCAGTTGTCCTGGTTGGGCTCCAGCACGTTGCACACCTGGTAGGTGCGGATGGGACGGTCGTGCTCGTCCACGCCGCTGATCTCCTCCCACTGGGGAGAACAAAGATGTGGGCAGCTCAGAGCCAAGGCGCCCCCGAGAGGTCGAGCCCTGGCGGTGACTCGGGCTGAACCCCCCTTTCCCCATCATTTTGCATTCTCTTCTCCCCTCCTTCTCTATACACAACCCTGACATTATAAGACGCAGAGCTGGGAGAAACGTTGGAGACGACTGAGTCCAACTGACGGGGAAACTGAGGCTCCAGAGAATGGTGACTTGAGTGGATACACACATCGGGTTAGTAGCAGAGCTAGGAAAGGAGTCTCCTGGCTCTCCACCAGTGCCTTTCCACAACACCAAACTGCTGTCACGCTGCCACATCTCCCCACCACTACCGCAAGTTTCCAAGCCTCTTTTAGGATTCCAGGTCTTGCTTGTTCTGTCAATCTGTCAATCAGCAGCACTGTTTGCTGGATCTATTGGGTGCAAGGCACCATCCAGCACCGGCTCCATCCAGATGCCACGTTTCTGTTCCTAGACACGGTCAGTTGTCTTCTTGATTTTTCTGTCTGACTGAAGACTCAACGTTTTCTAATAGGCCACTCTGGCTTGAAGCCAGGGCTGCTGGAGACCACATGCTCTGAGGACCATTTTGATCTGATGTAACCATGGGGAGATAAAGGGACTGAATCCTGGACTACCAGAGGCTCCTTGGGACAGGGAAGGAAAGGTTTACACTTACCCCATTACTCGGCAGTGCAGTCCAGCCCAGCTCAGCCTGGGATGCTTTAGAATCCAGGAGGGTGACTAGAGAGAGGGGAGAACAGAAGTGTCAGAAAGCCAGAAGTTCAGGAGTATGAGATTCTTTGGCGAGTTCACTTTAAATTTGCTAACGGAAGGAATTCCCTGGTGGTCCAGTGGTTAGGACTCTGTGTTTTCACTGCGGAGGGCCCAGGTTCAATTCCTGGTGGGAACTAAGCCTGGGTGACTAGAGAGAGGGGAGAACAGAAGTGTCAGAAAGCCAGAAGTTCAGGAGTATGAGATTCTTTGGCGAGTTCACTTTAAATTTGCTAACGGAAGGAATTCCCTGGTGGTCCAGTGGTTAGGACTCTGTGTTTTCACTGCGGAGGGCCCAGGGTCAATTCCTGGTGGGGCAACTAAGCCCCGCAGGGCGGCCAAAAAAAAAAAAAAAAAAAAGCTAACTGAGGAAACAGAGAATGTGGTGAAGGACACAGACACGGTTTTTCCGCTCCATACCTCCCCACGAGGAGGTGTGAGTAGCTCTAGTCTAAATAAAGGTAGCCACGATGATTAGGGAGGGATCTTGTATTAGTTTCCTGTGGCTGCTGTGACAAATTACCACAAACAGTGGCTTAAAACAACAAAACTTTATTCTCTTACAGTTCTGGGTGTCAGAAGTTGAAAATCGGTTTCACTGGTCTAAAGTGAGGGTGTCGGCAACACTGGAGGCTCAACGGGGAGAACCCATTTCCTTACCTTCTTCAGCTTCTAGTGGCCACACCTGGATTCCTTGGCTTGTGGCCCCTTCCTCCATCTTCAAAACATACCATTCCAGTCTCTGCTTCTGTCATCACATTGCCTTCTCCTCTGATTCTGACTGCCCCTGTGTCCCTCTTATACAGACAATTGTGTTTACAACTGGGCCACCCATATAATTCAGGGTAATCTCTCCAACTCAAGATCCTTAACCACATCTGCAAAGTCTATTGCCATTTATGATAACATACACAGATTCTGGGGATTAGGATATGGAAATATTTGGGGAGTCATTATTCAGCCTGGCACAGAATCCATGACAAGTACCATAAGACTGGCTTTTAAGTGGGGGATCAGTGATCCCCCCCGCCTTCCCAGGTTCCCTAAATTATAGCTGAGTGTCGAGAAGAGGGAGAAAGTGAGCATATCAAAGGATTCCTGTATGCATCCCTGAATTCACTCATACTTGGGGGTTCTTCTGAGGTCTGGGGTCACCAGGGATGGAAAAGACTTGAACCTTTTTAGTTTGACTCCCAAGGCCTCTGGGGAAAACAAAGTAGAGAGACCCTGCCGGCAGCAACAGAGATAAAAAACCTCTCATCTCCTCAGCCAGCCCCTTTCCCAGAGGCTGTCACCTCTACTGCCTTTTGGAAGACTGTCAGGGTTCCTTTAATATATAAAGCCATGGCCCCTTCTATACCAGAGAGGCTTGAAGTCACTTTCTTCCCCCAGGAGGCATCTGACCAGCAGTCTGGATTCCGCTTTCAGCATCGGTCCCAAGAAGCCCTGGTTTGGACAGCACAGCAGCAGCTCAGAGACAGGAGCCCAGGCCATCCCCAAATCTTGGAAAATTCCTCATCTGGAGCTTAAGCAAGGGGGTGGGGCTCCAAGGTGAGGCCTTTAAAAGTGTTGGTCCCAGACGCGTCAGCGACAATGGGCAGGACCGCTGACAGCTTCCCGATTTCGGTATAACTTACAGCACATCAGAATTGCATATTGGAAAGCATCAGAGATCCAGCGCCCCGACCAACCCCGAGGCCAACGCCTCAGATTCCAGCTCCTCCGGATTCTGCACCTGGATATTACGCCTCTGAATTCAACTGAGGGTACAGCTCCCCCAAATCTAGGCAAGATGCGGGCTCTGGTCCAGTGGGCAGCCCCAAACCCGGCAACTCGGATAGCGCTGGTTAGTCTATGCTTCAAAATCAGCACTGAGGACAGCTTCCTGGTCAGCACGTCGGGCAGCTCCCGGACCCAGACACACCCCGGCCCCCACCCGCGCCCCGCCACCCTCGCCTCCAGACCCCGCGCCCCCGCCGCGGCACCAGCGCTCTACCTCCTGTTCTCCACGCAGTGGTCCCCTAGCCCCCAGCCGTTCGGGCTCCATCCCGTCTCCCCGTACTCTGATCTCACCTCCGCATCTCCCTGCCCCCACACCTCCCACATCCAATTGCTCAGCCTGTCCGTCTCACCGGCCCCTGAACCGCCGCCTCTGGCTCCCACGGTTCCTGGTCTCTTTCTCCCCCAGCCTCCCAGGTCTCCAGCCCCCGAGCTCCTCAATGCTCCTCTCTTCTCCGTTGTTTAGCCACCTTTCCCTCCGTGTCTCCAGTTCTTTGCTTCCCGCTGCCCGCTTGCTTCAAACCCCAATACCGGCTCCAGTCTCTCCATACGACTCCTTCTCCCAGCACCCCAGTTCTCCAGCCTCCTGTAATTTGGCATCCCAGGCTCCAAGAACAGCCGCCAGTCTCCTCACCTTCCTCGGCGGTCCCGGGCCTCCCTGGTCCCAAAAGCAAGGCGAGACAGAGCGGCATCAGGCAGATGAACAGGCGCAGCGGATGTGGGCCGACGCCGGTCTCCATGGTCCGCAGACCGAGCTGTCAGTGCGGCGG
>NW_006780610.1:3759224-3759841 GCF_000442215.2 Lipotes vexillifer | reverse complement strand
GCCGCGCCAGCCCCAGCACCGCTGAGCAGTGCCCCCAGACCCCAGCGCCGGCGGGGGGCGGGATCTCGCCGGTGACCATCATCCATGGGGACCAAGCATTATGCACCGCCGCGGGAAGTCCACCAATCCCCGCCAGCAGAAGGTGGAGGGGTGGAGTTTCAGGGGCCAGGGGCGGATCAGCGAATTGGAGGCGGGGGAAGGAAGGGGTCCCGCCAGTCTCCAAACCGTGGGGGTGGGGCAGCGCTGAGAGAGCCATTTGGGCTCATGGGGAGGGGGATGAGCTGACGTTAGTGGCCCAGAGCGCTGAACCTTAACCTCTCATTCCTGAGAAGTAGGCGATGTGGGCGTGGCTTAAGGAGGAGCGAACCTCTGGGAGGCAACGACACTTGCAGCCTCAGAGCTAACCTGGAAGACCCCTTGTACCCAGGACTTGCAGGAGGTTTTGAAGCCTGGTATCCTGACCCCAAGCTCTGGCAAGCTCCTCTATCTCCCAGCCCTCGGTTTCTTCCAGTGTCTGCGGCTTCTCGTATCTCGTGGCTCCACCCCGCCCCCTTTCCTCCCGCCCTCTTCACACACACACACACACACACACACACACCCACACACACACACACACA
>NW_006780610.1:3754313-3758739 GCF_000442215.2 Lipotes vexillifer | reverse complement strand
TAATCCCCCTCCGCCCGCCCCAGGGGACTGGCGAGGAGCGCAGCGGCCGGATTCCCAGGCATCAGCGAGAGGAGGAGCAATCCTCGCAGAGTTCACCCAGCGCTGAGGAAGCGAAAGGAAACGTGGAGCACGACCTCTATCTAGTGAAGGTCATTTACGTGCTAGCTGAGGGTTTAAGGCATTGATGCTGGGAAGGGCTGGGGCCCTCCAGGATGAGGGAGGCGGCTGTCGAGCGCCACCATCTGGACTGAACTTGAGCGGAGAAAGCTCCACCCACCCTGTGGCTTTTCAGAGCTCTTTTCTTGGGGGACGCAACCCCTATCCTCTGGAGGCTATAGTAGCCGGAGAAACCTTGAGAATGAATGTGAGTCCTGCATGGGCTGGATGTCTGTGCATCTTTATATATATTCCACCCCTCTTCAGCCAACAGTTACTGGGTGCCATGTTCTGTGCTGAGGATACCTGGGTGAATCACACTGTCTCTACCACAATCCATACCTCTCTGAGCACCAAATAGAATGAAAATTTCTGGCAACATGGAGCACTGGTCATTTACAAGACACTTTCATATGTCACTTCTGTGTGTGTGTGTGTGTGTGTGTGTGTGTGTGTGGTATGTGTACAAGCACACTTGCTCGCTCACAGACACAGTCGCTGGACAGCAGCAATAGGAATAGTGACTGGGAGGGATTGAGCTCCTTTGCCCATAGAAAGAAAGGTCATCAGGAGCGACTGAGGCTCGGACACCGCAGAAGACTGAAGCTCGCTGAGGAAGCAGAAGGAGATGTGGCATCCTGCTAGCCCTTGAATGCATGCGGAGGCTCTGAAATCAGATCTACCTGAAGAAGGGCTCCTACACTCCCACCTCCTTCCCGTCTTTATTCTCCGCACGCTCGATTTTCCCCTCCCCCTTCCCCCAGCGCTGGGAGACGGTATTTTTAGAAGCTGCTTGGAGACCCAGGACTCCTTTCATTTCAAAAGGAGTCCTCACTCAACCACCCCTCATCCCTCTCTTCAAAACGGGGTCCCTTCCTCTTTGGAGTCTCTAAGCCTCCAGCCATGGTTTCTTCAGTCCCTGAGCTCCAGGGACTTCAGCCCAGAGGTTCTGACCATTTGCTAAAACAAAATGCAGACTCCCTATGATTCTCACAAGGATCATTCAGAAGGCAAACAGATGAGGGAAATTATCTGGGGAAAACCACATAGGATGGTCTGGTTCCCATCCTCTCCTACAACACACACCTACCTGCAGGTACCTCGGGGAAATCACCAGATTGAGACCCTAGGAATAAGGGAAAGAAGAGGAAAAGAAGGAGTGAAATAAACCTTCTCTTTCTTCGTTTGGACAATTCATTTATAATAAAAGCAGAACGGAGAAGCCCCAGTGTATGCGGCTATATGCAAATCAGCCGGATCTTAATAAGAGTTGCTCCAAGGCAACTCTACTCTCACCAGGAGGCTGCGGAATAGACACCTCAGTGTAGAAATTCAGGAGGGCTTTAGATGGAAACTAAACTGTGGTTTCTTGCCAACTTTAAGTGCTAGGGGTCAGTCAACCAGGGACCAGGTTAGATTCCTCCCTGGAATAGCAAGCGCGGGGCTGGGGGTGGTGGTGGTGGGGCTGCAGGGGGTTCTGACCTTGGTGCTTAATTATGAGCCCGAGGGCCAGCGGCAGTCTTGTTTCTGTCCGTGGTGCTGAACCTACCAGGGTCTGGAGCCTCCATTTTCAACCGGACCTGGGACTTCTCTGCTGCTGCGCTCTGATTCTCAGCCCCGGTCTCTCTGCCTGCCCCTCTAGCCTATAACCAAGATCCAAATATTCGAGTCTCCAGGAGACAATCAGCCTTATTCCCTGGAATAAGAGTGTAGGTGCCTGGAACCCAGTTTTTGTTCTCCCTCATTTGCACTTTCTTTTTGAATGGTTGTTAATTATATAGAGATGCTTACAAGATAATTATTATAGACTAAATGCAATATAATATCTTTTCAAATGCACTGCCTAGTATACCGGGAAATGCCTCAGAAACAGAATTTCAACTTACAGTTGATTTATCAGAAACTTGAATACAGGGTAAATATTGTATGTGAGAAGCAACCATAGTAGTGTAACATTTTAATTTAGAAAAATGGTAGTTCTGTGGGATATTTGTTTGGAAATTTCATTGTTTCACAATTGAAATGTGATAATAAAACTATATTACAAGTACCTGACCAGAATGAAACTAAGGTGGAAGAGAAGAGATTGGGGATCCTCTAAAATGAGGCCACGTAAGTTGTCATAGGTGATTTTGGTTAATTGCAGAGAGTAGTGGTGTGCTCTATTAGGATATAATGTTGAAGTGATGTTTTTGGATAATACGCAATTTCTTGAAATAGTTCTAAAGCTGATAATGAAAGAAAATAAACTGAATTCAATTCTGAGCATTAAAAAAAAACCCAAATTCCAGTTTTCTCTTCTACTCCTCTCAAACCCCATATGAGGTAATGATGGCAGGGATGCTTCTCTCTACTTTTACCTCACTACCTCCAGCATGCTGAGGAAACACCTGCTGGAGCTGAGAAGTTTAGTTCAGCATCCAAATATAGAGAAGTGGTCTTCCAGGGAGCAGATCCAACTTTACTGCAACCTCCACCTCCAAGTTATTGAAAGTTACATATCTAGGGGCTTAAATTTTGATCTATTCCTTTTGCACAGATACAGGAAGTACATTTGTCCTGGCTGAATAGAGAAGGTCATCTCCTTCATGAGGAAGACTAAGATTGCTCCAGAGAAATCAGGGCCAAGCCCTGCTCTCAAGAAAGGGGAGAGGAAGGGTGCCAAAAGCAGTGGGGAGCCCTACTGCTCAAAGAAACATTTCCAGTTTGTCTCTTTCCTCTTCCATTCCATCTCCCACTCTCCAGCCTAAGAAAGAAATAGACAGAGCTAAGGTGACTTTTTTTCTAGGACAATAGACTCACAGGCAAAAATAATGTTCAAATTTTATTGCCTAAGATAAAGCAGACATAAAACATTAAATTTATTGACTTTGAAAATTAAGCAGTAAAACTTTAAATTATCAAACACATCTGCTTAGCTTTTATGAGCCTCTACTTTCCCTTCTGTAAAATAGAGATAAACACACTCTTCAAAGTTATTGTGAGGTCAAAATATATTTATATGTATGGCCCAGCGCAGTTCCTGGCACATATTTCTGGTATACTTTATTATTCAAGTCCATGGTTAATTAAGGTGAAAAACAGAAAGAAAAAAGGAAAGGATAAAAGAAGGTTGGGTGGTGAGGTAGGAAGAGAGAATTAGAGAGACAGTCATAGAGGAAAAGACAGAATGAAGGATAAAGAAAGAGACAGCTGGCTGACATGAATGTGGCTAGAAAGCACAGGAGCCTGAAGGAAATGTGCTTGAAGAGACAGGAGTGTCATCAGAGCAAGCTGGCTAGCCAGCTGCCAAGTGGCCTCAGAGGTGACATTTACCTTTGTGAATTCATCATGGTCCGAGCTCATAAACTTCACCTTAACAGCATTAAGAGAGAGCCTATATACTGGGGGTGGGGGGAGGTTGGGAATTAGATCATAGTAACTCAGCTCTTAGCTTGCTATCTGAGCCAAAGAACCAGTGTATTAATATACGATGAGAAATGCAACTGCCAAAGAGACCAGAATGTTCACATTGCCACGTCCAGCAAATTCTTACCCTGTAGGAAAATGTGCACACGAAGCCAATTTATGATGTGAAGTCTGCTTTGAGAGTGTGAGAGAAGGGAAGTTGGATGGTTTAAATATTTGATGGCATCAGGTTCCGAGAGCCTTGTGCCTCCAAATCCCCAGTAAGGATAAACCTGTTACTGGCACCTGAGTGACCATACTAGGGGCCAGACCCGGGAATGGGATCCACCAACATATGCTTCTGTTTTTTTGTTTAAATCCTAGTTCCATTTCTGAGCAGCCTATTTTAAGACTGAAGCAGTCCTTTTAAATTTATTTATTTATTTATTTATTTTTAGCTGCACTGCATGGCTTGTGGGATCTTAGTTGCCTGACCAGGGACCAAACCAGGGCCTCTGGCAGTGAAAGCACCAAGTCCTGCCACTGGACTGCCAGGGAATTTTCATCCTTTTAAATTTAAGTGACCAAAGTAACATAAACTAATAAAAATATTTTAAGTAAAAAGTGAAAATATCCATTCATTCTATCCCATATAGTCCCATTTCAAAATTTAAACCATGTTAACACACTGATACGTACCCTCCCTGACATTTTCTATACACACGCACACACACGCACGTGCACACACACACATCTTTTTACAGAAAATAAATGTGTATCTGTTAGTGAGGTAAGCAGCATTGATTATCTACCCAAGACCTTGCTCCTCCCATATATATATATATATATATATATATATATATATATATGTATATTTTTTTAT
>NW_006780610.1:3745090-3754150 GCF_000442215.2 Lipotes vexillifer | reverse complement strand
CCCCTGCATCGGCAGGCGGACTCTTAACCACTGCACCGCCGGGGAAGCCCGTCCTCTCATATTTTTAATTGCGGAGGGAGCCCCAATTTTGTCTGGATGTTCATCTACTGTAGTCCTTTGCTCAGAGAAGATGGCCCTCTCACCAAATTCAAGGATAAGCGAAGACTGTTACTGGCTAATCATTTTCATCCCATTCCAATGTGTCAGGGTCACCTTAGGCACGGACATGTGATACAACCCAGGTCTTCTGATTGGGGATTCTAGAAAGTGTTTTCCCTCCTAATAAAAAGAGACGCATGAGGCAACATCCCACTTCTTCTCTAAATCATGTCTGCATTTGACATCTGGAGCTGCTGCAACAATCTTGGCACCATGAAGAGAGATATCTCAGCACTTTCAGTTAAGAATTTTCAGTTGTATGTAACTGGAAACCCAACTAAAACTGGCTTGAACAAAACTGAGATTTTTTTTTCGCTCATTTAACTGAATGAGGTAGATCTGTGTAGAACAGCAAGATTTTGCATTGGGGTTGTGGTAGAGTGCTAGGTAATCTCCAAACCTGGCTATGCTACAAAGGAATGCAATTGCAATCCTAGGACTGAAAAATACAATAATGTATTTAACACAATAAATGGACCTAACATCAGATTAGACACAGCTCATTTTAGGATTAAGGAGCTGGAAGATAGATCAGTATATAATATCCATACTGAAGTATTCAGAGAAAGAAAAGAATGAAAAATATAAAGAAGAGAGGGATAGACATATGGGACATGATGAAAATGCCTAAATACAAAAAATTAGAGTCCTAGAAAGATAGGAGAGAGAAAATGAGAAAGAAGTAATATTTGACAATAGAGTAGTTAAAAATTTTTCTAAGATTGATGAAAGACATATACTCAATCCCAAGCAGCATAAATGCAAAGAAAATCACACCTAAGCACTTCATGGGAAAACTGCTGAAAACGAAAAGCAATGAAGAAGTGTTAAAAGCAATTAGGAAAGAAAGATATATTACCTCCAAAAAAGCAACATTAAGACTAACAACAGACTCAACAATGTAAATGCTAAAATCCAGAAGATGATGGAATGTTATCTTTAAAGTGTGGAAAGAAAATAACAGTTAATCTAAAATTCTATACCCAGTGAAAATATCATTCAAAAATGAAAGAAAAATACATAAGTTTTCAGACAATCAAAATCTGAAAAAAGTTATTCACCCACAGACCCACACTAAAAGAAATATTAGAGGGAATTTTTCAAGCAGAATGAAAATAAGCTCAAAAGGAAGTATGAATATGAGGAAGGAATGAAGAACAATGGAAAGAGTAACTATATAGGTAAAAATAAGTGAACAATAACTATATAAAGCAACAATGTCCAGTGGAGCTTTAGACATATAGAGAATTAAAACACACCACAAAAATGGCACACGGTGTGGGAGCAGATAAATGGAATTAAAATATTTTAAGATTCTTGTATTGTTCAGGAAGTGGTAAAAGAATTTATATTAATTTATTAATTTTTATTAATTTATATAAATTAATTTATATAAATTTATATTAATTAATTTATATTATAATTAATTTATATATTAAGTCAAGGGCTTCCCTGGTGGCGCAGTGGTTGATGCAGGGGACACGGGTTCGTGCCGCGGTCCGGGAAGATCCCACATGTCGCGGAGCGGCTGGGCCCGTGAGCCGTGGCCGCTGAGGCTGCACGTCCGGAGCCTGTGCTCCATAATGGGAGAGGCCACAACAGTGAGAGGCCCGCGTACCGCAAAACAAACAAACAAACAAACAAACAAAAAATTTAACAAGTCAAGGATGCATGCTGTAATCACCGTGGCAGTCATGGAAAAACAGTTTTAAAAATATATATAATTAAAAACTATTTTTTGTTTATATATATATGTAAAATAAGTGAATGCAGAGAAATAAGGAATAATAAAGACAATCCAAAAAAGGTTTAAAAGAAGAGAGAAAAAAGGAACATAGAACCTGTGGGAGAAATAGAAAACAAATACTAGCATATTTTGAAACTCAAAAGTATAAGTGTGCCTCTTTTAAATATAAGTGGACTAAATACCTCTATTAGAAAACAAAGATTGTTAGATTGTTTATTTATTTATTTTTAAAATAAATTTATTTTTCACTGCATTGGGTCTTCGTTCCTGCGCATGGGCTTTCTCTAGTTGTGGCGAGTGAGGGCTACTCTTTGTTGCAGTGCAGGCTTCTCATTGCAGTGGCTTCTCTTTGTTGCAGAGCACGGGCTCTAGGCTCGTGGGCTCTAGAGCACAGGCTCAGTAGTTGTGGTGCACTGGCTTAGTTGCTCTGCGGCATGTGGGATCTTCCCAGACCAGGGCTCAAACCCATGTCCCCTGCATTGGCAGGCAGATTCTTAACCACTGCACAACCAGGGAAGTCCCAGATTGGTTGGTTTGTTTGTTTTAATGTATTTATTTCTGGCTGTGTTGGGTCTTCATTGCTGCGCACGGGCTCTCTAGTTGTGGCAAGCAGGGGCCACTCTTTGTTACAGTGCACAGGCTTCTCATTGCGGTGGCTGCTCTTGTTGCAGAGCACTAGGTGCACAGGTTTCAGTAGTTGTGGCTCACAGGCTCAGTTCCTGCACAGCATGTGGGATCTTCCCAGACCAGGGCTCGAAACCGTGTCCCCTGCATTGGCAGGCAGATTCTTAACCACTGTACCACCAGGGAAACCCCCCAGATTGGTTTTTAAAAAGCAACTCATTACTGCTTTAAAAAATCTGAAATATAAGGATACGGGTATGTTAAAGGTTGTAAAAGACATACTCTACAAACTAACTAAAAGAAAATCAGTGAAGCTAAACTAATATAATACAAATTAGACTTTAAGGCAAGAAGCATCACTACATACTGCATAATGAATAAAATGCCAATAAACTAGGAAGAAAAAAATACTAAATTTGTATGTAACTGATAAAATAGCCTCAAAGTATGTAAAAGCACATCATACACACCACACCTCCAGGTCTGCAGTACAAAGAGCGTGAACCAAGAGTCCTGGAAATCAGGGAAAAGAGAATTTGTACAGAGGAATGAATGTGGAAGACAGAGTACATCCAGGGATATGAACACAGCCTAAGAGTATCCATGTAATTAACTGCCAGCTGCTGCAACAAACAAACCTCCAAATTTCAGTGATTTAGTTCAACAAATTTATTTCTAGCTTTCATTACATGTCTGGTAAGGTAGGGACCCTACTTATTCACAGTCCTCAAGGAAAGAGGCTGACAGAGGCTTTGACACCTTGACCATCGTGACATGTGACAGAGAAAGAGGGGGATGGATGAGACACACAAACTCTTAACTACCTCAGCTCTGAAGTAACACAAGTCATGTCTGCTCACAGATCATTGGCTAGATCCAGTCACATAGCCCCATTCTAACTGCAAGTGTTACCCAGTCCAAGCTCGCACTGCCCGCCACACGAAAGGCCAAGAAATTGTTGGGGCAAGGAATAGCAACTTTATTCAGAAAGCCAGCAGATTGAGAAGATGGGGGACTAGTGCCCCCAAAGAACCATCTTCCCCGAGTTAGAATTCAGGCTTCTTTTCTACTAAAAGGGTAGGGTGTAAAGTCCTGGTTCCGGCCAGACTCCAGAGTGGACGTGGTAATTTCATCCTTCCTGCAGCCATTCACAGGTGGGCCTGATCAGGATGTTTCCTGTGAGCTAAACAAAGGTATTTTAGCTTAACACTCATTACCTGGGAGGCAGGGCTCCCAGAGCTGGGCCATTATGTATAATTTAAGCTTATAGACAACATCCCTTTTAGTGATTAAGTTGTAGTACTCATTTATCTTATATTTTAAAGTTTGTGCTTTTGGCGGCCTTCATCCAATTCCCCCTCCCCTGACCTCTGCCTCTGGTAACCAAGAATCTGATCTCTTTTTCTATAAGTTTGTCTGTTTTTGAAGTATAATTGACCTATAACATTCCATTAGTTCCCATTATACAACATGGTGATTTGATATTTCTGTACATTTCAAAATGATCACCACAGTGATAAGTCTAGTTATGACATGTCACCATCCAAAGATATTACATAATTATTGACTATTCCCCACACTGTACCTTTCATACCTGTGACTCATTTACTTTGTAACTGGAAGTTTGTACCTCTTAATCTCCCTTACCAATTTCTCTCCTCCCACTGCTCTCTCCTTAAAAAAAAAACAAAAAACTTTTGCTTGCTCTCTTTTCCTCTTTCCTCCTGGGGTCAAATGGTCTTTGTTCCTTCTTATTATAGCATAGTTGCTGCATTTTCCTCTTTTTAGACAGAAGGCTCACCTCGGCCTACTCATAGTATCTGCCCCTTACAATTCTGGTCTGCCCATGACATTGGCTTGCCAGAGTGTCTACTGGCTTCTGCTGTGGCCCTGACTCTGCATTGACCTTTCAGCTTACCTTCCCAGAGCTAATTTTGGCAAATTCTTGGGGGAAGAATCTAATTGCCGGGCTTCCCTGGTGGCACAGTGGTTAAGAATCCGCCTGCCAATGCAGGGGACAAGGGTTCGAGCCCTGGTCCTGGAAGATCACTACATGCTGCGGAGCAACTAAGCTCGTGCACCACAACTACTGAGCCTGTGCTCTAGAGCCCGCGAGCCACAACTACTGAGCCCATGCACCACAGTTAATGAAGCTCGTGCACCTAGAGCCCATGCTCCGCAGCAACAGAAGCCACAGCAGTGAGAAGCCTGCGCACCACAACGAAGAGTAGCCCCCACTCACCACCAACTAGAGAAAGCCTGCGCGCAGCAACGAAGACCCAACACAGCCAAAAAATAAAAATAAATAAAATTAATTAATTAATAAAAAAAGAATCTAATTGCCTAGCTTAGGTCAAATGTCTGTTACTGGTCCAAAAAGCTGTGGTCAGGGGAACAGGGTCATATGGTATAAAGGTGGCCACTTAAGCAGGAGGGTGTGAGAAGGCACCCCAATTCATGTCTTTTAGTTCATTCCATTGCATCAAACTGGACAGCAGCAAATAGAGGTGACTATCCTTGCCAGAAGCCTCCACTTGCCCTGGTAGCTGCTCCGGTCATTGCGGCGTTATACAGAAACCCCATGAGGGCACGTAGCTTATTTGCCTTGTTCGTTGTTGTATCTTCAGTAGCTAGAGCTACGCCTGGCACATAGCATGCACTCAACAAATATGTGTGGAATGAATGAATGGGACTTTAATAACATGATTCAGTATTGCCTCCAAACTCCCTTTCCTAGAAATGAAATATCGCAGGGAAGTCAATTACTTTTCCTCTGAACTACAAAATCTGATTGTAGATTTCACTGCTCCCTTTTCTCAGGGTTAAGGGTTGGGCTGAAGTGAAAGCATGAAGGGAAGAGGTATGTACGAGTGTGTGTGTGGAGAGGTTGGTGAGGATAATTACTCTATTGGGTGGATTAGTTTGAAATAAAAATCTGGAGGAAGGGGTGAGAAGTAGGAACAGAAAAGCCAGGGGAGAATGTACAATTTTTCTGTCTTGGTGGAAACCAGAGTGATCTCTAATTATCATAGCTTGTTCTTATGGCGTCTCTCAGGTAAAATGAACCCATACTGAGCCTTGAGCCCATGTCCTGCTTCATGTTATAATAATAATGCTTGCTGCTGGTTCTTTGCCAAATATGTATTAAATGCCTTGTTCTGTTTAATCCTTACTACAAGTGTATTAGATGGCTCTTGCCTTATATTTCCTTGTTCGCTTCCCATCCAAGATTATAAAAAGGTTATTTACATCTACTTATCCATTTAATTTGTTTAAATTCACTTTCATTTTTAACCAAAGTGATATTGTATGTAGTATTAAATGTCAAATAGTACTATAAGGCTTATTATAAAAATAGAAAGTCCTTGCCTTTCCCCTTGCCCCATCCCTGAGTTTCATCCCCCAGAGCCAACTGCTTTCAACACTTTTGGTTGTATCTCCTGGTATTACCTCACATTCACTGAAGATGGTACTGAGTCTGGCACAAGGTGGGCCCTTTGTAAGCGGGGTTCTTTCTTGCTCTCACTCTGCTCTACAAGCCTATGGGTATGGTCAGTTGGGGCGTGATGAGGTCACTAATATATACAAAGCAGTTCATAAACAGCTCAGCTAACATTTACTAGCTCAGGAGACAGTACTCAACAACGATTAAGGGCACAGGCAGACATAGGCTCAAATTCTAGCCCACTCTCTTTCTACCTCTCTAAGCCTTTGTTTCTTCACCTGTAAAATGGGGAAAGACAATACTCATGACACAAGACTGATACAAAGATAAGGGTGGGGGGCCTCCCTGGTGGCGCAGTGGTTGAGAGTCCGCCTGCCGATGCAGGGGATACGGGTTCGTGCCCCGGTCCGGGAGGATCCCGCATGCCGCGGAGCGGCTGGGCCCGTGAGCCATGGGCGCTGAGCTTGCGCATCCGGCAACGGGAAAGGCCACGACAGTGAGAGGCCCACATATCGCAAAAAAAAAAAAAAAAAAAGATAAGGGTGTGGGTGTGGAAAATCAAGTACCCTAAAACATGGCTTCTGATCCATTCCATCAGACAGAGAAACCATGTCTGGAAAAGGTCTTGAAAGATAGGTGAATTTGAACAAGAAGGAAAAAGAAAGGCTATTACAGAGAAGAGAAGAACTGAAGTGCAGACTTAAAGGCAGAGGTGAAGATAGTGTGTTTGAGGAACAGTGAAAGTCGACTGATGTAACTTGAATGTTAACAGGGTTCTTTTCAGGTGTAGGAGGTCATGTCAGATAGGCAGCTGAGGAAAGCCCTGCCAGGGTAGACCCACAGAGTATTACTGTAGGGTGGGTAGGCAGGAATAAGTCAGCGTGCAAGGAGCACTTGTTGGTGTGCAGCAGGCACAATGGAGTGGATCCAGGCAAGGGGCAGACTCAGGTATGATGTAACCAAGCTTTGCCTGGTACTCCAGAGACCCGATTGAGAGTTCTCAGAGAGGTAGATTAATTTGAATCTCATAAGATAGAGTTATATTAGATGGTCTTTAAGAGCTCTTCCAGTCCCAATGTTCTATAATTTCTATCTCATAGTATTTATATAGTGACAGTGGAAATATAGAAAAAGAGAAAGAATTTAAGTGTTTTGCAAATAGTATCAACATGACTTCGTCACCATTTGGACACTGAGAATAAAAAAGTGTACCAAGAGTGACTAAAGTTTGAATATGGGTGCTTGAGAGGTTGGAGTGCCCTTCAGTGGGGAAGTGGGTAGTGGAAGTGACTGTAAAACATGCAAAGGAAAATTCTAGTAGATGTATGAAGAATAGACCAGGCATGTTCCTGTCTCTAGGACTTTGAACTTGATATTACCTCTGCCTGGAACTCTCTTCCTCCAAATGTCTGCATGGTTTCCTTTATGCCTCCCTTCAGGTCACCCTCACAGTGAGGTCTTCCCTGACCAACTAACTAAAAATTACAAACCTTCCCCACGCCGGCACTCCCTCTCCCCTAGCCCTGCTTTGCTTTTCTCTATAGCATTGATCATCACCTGGCCACTCCGTTTTATTCATTGACTGATAGACATCCTAATATGGAAACTCTGTAGAAGCGATATCATTGTGTTGGAGAGTTTAGGGAAAACAAACAATAAAGATACAGAAAACAAATAAAATGGTGAAAAAAAAGGGGGAATTGTTAACTCCTGGAGGAACGAAAGTTGAACAAAAAAGGAAACATGATCATGGTTCACACTTGGCCCAATAGTGAAAAATATTATAGAAAATATTGTACCCACTAGGGATTTAACCTAAAATAATAATACTGCCACATGGGAGCATTGAAAGAGGAAACTTGTGAGAAGGGTGTAAATCAGGATATCTATCAATTTCAGTCATTCCTAGAGATACCTGTCCTGGGTGTCTCCCTGCTCCTAGCGGGGGCAGACTGCCTTTCGGACTTCCACAGCTGTCATCCTGGGGCTCCCTGGAGCTTTTCTTCTGTTGGATTTCCTTTTTACCAGATCCCAAATTTCCCCTCACTTTTTTTAGTTACCACCTCATTATATCCTTTGGTGGCTTCCTCTTTTCTTTCTGATTTTGTTCGCCCTTCTCTGAATGGCCTTGGCAAGGGATTCGCTTAGGCACGAGCCTATGACACAATTCTGGTCAATGAGAAATGATGGGACATTGACTGGGAGCTTCTCAAAGAGTTTCTCTTACCCTTTAAAAGGGTTATAAGACAGCCATTTCCTCCTCTGCATCTGAATATTGTTACGTGGGCATGTGATGCTTGGAGCTGCTTGCATCCTTTTTCAACCATGAGGAGAAAGCCAAAGAAAACACAGACAGATGATCTGTTGCCCCAATGTCTTTGAACCACTAGATTAACCATCCCTAAATCTTGCCTGCCTAAAGACTCCTCAAGGGATTTCCTGGAAGCCCAGTGGTTAAATGCAGGGGGCTTCCACTGCAGGGCACACGGGTTCAGTCCCTGGTTGGGGAACCAAGGATCCTGCATGCTGTGTGGCCAAAAAAAAGAAGTGGAGTAATAAGCCCACTATATTTTATTTTATTTATTTATTTATTTATTTTTGTGGTACGCGGGCCTCTCACTGTTGTGGCCTCTCCCGTTGCAGAGCACAGGCTCCGGACGCACAGGCTCAGCGGCCATGGCTCACGGGCCCAGCCGCTCCGCGGCATGTGGGATCTTCCCAGACCGCGGCACGAACCCGTGTCCCCTGCATCGGCAGGCGGACTCTCAACCACTGCGCCACCAGGGAAGCCCAAGCCCACTATATTTTAAAACCCAAAATGTGGTCTGAGACCATCAGAATCGCACCACCTGAGATCTTATTAGAAACACAGAATCTCGGGCCTCACCCTTGACCCACTGAATCAGCATTTGTATTTTAAGCCTACTGAATCCAGAATCCAGAATCTGGATTGATATGTTCGTTAAAGTTTGTGAAGCATTGCTTTAAGCCATCTTTAGCTATTTCCCTTCTTATTTGCAGCCAAACACATTCTAACTGATAGAGTGGATGAAGCAGACGTCTTCCAAGTCATGTTCACACCTCC
>NW_006780610.1:3744432-3745080 GCF_000442215.2 Lipotes vexillifer | reverse complement strand
TCAGCAGGAGCTTCTGTGGTAGGCAGAATTCTAAACATGTCCCCATCCCCACGAACCCTGTCCTCTGGCTGTTCTAACACCAATCTAGTTAGTGCTGTGAAGGGATTTTGAAGATGGGATTAAGGTTACTAATCAGCTAACCTTGAAATAGGTAAATTATCCTGGAATTTTCAACTGGGCCTAATGTGTCACTTGAGATCTTAAATTTATTTTATTTTATTTATTTATTTTGGCTGTGTTGGGTCTTCGTTGTTGCGCGTGGGCTTTCTCTAGTTGTGGTGAGTGGGGCCTACTCTTCGTTGCGGTGCGCGGGCTTCTCCTTGCAGCGGCTTATCTTGTTGCAGAGCATGGGCTCTAGGCACATGGGCTTCAGTAGTTGTTGCACAAGGGCTTAGTTGTTCCGCAGCATGTGGGATCTTCCTGGACGAGGGATCGAACGCGTGTCCCCTGCACTGGCAGGGAGATTCTTAACCACTGCGCCACCATGGAAGTCCCTTGAGATCTTAAAAGTAGAAGAGGGAGGGCTTCCCTGGTGGCGCAGTGGTTGAGAGTCCGCCTGCCTATGCAAGGGACGGGAGTTCGTGCCCCGGTCCGGGAAGATCCCACATGCCGCGGAGCAGCTGGGCCCATGAGCCATGGCCGCTGAGC
>NW_006780610.1:3734975-3744365 GCF_000442215.2 Lipotes vexillifer | reverse complement strand
AAAAAAAAAAAAAAAAAAAAGTAGAAGAGGGAGGTGGGAGATGAGCCAGAAGAGGAGGTCTGAGAGATTCTAAGTGTGAGAAGGGCTGGACCTGATATTGTGGCTTTGAAGTTGGAGGAAGGGGGCCACAAGCCAAGGCATGCAGGCAGCCTGTTAGTGACAAAGATCCCCAGCTGTTGGTCAACAAGAAAACAGGGACTTCAGTCCTACAGTTGCATAGAACTTGGATTCTGCCAATGATCTGGGACATGGATTCATTCCCAACGCTTCCACAAAGGAGCATAGTCCTGCCAAGGCTTTTGTTTTGGTCTTGTGTGACTCTAAGCAAAGAACCAGCTGAGTCACACTTGTGCCCAGAGTTTTGACTTCCAGCAACTGTGTGATAATATATTTCTGTGCTGTTTTAAGCTGCTAAATTTGTGGCAATTTTTTATAACAGCACAGTCAGGGTAGACAGTTCTGTGCAAGCCTAAACTTACTTCTCACTGGCAGCATCCCACTTCAATCATACAATGTGTCTTTCTGTCTTAATGCCTGCCTCAGGACCTCCTCTGATATCACGGAGGCTACTTGGCACAAAGGAGACCAGAAGTATGAGGAAGTTAACAGCCCTAGAGAAAACACTCACCCAGCAGATTGGGGACCAGTAGATAATTGCTTTAGTCTTGAACCTCTTAATTCTAAATGGTATTTTATTTTGTTTTCTTTTTTTCTTTTGGCTGCACTGCACAGCACATGTGGGATCTTAGTTCCCCAACCAGGGAACGAACCCATGGCCCCTGCAGTGGAAGCACAGGGTCTTAACCACTGAACCGCCAGGGAAGTTCCTTGAACCTCTTAATTCTGGGAGGGATTCGTACACTTCTCAGAAGTCCTGGTGAAACAAATGCCCATTATCTACAGCAGTGATGCCGAAACCTGGTCTCTGTGCGCCAGCACTGAATTGAATCTGGGAGGCAGAGTTTTGGGTGAAGCAGAAAAAAAAATAGCTTTATTGGCAAAGCTTTATTGCTCTGCCAGGCAAAGGGGGTCACAGCGGGCTAATCCCCTCAAAATTGTGTGTCCCGACCTGGAGAGAGTAGTGAGGAGTTTTATTGTAAATGGTTCAAAGAGGGGGGCATGATCAGCTCATGGACATTCTTCTGATTGCTTGGTGGTGAGGTAATTGGGAGTCAGTATCATCAGCCTTCTCGTTCCAACAGATCTGGGGGGTCCATGCGCTTGTGGGCAGCATACAGTTAACTTCTCCCACCTGATGGGGGTGTTCAGTTTCTGCAAAACAGCTCAAATATATTGTTATGTGTATCCCTTGAGGGGGAATCAAGGCCCTGCCCCAAGCCTGCACTCTTGTTTTTTAAATTTATTTATTTATTTATTTGGCTGCACCGGGTCTTCGCTGGGGCATGTGGGATCTTCGTTGGGGCATGTGGGATCTATTTCCCTGACCAGGGATCAAACCCTGGTCCCCTGCATTGGGAGTGCAGAGTCTTAGCTACTGGGCCACGGGGAAGTCCTGCACTACTGTTTCCTGACTGTTCCTTCCTTGTCTCCGCATCCCCTCCTTTCCCTGATTAGGACCTGTTTGAACCTGCCCTTTGGAACTCAGGGAAGGTCGTGGAGGCTGAATGTAGCCTATTTCCTGCAAACAAGAAATGGGGGACACAGAAAGGCTTTTGTGCCCAGGAGCTCCACAGGGTCCTGCTCGGTTTCAGCTGTAACCTCCATCATGCACCATTAGTTTTTGTTGTTGTTGTTGTTTTTGTGGTACGCGGGTCTCTCACTGCTGTGGCCTCTCCCGTTGCGGAACACAGGCTCCGGACGCGCAGGCCCAGCGGCCATGGCTCACGGGCCCCGCCGCTCCGCGGCATGTGGGATCTTCCCGGACCGGGGCACGAACCCGTGTCCCCTGCATCGGCAGGCGGACTCTCAACCACTGCGCCACCAGGGAAGCCCCGTGCATCATTAGTTTGGCTTTTCTTTCTTTCTTGTCTCATTCTTTTCAGATCCTCACTCTTGCTTCCTAGAATTACCTCTTAAATGACCACCCTGATCCCAAGTCGTTTTCTCAATCTCTGCTTGAGATTGACAGGTGTACAAGTTAATAAAGGGAAACCTAAGTAAAATGGAGTCAGAAGACCAGAAGGTGGAGCTCTCCTGCATGTACCACTTTGCATCAGTACAGATCCCAACAGGAAGAGAGGGTACCTTGCTTCTCCAATAGGAAGCGACACTACTTAATTATATTGCCAGCTGGAAGAATACAGATTTTTCTCCTTGCTTGGCAACAACTCAGCCAATAAGACACTGGCACAACTCAGCCAATGAAAAGCCACTATACTTCAAACTCACAGTATCCTCCAATAGATTTTTTTGCCCCTCCCAACTCTCCCCTCTCCATAAAGTTTCCTCTCCTTTGAACCACTTGCATGTGGTTCCCCAAATAGTTGTTTGTCCCAAATTGCAATTCTTTGCTGCTCCTGAATAAACCTGTTTTGCTGGTAAAACAACTGGCTGTTTCAGTGTTTTAGGTTAACGTGGGCAACCAATAAAGTCTCCTCCATGAGCTCATCTTGCTTAGAATAAAATTGTAGCTTTCAGGGTTTCACACTGAAATCAGGCCTCGAGGAAAACAAATCAGGAATTCCATACCACTAAGTTCTTCTCTTTTTCCTTCTCTTTTAATGGCATTGCCTTTTGAGAGAAAGATTGAATCTATCCTCAGCACCAGAGAGAAAAATCCCAAAGAATGATTGTAATCGAGGACTCTTGGGTCAGTGTCCATGATTGGTACAATGGGAAACAGCGCTATTGTCAGTTCACCTTGGGACAGAGTTCTAGCCCTGGGTCAAACCATTAGGGATGGGTGGTAGTGTCAAGGACTCCAGGCATGGCCAGTGGGGACCACCACTGTGTTGCAGAGCAGTCCCAGAAATAGTGGAATAATTGAGAGCTGGGGAACCTTCCCACTAGTTATCTAAGAACACACTACCCACTCCCATTTCCCTTACTTCCTCTTTTTTTAAAAATTTTATTTATTTATTTATTTAATTCATTTTCCACCCTCAAAGTGTTTTTTTTTTTTAACATCTTTATTGGGGTATAGTTGCTTTACAATGGTGTGTTAGTTTCTGCTTTATAACAAAGTGAATCAGTTATACATATACATATGTTCCCATATCTCTTCCCTCTTGCGTCTCCCTCCCTCCCACCCTCCCTTACTTCCTCTTTAATGATTCTCACTTTACTTCACATGTTCTTCCTCTGCGCAACCCATAAATGCTGGTGTTCCTGAAAGTTCTATCCTTATTCTTTTTCTCTTATTCATTCCCAGAGTCATCTGATTCTATGGTAGGCATTATGGTCTTCTCCCCAACATTTAACTCAATGAAAAAATTTAATCTAATCCAGTCATGGTCATTCCATTCCCCCTTGGCAAAAATCTGTTTGTGTTGAACAGGCCTAAATCATATTAGACCAATGTGATTCAAGGAAATGCTTGCTTAGGACTTCTGTAAGGCAGCTATGCTCACCACTGTACCACCAATGCCCCTTAGGGCTTCTGGGAAAGAGAAATCAGTTTTACCGTTGTCTGTTGGATGGCAAAAGGAAGTATGCTGCCTGTGGCAGTCATTTTGTGTTTTGAGTGGAGCCAGTTTTGGTGTGAAGTCAATGATGGGGACAGCAGAGCAGTGAGATGAAAGCATCCCGGGTCCCTAATGACATTGTTGAACCAGGGCATCTAACCACTCTGCCCTCCCATTGGATTTCCTGCACTGTGAGATATGTTTCCACATTGTGTAAGCCAGTTTGAATCAGGTGTTTGCTACTGGAGCTGAAAGCATTCTACTTAATTCACACTTTTTTTTTCTTTTTTATTTAAATTTATTTTTTATGGAAGTATGGTTGAATTACAATGTTGTGTTAATTACTGCTGTACGGCAAAGTGATTCAGTTATACACATATATACATTCTTTTTCATATCCTTTTCCATTATGGTTTATCACAGGATATTGAATATAGTTCCCTGTGCTATACAGTAGGGCCTTGTTTATTCATTCTATATATACCAGTTTGTTTCTGCTAATCCCAAACTCCCAATCCAACCCTCTCCCACCCCGCTCCCCCTTGGCAACCACCAGTCTATTCTCTGTGTCCCTGATTATGTTTCTGTTTCATAGACAGGTTCCTTTGTAACATATTTTAGATTCCACATATAAGTGATATCATATGGTATTTGTCTTTCTCTTTCTGACTTACTTCACTTAGTATGATAATCTCTAGTTGTATCCATGTTGCTGCAAATGGCATTATTTTGTTCTTATTTATAGCTGAATAGTATTCCATTGTATATATGTAGCACATTTTTAAAAAATAATTATTTATTTATTTAATTTTGGCTGTGTTGCATCTTCGTTTCTGTGCGTGGGCTTTCTCTAGTTGTGGCGAGCGGGGGCCACTCTTCATCGTGGTGTGCGGGCCTCTCATGTCGCGGCCTCTCTTGTTGCAGAGCACAAGCTCCAGACACGCAGGCTCAGTGGTTGTGGCTCACAGGCCTAGTTGCTCCGTGGCATGTGGGATCTTCCCAGACCAGGGCTCGAATCCATGTCCCCTGCATTGGCGGGCAGATTCGCAACCACTGCACCACCAGGGAAGCCCCTGTAGCACATCTTCTTTATGCATTCATCTGTTGATGTACATTTAGGTGGTTTCTATGTCTTGGCTGTTGTAAATGGTGCTGCTATGAACATAGGGGTATATGTATCTTCTTTTTTTAAAAAAAATATTTATTTATTTATTTGGTTTGCGCTGGGTCTTAGTTGCAGCAGGAAGGCTCCTTAGTTGCGGCACGCAGCCTCCTTAGTTGTGGCCTGCAAACTCTTAGTTGCGGCATGCCTGTGGTATCTAGTTCCCTAGGCAGGGAAGGAACCCGGGCCCCTTGCATTGGGAGCACGGAATCATAACCACTGTGCCACCAGGGAAGTCCCCGAGGGTACATGGGGGACTTATGTCCCCCATGTGCCCTTTGGCCTCCTCTCTCCCCACACTGTGCATTGTGTAACTGCTTCATGCATCGACCAAACCTTCCCCATCAGCAGAAATACCTGCTCAACTATAAAGAGCAGCATTCTCCTAGCATCAATAAGACAACTCCTTAAAGATAGCATTCTTATTTTTAAAAATTCTTTTCCACCATGGTTTATTACAGGATATTGAATATAGTTCCCTGTGCTATACACTAGGACCTGTTGTTTATCTATTTTATATATAGTAGTTTGTACCTGCTAATCCCAAACTCCTAATTTATCTCCCCCTCCCCCTGCTACTCCCTTTGGTAACCATAAGTTTGTTTTCTATGTCTGTGAGTCTGTTTCTGTTTTGTAAATAAGTTCATTTGTATCATATTTTAGATTCCACATATAAGTGATATCATATGGTATTTGTCTTCCTGTGTCTGACTTAATTCACTTAGTAGGATAATCTCTAGGTTCAACCATGTGGCTGCAAATGGCATTTTTCAATCTTTTTTATGGCTGGGTAGTATTCTGTTGTCAATATACACCACATCATCTTTATCCATTCGTCTGTCGATGGACGTTTAGGTTGCTTCCATGTCCTGACTATTGTAAATAGTGCTGCTGTGAACATTGGGGTGCATGTGTCTTTTCGAATTAGAGTTTTCTCCAGATATATGCCCAGGAGTGGGATTGCAGGATAATATGGCAGTTCTATTTTCAGTTTTTTAAAGGAAACTCCATACTGTTTTCCATAGTGGCTGCACCAATTTACATTCCCACCAACAGTGCTAGTAGGGTTCTCCTCACTTTCTCCAGCATTTGGATAACATTCCTTCTTGCTGAGGGATCACATGGGGCTTTGATCTGGATTATGTAAACTGTCAATAATACGTCATTTAATGTACAGCCCTCTGTCTCAAAAAAACTCATATAACTGTGCCTTGACTTTTAATGGTCGGAACAGCTCTCAGAGCTTTCTGAGATGCTCTTCCCAGGTTATAATCCTCAAATATGGCTCGAATAATATTTTCCATTTCTGTCTTAATCTGTCGACTGGTTAATTTTTCGTCGACCCTCCCATGAATTCTCCTGAATGTACTTTCCTGGGCTCCAAACCTACCCACATTTCCCAGCCTTGCTCCTCCTCTTCCTGAGTTTCTGACAATTCATTTACTTAAGAAGTGAGAATCTGGCGCCTACCAGTGTGCCAAGCCCTGTTTTAGACACTGCAGATATAGTGGCTGATGAAACAGAATTGTTGTCTTCATGGACCAGAGAAGGAGGCAGACGATAAACAAAACTTTTTCTTAATGAGTCAAATAATGAGTAACGCAGAGTAGGAACTTAATCAGTGTTGAGTGAAAAACTTAACATTGTCTCTAGAATATCACATCAGAGTCTGTTATTCACTCCACAAGCAACCCTGGGCACTGAGTGTCACATCCTGTTTTCCAAGCCCTTGGAATCTAAAAAGGTAAAGGTGACCCAGCGCCGGCTCTCTGGAGCTCAGAGTCCAGAAGGAACTTCGAGCAAGTGTTGAGTGCTAATTTTGTTAGGCCCTGTAAAACCTGCTTTATGGTAGCCATCTTATTTAGTCCTCACTGACTATAGGAGGTTGTCCAAGGACAGAGAGCTTGGGACAACTGGCCCGAGAGCAGGCAGGCTGGACAGTGACAAGAGCTCTGGCGAGGGGACAGTCCTGATCCTTGGACTTAGGCGCAGTCCATGTGACCTTGCGCAAGTCACGGTCTCCCTCGTCCTCCCACTCTAGCCAGTGTCTGTAGTGTCTGACTCCTAGCGGGGAAGGAGGTCGTTGGAGAGAGGGACAGCCACAGACACTGCTTTCTTCCCCACCCTGCCCTATGCTCCCACGCCCTCCAGCGCCACCGCCCGGACCTTCTCCTGGGTTGCGGGAGGAGGGCATTCCCTTTCCCCCAGCGGGCTCCTTCGCCGCTGCCCCAGGCTGAAAGGAGACAGGTCCTCCGCGAGCCACGCGCCTTGACTTTGGCCCCTGCTCCTTTGGCCCGGGATCTCGTAGCTCTCCCCGTCCACTCCCCCCGCGGCTCGCGACCAGTTGGTCTGCGCCGCCTGCACTCTCTGTGTGCCGGGCCCGCCCGCACTGCGGGGGAGAGGCTGGGAGCCGCCCACGCCGCGCTCGGCGCTCGGAGTCGCCGTCTCCCTGGGACGCGCGCGGGCTGCGCCACGCGCGGGAGCCGGGCGGGCAGCCATGGCGCGGCGCGCCGGGAGGTAGCCGGGCGGGACGCGGAGAGCGCGGGGACCGCCATGGCCCGGCGGCGGCGCCGCGCCTGCATCGCGCTGTTCTTGGTGCTGCTCTTCGCTTTCGGCACTCTCATGGGCCTGCGCACGCTCAAGGCTCCGGACGGACTCCCGGCGCTGGGCCCCGGCCTGGAGCTGGCGCCCTTTGAGCGACGCCCCGAGGGGGCCCCCGCGCCGGCCGCCCGGGCCCCGGCCGCCCCCGCCGCGCCGCCGCCGCCGCCGCCTCCGCCCCGCACCGCGGGCCCGGGCAGCTCCCCGGGGCCGGCCCCAGCCGAGGCCGAGCCCGCCCCCGGGCAGAGTCTGCGCGTCTACTCGGACCTGCACGCCTTCTACTACTCGTGGTACGGGAGCCCGCGGCGCGAGGGCCACTACATTCACTGGGACCACGTCATGGTGCCGCACTGGGACCCCAAGATCTCGGCCAGCTACCCCCGCGGCCGCCACAGCCCCCCCGAAGACTTGGGCTCCAGCTTCTACCCGGAGCTGGGGCCCTACAGCTCCCGGGACCCCGACGTGCTGCGGGAGCACATGACCCAGCTGAAGGAAGCCGCCATCGGTGAGCTCCCCCTCCCCCGTCGCTGGGCCCCCAGCCTCGCCTTTCTTCGTTCCCACACCCCAACTTCCACTGCTCCTATCACGGGGCCTTTGGTCCCACTCAGCCTGGCTTCTACCTCTTCTCTTCTAGAACTCTCACCCCATGCTCACCAGGAGACCCCGCCCCCATCTCCTAGTTTTCAGACTCCTCCACCTCTGCCTTCTGACCCCCTACCATTCCAGGGCCCTTTCCTAGAGCAGAGCTGCTGGGAGGGCCAGTGGAAGGCGCCTGCACCAGGGCTGTCCCAGGTAGGGAGAGCAAGGAGAGGAGGGCAGTCTATTGGGCTTCTCGGTTTGGGTTAAGTGAGGCCTGGGTGCCCTGGCCCCGCAGGAGTCTGGGGTTCAGAGCAGTAGTGCCTGGGATGGCCTCTGCTTTCACACTAGGCACAGGGTAGGGCAGCAGCCTTTCCTGAGTTTGCTGGTTGCAGAAAGGAAAGTTTGCCCACGTAGTGTGATGGACCCTGCTCTATTTGCAGTAAGGGGCCTGGGAGCTTTTCAAGTACTCTGCTTGAAAAGAAGCCCCCCTGTAGGCAGGCTGGGGTGGGGAGGCTGACTTATTTCAGATTTTGTCACTGAATTCTGCTGGATTTTACAGTACATTTCAATTTCTCTGGAAATGGTTAATGTGTGGTGGGAAAATCGAATGCCAGAGACAGTGGTGGGAAGTATTCACAGGTAAATAGCACAGAGGCCATCCCTCAAGATTCTACCATCTAGAGGGGCAGACAGTTGAGACAAATGTTATTTCCCACGGGAAGGGTAAAATGACCTCTGCTCAGGGCTCCTCTCCCTGAGGGACCTCAGAGATGCTCCTCTCCCCCAGAGACAGGACTGTGCCTTCCAGGTGGGTGTGTCATTGTCCACCCGTTTCCCTTTGTTTAACTACTTGCTAATGCAGGCCAGAGGCTGCCGAGGCTCCCGGCTCCTTCCTGGCCTGGCACGTTAGGGTTCCTGCAGTCACTGAGCTTCAGCACCGCGGGCGTGGACAGCTCCAGGACTCGCGGCTCAGGATCTGATCTGCAAGAAGAGAACCTGGCAGGAGGCTCCCTCAAGGTTTCATTCAGAAACCTTTCTGCAGTTGGAGATGGTTTGTGAGGAAGGAATTCTCTGTTGTGGGGTACTGTGTGTCTCTGAAGTAGCCTCTGTGTTGTATCTCAGGCGTCCTGGTCCTGTCCTGGTACCCACCTGGCATGGCTGACGATAATGGGGAACCCTCAGATGACCTGGTGCCCACCATTCTGGACACTGCCCATCAGTACAACATCCAGGTGAGTCTCCAAGAAGACGTCAAATGCTCTCTGGCCGATTCTGGAGATGTCCCCTCCTCCACCCACAGGGATAGTGCCTCTACCAAAGTTCTTGGCGTTAGCCCAGGTATGCAAATATGTAGCAAGTGTGGTGTTGTGGGTAGGGGTCTAATAAATAATGCCTATGTCACTTTTTTTTTGAATTTTATTTTATTTATTTTTTATAGATCAGGTTCTTAGTTATCTTTTTTTTTTT
>NW_006780610.1:3726649-3734965 GCF_000442215.2 Lipotes vexillifer | reverse complement strand
TTTTTTGTGGTACGCGGGCCTCTCACTGTTGTGGCCTCTCCCGTTGTGGAGCACAGGCTCTGGACGTGCAGGCTCAGTGGCCGTGGCTCACGGGCCCAGCCGCTCCGCGGCATGTGGGGATCTTCCCGGACCGGGGCACAAACCCGTGTCCCCTGCATCGGCAGGCGGACTCTCAACCACTGCACCACCAGGGAAGCCCAGTTATCTATTTGATACATATTGGTGTATATATGTCCATCCCAATCTCCCAATTCATCCCACCACCACCACCCCGCCACTTTCCCCCCTTGGTGTCCATACGTTTGTTCTCTACATCTGGGTCTCTATTTCTGCCCTGCAAACCCGTTCATCTGTACCATTTCTCTAGGTGCCTATGTCACTCTTATTTTTTGAGTTCTGAAAAAAATTTTGGGAAAAATATAGGATAAATGGGAGACTAAATTAATATCACGGTGATAGAGGTTAGGTTGGAGACCCTGATCCTGGAGAGAGGGCAGGCAAGGGCCAAATGGGCCCACAAACTGAACTCCGGCCTCAACTCCCTAGTGGGAGGCAGTGCTGGGCCTCAAGGAGTAAAGCACAACACGTGCTCTCATCAGGCAGGCTCTCTTTCAAGAGGAAGGCTGGAGCTGGCCAGTTATTTTCCCCACGTGTACCAATCAAGTAAGTCACTGCCCTTACCTGTGTGTGGCAAAAGAAGAAAAACGATGAAAAGGAGCCCCACTCCTGTTCCTGAGCCCATCACTGGCATATTAAATAGATCATGGCACGTTTTCCTATGGACACGTCTTCCCATAGTTTCAGGCAGCTAGTGCCAACCACTGGGAGCTGGCACGTAAGTTGAAACCTATTGGCCAGCCTGCAACAGCCAATCAGAATGATTCCCAGAGGCCCTGCTGTGGGAGGTGGGAAAACTCACCCGTTTTTCGGGCCCTGAGGGCAGTGGTTGCTGTTATTTACACTGTGCCCATGACTGCCAGGTCTCTCCTGAACTCAGCCTCTTCTCCAGGCCATAGTTGAAGCACGAGCCTTATAGGTTGTGGCCTCTGGACAGATACTCACCTGACCAATATCTCCTGTTTGTGGCAGGTGGCCTTCCACATCCAACCTTACAAGGGCCGAGATGACATCACTCTGCATGACAACATCAAGTATATCATTGACACGTAAGGCTGCTCTGGGACCTGGATTTTGGTGGGGATCAAAATGGGGGTAGGGCTAGAAGGCTTGTAGGCGCAGGTCAAGAGACAAAAGGGCAGAATGCCCGTGTCCCCAGCATCTAGAAAGAGTAAAAGAGTACTGGGCTTGGAGACAGCAACCTCGGTTTGAATTCTGGTTCTGCAGCCTCCATTCTGTGATCAGAGGCAGTCCTCTTAACCTTTGAGTCTTGTGAGAGTTACATGAGCTAATATATGTGGAAAGTGGCTTGCAAATGGCTTGCATATATCATTCATTCAAAAAATATTTATTGAGTGCCTTCAGGTGTCGAGGCACTGTCCTAAGTCCCAGTTGTACAGCAGTGGGTAGGGCTAGCAAAGTTTACATCCTCGGGTGGGTGTGCAGTGAGCACATAGTGGTTATAGATGACAAATCAAATGGCGATCCATACTACGAAGAAGTAATAACAGAATAAAGCAGGGTGTTGAGTGTGCCCAAGAAACAAACTTTAGAATGGGTGGTCCAGTGAGCTTCTCTGAGGTGACACGTAAGCCAGCACCTAAAGGAAGAGTCAGCTCTGCAGAGATCTGGGGCAGGCAGGAAACACGAGGCAGAGGGCTGTCAGATCCAAAGGCCGTCTGATGGGACAAGCTTGACAGCAGCCAGTGTAGCCGGAGTGAAGGGATAGATGGGGTAATGGCAGGAATGGTGGTGGGCAAGGCCAGATCAAGTAGGTGGGGCCTTGCTGGTCTCCGTAAGGAGCAGTCAGATCTGATTTTAAAAAGACTGGGTTATAGGCAGGTGGAAGTGGGAGCCTGGAGACCAGTTAGGTGGCTGTCCGTACAGTCCGGATAGAAGATGGTGGTGGCTCGGCCTGGGGCAGGGAAGTGAGGCTTAAATAGAGGAATAACAAGGCTCGGGGGAGGGTGGGAGGGAACTGGGTTCTTGCTTAGAGGCATGATGAGTCCAACTGTGGAGTCCAGCTGGATTCAAAATCGTGCTTGGACATCAGGAGAGATCTCATTCATGGCCAGCCCTCCGGCTGTGCCGGCTTCTTTTCTCTTAGGCTGCTGGCTCAGCCTTTTCTTCCTCCTGCTCCTCAGGTATGGCTCCCATGGTGCATTTTACCGCTATAAGAACAGCATGGGTAAGAGCCTCCCACTCTTTTATATCTATGACTCCTACCTGACATCCCCTGAGGCCTGGGCCCACCTCCTGACACCGAACGGGCCCCACTCAATCCGCAACACCCCCTACGATGGGGTCTTCATAGCCCTGCTGGTGGAGGAGGGCCACACCCATGACATCCTCGCCGCTGGATTTGATGGCATGTACACCTACTTTGCCTCCAATGGTTTCTCCTTCGGCTCCTCCCATCAGAACTGGAAAGCTGTGAAGAACTTTTGTGATGCCAACAACCTCATGTTCATTCCCAGCGTGGGGCCCGGCTACATTGACACCAGCATCCGGCCCTGGAACAACCACAGTACGCGGAACAGGGTCAACGGCAAGTACTATGAGACGGCCCTGCAGGCAGCCCTGACCGTGAGGCCCGAGATTGTCTCCATCACCTCCTTCAACGAGTGGCACGAGGGCACCCAGATTGAGAAGGCCATTCCCAAGAAGACGCCGACCCGGCTGTATTTGGACTACCTGCCTCATCAGCCCAGCCTGTACCTAGAGCTGACGCGCCGCTGGGCGGAGCACTTCATCAAAGAGAAGGAGCAGTGGCTGATGTGAGGGGCCTGCAGGCAGGGGCGGGAGGTGCTGACGTCCCAGCCTCACTGGAAGATGTCACCACGTGGGGCTTGGCTGAGGTTGTGGGCACTCGCTCCCAGGTCAGCGGCTGAGTGCTTCTGAGGCAGGTGGGTGCCAGAGTGCCTGCAGGGACAGGAAGCTAGGCGGTGTTCCAGAGAGGGAACCCCAGGGGCTGGCCGGTGGCTGGGCTTAGCCCAAGGCAGCTCCACATCCTCAGTCAGAACACTTTAAGACAATCCCTTCTAGCTTGGAACTCAGCTGGTTGGTGTTCTGGAGTCGCCAAGTCACTGGTCTTAGAAGCGTGTCAGGGCTCTGGGCTAGCATGCACCCTGCTCTCTGCCAACCTGCGTCCTCTCCAGGCCTCCTTCCCACATCATCTGTCTTCCCCAACTTAGGGAACCACATTTAAGACTTTCTAAAAGGGAAAATTCTCAGTTTAAGCTCTTCCCAGTAGATTCCCAAACCCAATTATCAGGAAATAATCCTGAGCATTCACACATTCATTCAACACATACTCAGCGAGCACCTTACCGCGTGCCAGGTGCTGGGGGAAAACTTGACCAGGAATGGCTCCTATCTTCCGAAGCTTACAGGAGCCAGCTTTCCTAATTTGGTGTGGCCTTGTAGCTAGTGCCTAAGCACAGCTGTAAGTTTTTCCTTTTTGCTGTTTTGCCCAGTGCTGGGAGTTCAGTTCTTTTTCCTCGAAGAAAATACCTCTGCGCTCCAGAGCCTCCGTTTTCCTAGGTGAACATTTAGCTCCAGGGGGAGGACTAGGACACCCCCCCTCCCTTTAGCTGCCTGAACTGAATGAGGCCCACTCACTAGAGTCATTTTCAGTGCGACTGTGATTTGTATTAAAAATGACGTGTTGTTCCTGTTCTCAAATCAACTTTCCTTTTGATCCCTTCAGGACCACAAACTCTTTTAACTCCTCAGATTCTGTGACAAATTGACATATGAGATGGGCTGGCTACAGTGTTAGCACAACGAAGAGTCGAGTTTGCTTAAGAAATTAGTTTCAACAAGATTTCTAGAGGGAATATTTAACAAACCAGTGCTTATTTACAAATAAACGAATATGCTAATAGCAGGGACCCTCAAAGCAGGCCCTGGGACACCCTCTTGGCAAAATTCTTAGGATCTACTTGAAAATATGTGCATTGGAAACGACCGTATTGAGAAGTTTATGGGCTCAGACTGAATCCTAGTTCTGAGAACTGGGGTGTGAGGGGAGAGGGGAGGAAGTGAGCCCTACTGGTCACAAGGACTCCCAGCTCCAGTTAGGTTAACAGGTACTAAATCCCACCAACGGATGGGGCAGGCCTGGTCCCCTTGCTGTGACTCAGTTGGGGAAACCAAGGCAGGCAGGGACAGGTGAAAAGGGCTAGATGGTGACCTGGAATAATTTACAAGGGAGTGACACTGAGGCTTCAGGTCACATATGCATATTTTTAAAAATACTAAAAGTATGGCCAGACCTGGGGGGCAGGGGCAGTAATTCTCACACACTGCTGATGGCAATGCAACTTGATTCAGTTCTTTTGAAGGCTAACCTCTATCAAGAGCCAAAAAAATGGCCATACACTTGGACCCAGTAATCCTACCCCAAGGAAATAATTCAAAAGAAGGAAAATAAAACATTTACAAAGATGTTTAACAGCATTTTTTTCTATTAAAGAAAAAACAAAGTTCAAATGCCCAACAGTAAGTATGTTTTTAACACTTGTATACATATGAATCAAGATAAAGGCTGCTGAGTAGACACTGGATTTAAATAAAGGTGTTGTAGGTATAACTCATTATAATTTATATTATGAATAAATAAGAAAAAAGTGACTGGACAGGACAGTAGAGATTTATTTTCCAATATTCCTTAATTTGGACCCCAGCCCCATCCCCGTGCCAGCTGAGCTTATTTCCCACCATTAGACCAAAATGGTGACTCTCCGCCAGGCAATTACAGCAAAGAACCAGCGCCCCCTGGTTCAGCGGAAGCAGTGTTTGGTCGATGGCTCTACAGTTTTTATTTTTATCCTAAACTGGTTCCAGCTTCAGAAGCACAAAACTCATGCATTTGGTCACTTGGGACTTTTGAAAAGCACCAACCAATGTGTTAGTTGATTTGGACCTTAAGTGCCACTACCCACCAGAGAAGCTCTCACTAGACTCCAAATCTGTTATTTATTTTTCAAAGATCAAAAAAAGAAAAAACTTATCAGAACAAGGCCATCCTTGGAATACTCTTAAAACCTCTATTCAGCTTTTGGCTCATATATGAAATTATAAATAAACATAACCTCCCCAACCAGGTGTGAGGCTTAACCAGCAGCTTCTGAGGCCTGGTCTGTAGTGTTCAGAAAGAAACTTTACCTTAAAAGGTCAGACTAGTAACACTGTAGCCCCAGCGGCCTCTGCCAATGAGGCCTTGCCAGCCACCAGCAGTCGGACACATAGTGTCCAGCACCAGTCCTTGGGCCCTCCCTCCTCTGGAGTTTCACAAGCAGGATCCACGTAAGGGGAGCAGCCCATACTTCTGGAGGATGGCCGAAGTACTTTCTAGGGCACTGGGGAGGAAATGGAGGACAGTTAGGGTTTGACTTCTCAAAGCCCCGAGCCCACCAGATTCTGGAGATCAGGGACCTCTAAACTCTTTGATCATACTATGCTCTGTTCATCAAACCCTTGATGAATCCTTTTGAATCCTGAAAAAGCCAGCAAATACTAGCAAACTTAGTTCCACTCCACCCACCACATCTCCAAACCTGCCCGCTCCCCTCAGGGCAAGATAGGAGTGACAACCTTTTTTTTTTTTTGCATCTCCCAACCTCCCTCAAATCCTATCCCTGTGCCACAGCAAAGAGACTCACCAACCCGGACGAATGATGCCAAACTCTCCAGGCACAGACAAGTCAACCACAGTTGAGCCTAGTCGACACTCAGGGCTCTGGTCGTCCCCAATTGGTCCCCCATCAATGACCAAGGACAAGCGAGGCCAGAGGTCCTGAAATTCCTGAGAAGAGGGAGAGGAAGAGCATGGACACCACCTCTGGCATCTGCAATGATGTCATACCGCACACAGGGCACCTAAGACAGAGATCACACAGCTCTAAAACAGCAGGCATCTTCCTCTAAGCAGGGTAAGGAACCTCATTTAAACTCTGGATCAGGGCAGGAGAAATGGGGGGGACTCTGCAACTGCACGCCATTGGCACTCAATCCTTGGGCTATGGAAAGGAGTTCCCCTTCAGAACTGTGGACTGAATTGTTAACTGAGCCAGAGCACCACTCTCCACCCTCACCCCGCATGAAGGCACTGCAGTGGCAGTTAGGCCTGGGAACTTGGGATGGGGGATCATAAATACCAGTTACTGTGCTGGATAGGTAAGCTGCTTGCCGAAAAGGTAAGAATCCCCATCACCAATGCCTAGGATATAGCCACCAGGATCAAGTAAAGCCTGAGAATAAGAAGGGGTGCTGGGCTCACACTTTCCAAAGCCCCTGAACCCACTCTCTACGTCTGGGCATGGAATCACTTTACTATGAAAGTAAAATCACTTTGCTATGTTCTGCATTTAAGACCAGTAAGAAGAGAAGAAGTATGCTCAGTCAAATTTCTTTGTGTCCTCATTCATTCTAAGCTACTCAGCCAAGACAGGATTAGGACGATCCTTTCTGTCTTTTTTTTTTTTT
Source organism: Lipotes vexillifer (assembly GCF_000442215.2). Taxonomy (NCBI): domain Eukaryota; kingdom Metazoa; phylum Chordata; class Mammalia; order Artiodactyla; family Lipotidae; genus Lipotes; species Lipotes vexillifer. Next base: position 3,728,359 of record NW_006780610.1, on the reverse strand, counting down.
TTTTAGTGGTCTTTTTTTTTTCTTTAATAGTATTCAGTGCTGCTTGTGTTTCCATTCCTATAGCAAGCTTCCCTAACATCTGTTTTCCATTTTTCTTTAATTTCCACTCATGACCTTTGGCCTATTCTCTGTGTTTGGAAAAAAACAGTAATTAAAGTTGACGGGCGTTCCTTTTTGTTTTTTTTTTTTTTTTTTTGGCCACACTGTGTGGCTTCCAGGATCTTAGTTCCCCGACTAGGGATTGAACCTGGGCCGTCGGCAATGAAAGCGCGGAAGCCTAACCACTGGATGGCCAGGGAATTCCCGTGGGTGATCCCTTCTTTGACCTGGCTTGTGACAGAGGTAAGAGAACAGGACCAGGAGTCCCTGGGATAAGTGATTTAACTTTTCAGAGTCTAAACTTTCTTTAGAGCAAGTTGTGAAGACTTATCACCCAACTGTATTCTCCAACGACTGCTATCCCAATAGAATGAGAAAAACAGGTACTTACGATGTCTCTTATTGTTAAAATGACAGTAGGAAAACACCACCAATTCTCCCCCTCACCCCTCAAACTTTAAAATAAACCTTTTCCGAGATCATTCTGTATTCCCCCACCCCGGCCACCTAGGCAGACTTCCCACCATCAGACCAAAAGGGCAGCTCCCCTGCCAGGCAATTCCAGTGAACCATCAGCCCCTCTGGTTCAGAGGAAACTGTGGCCTGGTGACATTTCCGGGGGGAGGACTGGGTAACTCACCTCAACATTCAGAGAGCTGGTCTGGGAGCTGAGGTTGGCACTGGTGAGAGCAAGCGGTCCCCCAAACACCTGGGCCAAGTCCTGCATGAAGGCGTGGTCAGGAATCCGGATGCCTACAAGCTATGAGGCAAAGAGAAAGGGGGTCATCAGAAAGGCTGAAGGGGTGGGAGATGGCTCTGGCCTGGATCCTAGCGAAAGCCAAATGGCGGGAGTCTGGGGACACAAGAAAATCTGACTCACAGGAGTAAAGGGGTTCAGGTCCTTGTTGAGCTCCTCTGAGCGTTCCATCACCAGGGTCACTGGTCCTGGCAGCAGGTCGTTCAGGAGCCCCTCAGGTACTCTCACACGGCAGTACCTGGGAAACAGAGGGGACACAAATCGAACCAAATGAAAGGCACTGCTGGTCCTATTCCAGACTCTAGGCAGATCTAGGAAAGGTGACCCGAGGGACTACAATGGGATCCGCCTGTCTTCCCTGTTCACCCCCAAGAGCTTGAGCAGAAAGCAGGGCTCCAAAGGACCGCCCCAGGCTTGGACCCGCAGGCTACAACAGCTGCACCGCTTTCACGCTCCACGTTTTACTTTCAAGGCACTCCCTACTAACTTAAGCTACCGTGCTCCCCCTCTTTTTTCTTAAACCGTGGGCGCCCCCCCCCCGCCCATTATCACAAAAACGCCAGAAGAATAGGGACCCCGCCTGCATCGTTCATCGCTGCGCCCCGATCTCGTTCAAGGCCTGGCAGACGCTAAGCGCTCCATACACGTTTCCAGTTCCGGATTCCCGGGTGAGCCTGGACAAGCCCCTCCCGCTCTCCGCGCCTCAGTCTCCCAAGCCTGTCACCGGAAACCCCTCCCGCGGTGCCGCCCCCAACAGGGCCGGGTCGGGGCGTCCTCACCTGTAGACGTCGGCCACGCGGCCCAGGCACACGGCCAGCGGCTTGGTCTCGCTGCGGCCCTTGACGCGGTACACG
>NW_006780610.1:3719169-3726582 GCF_000442215.2 Lipotes vexillifer | reverse complement strand
TCGGTCCAGCCGGCGCGCTCCGGGTTTGCGGCCCGCACGGCCCCGCTCCCCGGGAGCCGGAACAGCCGGGCCCCCGGCGCCGCCGGAGCGGGGCTCGGCGGACGGAGAAGGCGCCCGCTCCGGGCGGAGCCCGCCGGCCCCTCGCTCAACCCCATGCTGGCAGCCACCGCGGCCCTCAGCCCCGTGCACGGACGCGCCGGAGACATCCGCCCAGGCCTGCTTCCGGGAGGAAGTGACGTGCCCAGCCATCTTCCGGTCTGGGAGGCTCCGCCCCACCACCGCGCTGGGCAACTTAAAGGGACCGCGACCCCCAGGAGGATTGAAGGAGACCGGTGGGGACGGGGCGGGGCGCAGCTTTGCGGATCCTTAGCGCAGGGCTGGGGAGGGGGGACGGCCGAAAGGGGGGCGGTGGTCGGGCCGCGCAAGCGGAGATGGAATGGGGCCCGGGCTCAGACTGGTCACGGGGGTGAGAGGGGGCCCGTTGGGGCGGGGGGAAAGGGGCTCTGACCCCGCGCAAGCGCCGGCCCTGACCGTCTGTCTCGCTCTCTCCCGGGCAGGGAGGCTGCCGGCGTGGACCGTGGGAAGGCGGGGCTGGGGCTCGGCGGGAGGCCACCCCCGCAGCCGCCCCGGGATGAGCGCGCCCAGCAGCTGCTGGATGCGGTGGAGCAGCGGCAGCGGCAGCTCCTGGACACCATCGCCGCCTGCGAGGAGATGCTGCGGCAGCTGGGCCGCCGGCGCCCGGAGCCGGCTGGTGGCGGGGTCAGTGCCCACCCCGGGCTGGGCCTGGGAGGTGGGGACTGCCCACTCGCCGCACTTGCTAAGTTCTGGCTTCCCCCGGAGGGTGGAAGAGTGTCCCCACCGCTTTATCCCCCACTGCCTTTCAGTTGGGCGAGAGGCTTTGAAAAAGTTAAGTGCTATCCAGATGCTAAGTGGCCATCTCTTGCAGGGCCTAATCCAAGGCCTTTCCTCCCAGCCTCACTTTTTTTTTCTTTCTTCTGTTCCAATCAGAACGTCTCAGCCAAACCTGGAGCACCCTCCCAGACAGCTGTCTCCGCCAGAGGTGGCTTTCCAAAGGATGCTGGCGATGGAGCTACGGAGCCCTAACCATCCCCGAGCCGGGCGCCCTGACTTCTCTCCCTCCCCAGGGCTGGTGGATGGACTGTGAACAACTCCCTTTCAATAAAGGGGCCAGTCTTCACTGGCAGTGGCTGGTACTTGGCTCTCAGCCTGGGTGGCAGCTCTGCTAGCAGCTGGGTTCACTCCCACTTAATCCTGGCTGAAGGCAGTGCTGAGCTCTGAAATGTAGCCAACGAATACCCAGTCTGATTACCCAGATTTGGGCAGACCAGCAGTGCTCGCCAGAGTGGTTTGGCCCGCTTTGGGGGATCCAGGTCGTGTTACATGTCCATTTCATGCTTTGGGGGCTCCTAGCCCCACAAAACACTTTTAGCAGAGCCTTGATTAAAAGGAAACCTGCAGACTCTCCTGGTGACCGACCTTTCCTTTCTGTCCCCTCTCTAAAACTGATGGCTGGGGAGGGGTGAAGTGGTTGAAAATTGTCAACCAGGGGTAGGGTTGGGAAGAAATGCCACAGATACTACCAGATTTAAATAAGCATTTAATTAGGATTTCATTAGTATTTAATATTGCTTTTTCAATTCCAAAAAGTTAAATTTTCACTTCTTAGCAGATATTTTAAAGTACAATATTAAGTTTATACAAAATGAGCAATTAAGCAAACACCATTATTTCACATTCTTCAAAAATACAAATTCATATTTATTCTTTTTTGGGTTTGGAGGTTTCTTCCTTTGGAAGTACTGAACCTGTAACATTTTCATATCGCTCAGTGGAAGTCTGTTGTTCCCATGTTTCACACTTAAATAAATTTGATAGGCTTTTACATAATCCAAATAAAACTATTTGGGATTTAACCAAGACCTCTGGCCAATGACTAGTGTGTGTCAAAAAAAAGAAGGCTCTAGTGGGTCTTGCTTCTCCTGGCCAGAAGATCTGAGCCAGAGAGTCAGCAAAAACCTGTTTCCAGCCACCTTCCCCAAACAGGGACTAGGAGTTTACGGGGAAAGAGAACAGCTACCTTGAACTCTGACACGCCCCCCCACCCGCACATTCTCCAAAACACAACAAAGGATGTAGACTGTTGAGTCAAAGAGCGCCCTGGGGAGGCCTGAGGACACGGGGGAAAAGGGCAAGAGAGGCCTCTCTGAATTGGCACCAGTATAAGGATAATAAGAATATTGCAGAAAACACCCCTGGGTTTTGGTGGGAAAAAAAAGGTTTTATGAAAAATTTCCCCATAAGAAAAAGTAGAACCTGCATTGAGCTGAGAAAGTGACACGACATCATCACCCAATTTGGGGCCCAGCAGGCACACCACCAAAAGGGCAGTGTGTGGTTTTAAACTTTGCTTCCAGTAAAAAAGCTTGTACTATGTACACATAGACATAAAGATCCAGTTTAATTTGCATTTCTCAGTGCAGACTGAGAAGCCCTCTCTTGAACAGGAGTAACAATGAGAAATACCCAAACAGTGATCATCAGCTTCCCCAAAGGGTGTGAGAAGAGACAGGGGACCCTTTCTCTAGCCTCGCCCCCAACATATGCCAGAGGAAACGGGCTAAACTGACTACCAATCAGAAATATGCATGATTCAGTTTTGTTGCCTCTCCCCTCCCCAATATTTAGGAATGGTCAATTTCGGATCTATGTCACAGCAGAACCATTTGCATATTGGATCTATGGAAATCTTTCTGCTTTGGCTGAAGTATATTTTAAAACTCAGTTCTTTAGTAGCCTGAGAATTGAAGATAAAATGCGGGGGGGGAGAGAGGGGAGTGAGGGGAAAGGAAGAAAGTTGATAAAGCAGATTATTAACAGCTTTACTGGATTCAGTGAGGGCTGGAGGCTTTTGCTTCAAGAGCCAACAGGGGCGGTAGCGGGAGCAGTATGGAAATGGCTCATGTTGTCCCACCCCCCCAAGCCCCACCCATGACTGCCACAACCTTCCCCAAACATATTTCTGATTGGTGGTATAGGAAAATTGTAAACTCATTAGCAATACTACTGTTGCAGTTCCACAAACCAATGGTTTCAGTGACTCTGGAGAAGTCTTTAGGATTAAGGACAATGAACGTGATTACAAATATAAAAGTCTAGCAGGTGCCAGGTGTCTACCTAGGAACAACCAGTTTCTTCCTTTCAGGCATCACTCTGTAATGGTGAAGAAGGGGGAAAAGATGGCAAGGGACCAAGAAGTGATGAAAAAGGGCCTCAACAGCAGAAAACAGGACCCGCAGCAGTTCTTCAGAGAGCCTGAGGGGGTGCCCTTGGGCACACAGGGAAGGCTTGCATAGATTGAGCAGTTGCTGAGAATGCATAATAGTGTTTCCCTATGGACAGCCTCATGGCACAGGGCTGATGGAGTGGAAAAACGCAGCCAGGCCAGGGCCACATGGGACAACAACCATCAAGCTACACATATTGCACCAAGGTAAGTGCTTTTCTTTTCACACCTCAATTTAACTTTTTTTCTGAGCAAAAAATAAAACTTTGTGGAAAGTATATATATGTGTGTGTGTGTGTGTGTGTGTGTGTGTGTGTATACCCACACACACACACACACACACGAAAGAAATTGCAGCAATTGGGTTAAAGATAAAATAACGTAAAGTGCTTTTTTATTATTTCTTTAATATACCAATATGAGGTTCTGCAAACTTGTCCCTTTGGACACATTCAGCACATTATACAAAGTCTCTCAGGAAAACCCACCCACCCATTATCCCCATCAGTCCGCTGCCTTGACCCTGAAAGTAAACTCTCCAACCTACTGACTCTCCCAGAGGTGGTGAAGAGAAGTCCCTTGCTTCTGCCCAGAGAGGCCTTCACACCTTAAGGCCCCTCCTGGACTTTGTACCATGATCTCCTTCTGAGAGGGCGGAGGGGTAGGGGTGGAATTCAATGAATGACACCAATTCCTGTCATCAAACTAGTGACACCCCCACGAGGTTGGCCAAACTGCCAGGAAAGGCAGGGCCACTTTCCCTCAATGCCTCACCCACCTGCCTGAGAAGGACCAAATTCACTAAGGCAGTTTGGCGGTGCCAGCCAAAGTTCCCTGCCACCTGCCAAGCCCGTGAACTCCACAATTCCCCAGGCTGACTAGCATTCTGTAAAGGGGCAGTATAACTGGAGATGCTAGTGGGAGCTGGAAGTCTCAATCTACAGGGTGAAAATGATTAAGGTTACCATGGGACGAAAAAAGGCGTGACTTTACCTGAAGTCTGCACACCTTCCCTCGCCTCACCCTAGGTTCATTCGTGGGTTTGAAAACCACTCTCCATGAAGGCTCTTTGTGGCTCCACTTTAGCCAGCGCCCTCTCTTCTCCAAGATCCTTGACACTAGGGGCCAGACTTGATAGAAGGGACAGGGGCGGGGAAGAGTGCTAGAAGGAGGAGGAAAGGAGAGACTGCCTATCCTGTGGAGTAAACGTACTCTTCACAAGCACTCACTAGCATTTTAAGCACATTCTTGGCGTTTTCAAAAGCTGATTGGATCTGATGGTCCCCCCTGTAATCTCTAGTACCCTCAAAAGGCAGATGCTTCAACTAGGAAAATCTGTCAGCCCAAACACAGTTTCTTCATCACCCCTGATCTTTGGAGCAGAAAAGCCACTGACCTGGGTGGACCCCAACACAAGCACAGCCCGGGCTGGCCAGAGGGAAGCAATATTTCAACCATGGAACTTCCGACGGCCTTCCCTAGGTTCCTGCTTTCCACCTCAGCTCCCAAGGAACCGAATCTCAAGTGAGCCTAGGACGGGCACGTGGGGAGGTCATTTGGGACCCACATGCTGCTCTCTATCTCGGAAGGTGTGGAGAAAACAGCCAGGGTCCTACCGCAAACCTTCCTATGGGTGCAAGGCCCGGAGACGGCCAAGAACAACCCATGCTCAGCAGCTGGTTTTCCAGGAAGATGAACCACTGTGGTAATAGAAGGTTCCTCCTGCCTTATCAACTTCTGCTGAGGCCAGTGGCCGCCAGAACCCACCAGCCTTTTGGAAAGGAGAGTGCAGAGGGTCAAAAAAACCCCGATTCTCGTGACTAGACTCCTGCAATGAGAAATCACCAGCTGCTTGTAGGTAAGCCCATTTCTCCTCATGGCGGTAACATTTACCACCACTGCCCTCTTCTCCATATCTGTCCCTGAACATCCTGTTAAAGGCAGGGCCTCTGGCTCCCAGGTAGATGATCCGCTCTGGATACTGTCTTGGCTGGCCCTGAGTGATGGCGCAGAGAACAGGAGAGTGACAGATCTCTCCACCTTAGGGACTGGGAAAGGAAGGCAAGTTACGGCTGCTTTCTGCCCGACATCGTTGACTCAGAAGGGCAGCCCTGTTTGTGGCACCCTGCCCCTCGCTCAAGGCAGGGAAGGGGCCCTTGGGAGGCAGAGGCCCAGTCTGGACATTGGGCCATGCCTAGTTTCTGAGCTCAGTGAGTGGGGGGAGCACTCATGACTACACTGACATAGGCAGTTAAGAGAAACTTTCCATTTTAGTGTGGATTGTATTTTATGTTTTATTTTAAGAGGCAATGACTGACTCAGAGCCAAAGGCAGAGAGATGGATATAATTCTATACACAAATCAAAAAAAATTTTTTCCCTATAATACAACTTAATGAAACATTCCAAATGAGATAACTTATTGCAACATTTCAGGCTTTTTGGTGGAAGGGGAATTTTTTTGTTTTACCCTGAGTAGAAGATCATCGCTTTGTGTTTTTTTTTTCTTTTTTTGTTTTTTGTTTAGAAATCGTATGACTAAGCTGAGCAAGTTACATCCTTCTTTGCACTGTACTAGGCTGTATGCAAAATCCAGAGGGGTGAGAGGCGGAGATGGGAGGGGCAACCAAAGGCCTGGCTGGAACCCGGAACCAGGACACCCAGCCTCCCGATGACACGCCGCCTGAACAGAACTCCTGTAAAGCTGCACCTTCTCCTGATCGGCAAAATGCAGCTCTTCTGCTCTGACGAAGAAGATACCCTTCAAGGAAGGCAGACCACCAGCCAGCGACTGGCCATAAACCACATGTCCACTCTAGGACAAAGCAGGGATGTTCCCCGAGAAAAATTCACTGTGATCTGCAAGCCCTGGCAACCAACGGAGAAAGAGAGAACCCGAAGGCAAAGACTGTGATCACATCACTAGAGCCTGTTCTGCACATGTGTCATGGACAGAGAGCAGTCAACAACTTGCCTGGGGTCCCTGCGGAAGCGGACCGTCCCCGTGGCCTCGGGGCCAGGCTTTCAGCTGCCCCTTTGGGCTGCAGGATGACACGTGCCGTAGTCACCCTGAGCTCCACCAACACCAAGCGCAGACAATGAAACCATCTCACGTGATCCCTGTCCAGCTCACGGCTGTCTGACCTGCCTTTGCCACTTCCCTCTCTGATGGAGGGTCTGGCCTTCCAAGCAAGCTTCAGCCTCAGACTCAAAAGACACAGAAGGAGCAGCAACACCCGACACACTGAACGCTACTGCCCAGACTACAAAGACCCCAGTGCAAGTGATGGGCAGCATCAGATTGATGGAAACCACACCCTTTCATTTAGAATTTTTATGCACACGAGTAACCTTAATTTCCAAGTTCACATGACAATAAGCGAAAGTGACATACAGTGCAGCCAAACAGTTCATTTATAACTTAGCTTTTTTTTTTGTTTTGTTCCGTTTTTGTTTGTTTTTTCTCCAAAGATCAGTTCCTTAAAAATGGATGCTCCTGGGATATGAATAAAGAAAATATGTCTGAAAGGTGAGGATTTCAAACAGTAGATTTCTTCCTCCTTCAAACTGCTGACCCCACGATGGTAGGCATCGCACCTTCTGCCTCCTGCTCGGCCTCTGTTCCCGGAGGTGAGCACATCTGGCCGGGCCTTTCACTTGGAGAAGCTGCTGGTCAGGCCCATCTCCTCCTCCTCCTGCAGTAGTGCTTCAATGGGAATCAGATTAGATGGCGTGTCCAGGTTCTGGAGGGACAGAAACTCTGACATATCCATGGCACGTAACGTTTCTGTCTGAGGGTCTGAAGGAGTCACTGCTTGTCTGCTTTGCTCACAGGAAGAGGCAGCGGCGGCGGACGACGAAAGGGGGATCGGGGGCGGGGAAAACGTCTGCGGTGGGAGCTTCAGGCTGGGCTCATCAGGAGGCTGGGCGCTCAGCGCTGGGGCGGGAGGGGAAGGACAGCCCTTCCTCCTGCCGGCCGCCCGCTCCTTGGCGGAGTCCCGGCACGCACACTGACACTGACAGGCCTCCTCTTGTTTGATGATGATCACAGGGACGCTGAGGCCAATCTGCTGTACTGCGCTCCCTGCGAGAGGGCGAGAGAGACCGCTC
>NW_006780610.1:3677151-3719033 GCF_000442215.2 Lipotes vexillifer | reverse complement strand
GCTCTTCAAGTAGCCGCAGGGCAAGGGCAAGAGGGACAGGAGGGTGTAGGACTAGCTCAGCACCACGGAGGTGGGAACGGTGGAAAGGGTGGATGCCGTGCCATGCTCCAGGCTTGGTTCTGCTTTAAACTGGACCACGTTCCTCCTCAAGTAAGAAGCCTCTGACACTCCCCATCCCCTCCAAGACAGAAGAGCCACACACCATCTAGATGCACCCTGTATTTCCAGCTTCATTTCCGGCCCCTCTCACAGGCACCCTCCATGCCAGCCACGGTGGATGCCTCCCTTTTCCTGCACGTTCTTCATAGCTCTGGGCTCAGGGGCTCTTCTTTCTACCTAAACTCTTCTGGAGAACTTACTCTTACCTCTGAGCACCCAGCTCACTGCCCTCCTCTCCTAGCGCCTCCAGGCAGTGTTTTCAGCAGGCTTATACCTCAGGGATGGCCCAAGGGCAGCTGCCGTGTGCAGAGCTATTCCACACTGTACCAGGCCATTTAGTCCCGCCTGCCCCAGAGGCTCTGACCTCCTTTAGGACATCCCGCTCTCACCTTTGCAGCCCAGTCTCGGACACACAGCCAGCCTTGTGTGCACGCACATTCCTTCTCTTTTGCGTATGTGTGTTGTGCAGATGCACACTCTGAATTCACACAGGCTTTGTGTGTCTCAAAAGAGCTAGAGACCAAGGGGCTAAGAGAACAGAATAAGAGGGAGTCAGGAGGCCCAAGAAGCAGTGCTTTGGCTTTGCCACAAACTCACTTATGAATCTGGGGGACTCATTTAATCTTTCAGGGCCTGAGTTTCTTAAGCTATAAAACAAAGAGTTTGAGAGAAAGGACCCTTTAGCCCTATAAGAGTCTCTGACCCAGATGCTGTTTCTTCATTACCGTAATTAGAAGAGTCCAGTGAATTAACAGCTGCTCTCTTTAGCATTAAGTGTGATGTAGACTTTTTTCTGGCTACATTAAAGCCTATATCTGTTTTTTTTTATTATTTTATTTTATTTTATTTTTTTGGCCGTGCAGTGCGGCTTGCAGGATCTTAGATCCCCGACCAGCGATGGATCCCAGGCCCCCTGCAGTGGAAGCACAGAGGCCTAACCACTGGACCACCAGGGAATTCCCTAAAGGCTATATCTGAAAGGGAAAGAACCGTTACTAGTTAAAGAATGTTAAATGTGGTATTTATGCTATAAGTCCAGTAACTTTCAATAGTCGTAAGAATATTAAATACTCTAATAATACAAATGTGATAAATTTAATTTAAAAAATGTTTAAATCCCGGGCAAAGCAACAATTAACTAACTGTGCCTCAAGGGGCCCAGAGAGTTGACTTCCTTTTAAAGCTAACACAGAATTTCATACCTGTGCTACTGGCTACTGGTACAGCAGTGGTAAAATACACCTTCTCAACTTTAGATGCTTGCTGCTGGAAAAAAAAAAAAAAAAAAAATCACATTTATGGCTACTCAAATATGGCAGATCTCCAAGGGCCTAAAGCCTCCCCAGTTGTAATGGTCATCCAAGAGGACAGAAACCCCTCAGTGTTCAGGGATTTTTGTACTGAGCCATGTTTTTGTTTGTGCTCTGACATGAGGTCACCGCACTGTTTGACATTCAGTGCTGAAAATGTAGCCGGCTTTGTCCTCTCCCTACTCCTTGGCTGTCTCCCAGCTGCCTAATCCAGTAGGTTCTGTGCACCCAAAGGCTCCTCCAAGGTTGCTTTTCTCACGTGGATGGTCTTCTCAGACGGAGCCCCAGGGCTAGCTTCCCCTCTAAGCTCTCCACTCCCTGCCAACCCCCAATACTTCCATGAGACTGGGAAGTTCTTTTTTCCCCTCAAGGGCTAAGCTGCATGCTAAGAACAGGCTAAGACTCCCTCTCACAGGCAGAAGACCCCCTGTGAAGGCCCTGGGCAGTGTGCTGTAAGCTGCATGGGGCACGTGCTCAAGGCTAGGCCCTGGACTCAGTCACACATGGATTCAAGTCCAAGCTCAGCCACTTAGTTGTTGAGGTCAGACAAGTAATTTAACCTCTTAGAGTCGCAGTTTCCTCATCTGTAAAAACAGGGACGCCAACCAAAGACTCTCCCAAAGGCCCCCAAAAGGATGAAATGAGATGATGTGTGTGGAGCCCGGGGCACACCATGAGCATTCAGCAAACACTAGCTATTTATATGATTACCAAGTAGGACTATCGCGTCATGCCCAGAAATCACCCCTCACTTTATTACACTTCCGATTCAACTAGCTATAGGGTTTCTGCTTTCTTCAAGTCTTATATTAAAAAGGGCTTTATCTTTCATCCTTTTAAGGAAAAAAAAGTGCCTCTAAGATGAGTCTAGGAGGAACGTGAAAGCTTCTGGCTAAGTTATAGGAGAGGACACTATAAAATAATGATGGAGAAATGAGACCCATACTTAAATACATGAAAATGAATTGGGTGGAAAATGAATGAGGTGTTCCATGCAGTTCCCCAGGGCAGATCCCGGAAAAGAAGATTAAAAACTACATGGAGGCATGTGGTTGCCAGAGGGGAGGAGGGAAACAGGTGAAGGAGAGTAAGAAGTGCAAAAATCCAGTTGCAAAATAAATGAGTCATGGGTAGGAAATGTACAGTGCGGGGAATACAGTCAGTAAGTATGTAAATCTTAGGATGGTGACATATCGTAACTAGACTTAACACGGTGATCATTTTGAAATGTACAGAAATATCACTATGTCGTGTAGCAGGAACTAACAGAGGTAGGTCAATCATACTTCAAAACAAACAAATTCATTGAAAAAGAGATCAGATATGTGGTTAGCAGAGGCAGGGGTAGGGTGGGGAGAAGGGGAATTGGATGAGGGCAGTTGAAAGATCCAAATTTCCAGTTATAAGATAAAGAAGTAATAGGGATGTAGTGAGCAATGTGATAAACATGATTAACACTGCTGTAGGTTAATATGAAAGTTGTTAGAAGAGTAAATCCTAAAAGTTCTCATCACACGCACACATTTTTTTCTATTTCTTTAATTCTGTATCTGTATGAGATGACGGATGCTCACAAAACTTGTGTCATTGTGCTGTACACCTTAAACTTATACACTGCTGTATGTCAATTATATCTCAATAAAACTGGAAGAAAAAAGAAAAAAATGCCACTATCATAAATGAGAAAGTATGATCACTTTCTGTACATAGCCATCAGCAAATCTATGAACAATAAAAATAATGAAAATAATTTTCTTTCTTTTGTTTTTTTTTTGGCCTCGCCGCACAGCATGCGGGATCTTAGCTCCCCGACCAGGGACTGAACCCGCGCCCCCTGCAGCGGAAGCACGGAGTCTTCACCACTGGACCGCCGGGGAAGTCCCTGAAAATAATTTTGAATAATGAAAACAACAGTACCAACCAGAAAACCCAACTACATGGAGGCAGATTGATTGGGTCATAATGCTGAAAAGACCCTTCCAGTGACTCTGGCCACCTGAGACTGGAACTAGGCTGCCTCCAGAGGTGGTTGGCACCTACCCCATTTATGGAATTTGAGTACTCACTATTTAGCTCTAACCTACCTTTCCAGTTTGTTTGATTGCATCATACATCCACCCAGACTTTCTCCCACTTAGTATATCCTTTTCTGCATCTAAATCCTACTCATACTTCAAGGCTCACCTGACCTATATGCCCAACTAACAAGCCTTTGGTCTCTAAACCCCTCATCTGGCAGCACGATGTAGCAGTCAAGAGCATGGGCTCTGGGATTGGTCTGTCCGTGCTTCGCCACTTGTAAGCTGTGTGACCTTGGGCTAGTCAATTAACTTCTCTGGGCCTCAGCTCTGCACTGGTAAAATCATTATCTACCTCCTAGGCCTGTTGTGATTAAATCATTAAAAAGTACTTAGCATGGTAAGTGACATCTAGAGACACAGACATATAGAGACAATAAAAAGATCAGTGGTTGTTTAGGGAGAGGGGGAGAGGGAGATGGGATGAAGAAGTGAAGCAGAGGAGATTTTTAGGGTGGTGAAGCTATTCTGGATACTGTAATGGTAGATATATGACATCACGCATTTGTCAAAACCCACAGAACCATACTATACCAAGAGTGAACCCTAAGGTAAACTATGAACTTTAGTTAATAGTAATGCATCGATAATAATTCACCAATTATAACAAATGTACCAAACTGATGCAAGATGTTAATAAAAGGGAAAACTAGGCTGGCGGGGGCAGGGAACAGGAAGTGTATGGAAATTCTCTGTTCTACCTGTTCAATAAAACCTAAAAAAACCATAATCTAAAAATAAGGTACCTAAGGTAATGACTGGCAAATGTTAGACCCTCGATTTTAAAAAGTGCTTAGTTAGCACAGTAAGCCTATACACATTAGTAAGGGCTCAATAAATTACAGCTATTGTTATTTTTTATTACCATTATTTTTATTTGACACTTTAGCTACTGGTAGTGTTAACTTTCTTTTAGGCATTTTAGCCTTTTTAACTAGAATATAGGTTTTTATGAAAAGGAGATCGTTGTTTTTTCACTTTTCCATATCCCCAAGAGTATCCTGTGTGGTATCTGATAAATAGCAGGCCCTCAAAATATATTCAATTGAACGACCAAGTCATTTCCTTAGTCATCAAGACCACACACTTCAGTAGAAAATGGCACTACGGTTTGCTCTGGGAGCACAGATCACTTCTCTGACTTGGCTACTGCTGTCTGCTTCCATCTGATGGGGTCACATCAGTCCCTCATCCCAGTCTGGACTCTGCCTTGGACAAGAACCCGCTTTCCTGAAATGTTCTCAGGCTCTCCTATCCTAGCTGACAGGATTAGACCACAGCTGAAATATCCAGGTAAACTTGAAGGCCGTTTCTCTGCCCCGACCCCTTCACTGCAGGTACTGACTGCAGCATTCCTGGGTTTATACTTGCTTGATTATGGGGAAATGACTAAGTGTTAGAATGACATGTTTCAGGGTGGATATCACAGCCATTTTCCTTTTTGAAGTAAAAGCCTCTGAACATGTCACCCATGGAAATACACATCACCCCACTGGATCCATTTCCACATAATACTTACAATTTGTTCTTGGGTGTGTGGTGAGCTGGTGGCACCATTCAGTATCCACTGTAAGTTCTGTTCTCCCATGACGAGGCTGGGCTGCAGGAGAGCCGTGCTGGGAGTCGGGGTGATGGTTATAGTGGGATTACTAGTTAGGACAGAGTTGGCATCCAGGGGCAGAGTCTGGACCATGGCCGGCAGGGGCTCAGTAGTACTCTGTGGTTGAGGCGGTGCTGCCATGGCTGACGCCACTGCCGCTGCTGACGCCAAAGCCCCAGCGACAACAGAAAGTCCCGGCACGATGGGCTGCGGTGCCTGGGGGTGCGGAAGAAACTCTTGATGATTAGCAGCAAACTGTGTGCTGTGGGGAACAGGCACTTCTGGAGGTTGTAAGAGAGCAGGGGGGTTGCCATATGCAGCTTGCTGGGAACCAGTTCCTAGGGAGGGAGCAGGCAGAGGAGCAGACGGTGCTGAGGCTGGTAGTAGAGGCTGGGGTGGCTCGGAGATGCCAGGCTGCAGTATAAGTGGAAGAGATAAAGATGCTGAATGTCTTGTGGATGGTGGGACATCACTGACTGACTCTGCATCACCATTAAAATTTTCAATCAAGGCAGCTGGCAAGAAAAAGAAATAGAAATATATATACATATTCCAAGCCTTATATGAGCCACAAAAACACAGTCATTATGGGCTACACCAAAGACAGCTGAAGTCTGTTACAGTTGATTCCTCCAATGCTGGCAGGCTGGCTTTCTGCTTTTCATTTAACGACCCCACTGGTCAAAGCACCGGGCTTCACGATCAACCTCACTTTCTAAACGTGAAGACCTAGTATGGGTCTAACCGTAAAAAAATGTGTCCTACAGCTTTTCTGGAAAAGAGCTTAGACATCCTTTTCTTGGCATATGATCAGTGAACACACTTTCTGACTACTGAAAGTGAAGCTTCACGGACAGATTTTCATTCAAACACAGTTTGATCTACACATCTGAAGTTTGGTTTGTGGATCCTGCCCACTCATGAACGGAGGTGTCACATCAGGAGAAAGAGCTCACAACTCCTCTCACTTTTTAAAGCCAACAAGAGCTTTTGGAAAAGGGGACCCTCTTCTTTTGAGGGTCCAGGGAAAGTAGATCCTCAAGTAAACCCTTGATGAGGGAAGTAGGGGAAAAAAAGATGGAATTGAACTGAAAAGCCCATCCTTTTCTGACCCCTCACTGAAAGTACACTTCATTAAAGGAACTGAAATATTTCACTGTGCTTGACATCTACACTGTGTCAACAAGTGTGAATTCCCATTCCCAGTGCAGAGATTTGGGCAGGAAGAGAGTCTGTATAACAAACCTGTCTGTTGAGGATCTTCCCGAATTGCTGGATCATCTGACTTCTGGAACAATGGTTCAAAAATGATTGCTGGTGAAAGTGTGCTGAAAGTGTTCTGGCCCTGTGTCAGAGACAGAGACAAAGGTGTAAGGCTCGCCATCCGAAAGCAGGTCTTCACCACGAGAGCACACAGAGCAGCAGAACTAGAATAATCTCTGGGGCTTCCCTGGTGGCGCAGTGGTTAAGAATCCGACTGCCAATGCAGGGGACACGGGTTCGAGCCCTGGTCCAGGAAGATCCCACATGCTGCGGAGCAACTAAGCCCGTGCACCACAACTACTGAGCCTGCGCTCTAGAATCCGTGCGCCACAACTACTGAGACTGTGTGCCACAACTACTGAAGCTTGCACGCCTAGAGTCCGTGCTCCGCCAAGAAGAGAAGCCCGCGCACCGCAACGAAGAGTAGCCCCCGCTTGCCGCAACTAGAGCAAGCCTGTGCGCAGCAACAAAGACCCAACACAGCCAAAAATAAATCAATAAAAATAAATAAATCTATTTAAAAAAAAAACTAAATTACTAGAATGATCTCTGGTTATGCTTCTTGTTTCTAACTTCTCCTTTCCCAAGGTGACATTTATTTCCCTAAGCCTCAGATGCTGAAGATCTGGGTCCTCAAACACTCTAAAGCAGGAGTCGGCAAACTGACTTGCTGGCTGAATGCCTGTTTCTGTAAATAAAGTTGCATTGGAACAGGTACTTCTGTTCATTTCTGGATTGTCTAGGTTGCTTTTGCACTGCAGTGGCAGATTTGAGGAGTTGTGACAGGGGATGTATGGGCCACAAAGCCGAAAATATCTATCTGGTGCTTTTCAAAAATTTTGTTGACCCCCGCTCTAAAAGACCAAATTCTACATAAAAATGGGGTTGTATATTTACTACTTGGAACTTGCTTTTCTCATGTAATAACATAATAATAACACAATAACAACATCTTGTGAATATCTTCCAAGGATATTACACAATGTCTATGCTATTCTAATATGTACACATGGTAGTGAATCAAACAATATAAGGAAACTTATAATGACAGACAATAGTGATGGCCTTAGACTCACTACTGTTTGTCATTGCAAGTTTCTTTGTAACTTACAACTAAAAAAAGGTCAGAGGCATTTATGAAAAAATAAGATATGAGAAAGCAAAAGAGAGCACCTAGTGACCCGAGGGCCTGACTGCTGACAGGCACCACCTCCAGGCTTCCCTTCAGCTAAGGGAAGGGGAAAAACAGCAATTCTTTTCTCTGCAGCCCACCACCACTTCGCATTTTGTGCAGCAAGGGTGGCAAAGGCAAAACCACGTTCAAGAGCCCAGGGAGCAACAGAAAGAAGTGAAGCAGAGGGCAGGGGCTGTGGCAAAGCCTCGGCCACACTTGCGGGCTCAGCTGAGGGCGGCCACGGGCCACACACAGGGGGTCACCAGAGCTCAGGGCTGGTTCAAAACCTGGATTTTTACATGAAACCTACTGATTTATAATTGAAAACAAGCAACGGAAAACAATTTAAAAGCACGGTACAGACCGCACAAAACCTATCTTCAGGCTAGACTTTGACCTGGTGCCAGCTTGAGCTTTAAGGGCATTTTGCATCAACTTTGCTTCTGGGAGGGGGAAGGATCTCTTTGGGGCTGGGCAGAAGCACGGCGAGTGGAGCTGTCCACCAATCTAGAGGGCCTCCGAGATGAACTGCCCACTTGAGCCAAGAGAGTCCAATTATTCTACCATGACTCCACAACTGGCAGAATGCGAGGGGAAGTTCAGTGAAGCTGATGGCCTGCATGGTAGAAGCTGAAGGCAGAAACCTATGTAAGGCTCCAGCTTCTAGCCCAGAGGGAGTTAAGAGTCACAGGCCAAAACAGTGCCTTCAAACTTTTCATCATGACACAAAGTAGGAAATATATTATATATATATATTTCATGTTACATACATATCTGTATGTACGGCTGAAACAAAACTCTATGAAACAGATCCTATCTTTACTACGTGCAATGTCTTCTGATATTTTCTACTCTACTGATGCCCTTAAAGTGTTGATTATAAGCCACTATTTTATAACGCAATAAAGATGTGCCACCCACTTTGAAAAATGGTGAGCTAACGACCACCACTAAGCTATAGTTACAGCTTTGCAACTCCTTCATGCTTGTTTCTTTTGTTCTACCTGTTTAGAAATCATTATCAGGAACAACACTGTTAAAAAAAGGAATGAGTCCGTGTGACTTCAAAAGATTATGCGCAAGAATGTTTACAGCAGCACTCCCGTAATGGCTCCAAACTAGAAACTATCCAAATGCCCAAGGGCAGTCGACCGAACGAACTCTATTATATATTCATTTAGTGTAATACTGTTCAACAATGAGAATGAATAATCTATTACTAAATGCAACAACATGGATTAATTTCTCAAACAAAACGTTGCAAGAAAGAAGCCAGCACAAACAAGTATACACCACATGATTCCAATTATACAAATCACAAAAACAGAGAAAACTCATCTTAGGTTGTGAGAAGCTATGACAGTCGTTATCCTTAGGGAGAGGTAATGGCTGTTAGGGGGACTGAGGGGGTCTTCTGGGGTGCTGGGAATGTTCTGTTTCTTGATTTGGGTGCCAGTTACCTGGATATGATGAATTGTGATGATTCATCAAGGTGTACATGATAGGTGTGTACTTTTCTGCATGTATATTATACCTCAATAAAAAGTTTTTCTTAATTAAAAGAAAAAAAGGAAGGTGCTGAGGGGACTGGGACTCAGCCACTACCAGGTTTTAAGGCAACAACCCTGGGGACAGAGTGAGTGGGAACTGCCCCCCAAAGTAGAAGAGACAGAACAGGCTAAGCCTCTGGGGCCTGGAGCAAAGAGACACAAGAACACTGAGCCGTCTGGGATCAGGATGGATCCTGAAGCTCAGAAGCCAAAAGGCCCAGCGGGCCACTCCCCAGCACTTCATCCCCAGCACTTCATCCCAAGTTCACTCCTAGGACACACAAGCATGTGGCTGCCCAGGAACCTGTAAAATGATGATTTCATAAAAATATATCATTTGATTTTAACAATTCATCATCATTTTTTTTTTTTAAAGCAAGCAGAGCAAAATTAATCCTATTACTTCAAGGAACTGTGGTCTTAGTTGAAAGACTAAAAATGAGCCTATTTCCAATTCTGGGATAAATGCTGGGTGACAAGGAGACAACACATAATTTGATTCCAAGGGACAAGAGCAGGCCTCTCTCTTGCTGCTGTAAATTATGGCAGAAAAAGCTTTCCTTTTTTTTTTTTTTACAAGTACTCAATGTCCCCTCATATGATTCCTCACCTGGTGACCCCAGGGCTTCAGAAAGCTCCTCAGTCATATGTCACAGCCCCAGCCAGGGAGTGGATGCCTAAACCATTTCATATGATCTCTTGAGATTAAGGAGATATTATACCAAGAAATTTTAAGTTGTGTGGCTTAGAGGGCAGTCTTGGCCACACAGTGCGTTAGTTTCATTTAGAGCATTAGCTCTGAAATGTGAATATGCCAAACAAGCATATGAAGCGCTTCTTTCATGTTCTTCTTTGTTCTTCAGATTGGTTAATTCCTACTGATCTCTTCAATTTAACTGATTCTTTCTTCTGTCATTTCCAACCTGCTGTTGAGCCCATCCGGCGAATTTTAAAATTTCAATATATTTTCAGTTCCAGAATTTCCATTTGGAACATTTTTTTTTTATAGTTTCTATTTCTCTGCTGAGATTTCCTATTTATTAAATCATTACAAGCATATGCCTTTACGTGCTTGAGCATTTAAGAGCTACTTAGAAATGTCTGCCCACTAATTCTTATTTCTAGCTCATCTTGGGGTCAGTCTCCATAGGTTACCTTTTCTCTTGAGTAGGGGTAATGTTTTCCCATGTCTTCTTCTTCTTTTTTTTTTTTTTAATATTTATTTATTTATTTGGCTGCACCAGGTCTTAGTTGCAGCACGTGGGATCTTCGTTGTGGCATGTGGGATTTAGTTCCCTGACCAGGGATCGAACCTGGGCCCCCTGCATTGGGAGGGTGGAGTCTTAGCCACTGAACCACCAGGGAAGTCCCTTCCCGTGTCTTCTTATGTTCAAAAATTTTGGATAACCCTGGACATTGCAAATGATATGGTGTAGAGACTAAGGATTCTGTTACACTTCTTGGATGAGTATTTGGTGTTTGCTTTAACATTCCGGTGACTTGGCTATGCTCCAACTCCAAGCTCTGTCTTCCCTGCAGTGGATGGCAGCTGTAATCTTTGTCCAGCTCTTTAGCCTCAGCTGGTCTGCTTAAGTGTCTGCCCCACACACCCACAGTTCAGGGGTCAACTAGAGATTTGGACACAGCTTATACACAGAACTCAGGGCAACCCCCCCATTGTGGCACTCTCCTTTCCGGGCCAACCCCCCGACTTTCCAGGTGCTGTGGTAGCCCTGAACTCTGTCCTCTGGTTAGTCAAGCCAGTAAGACGGAGTGTTTACTGAGCCTGGGCCATTTTGTTTGGTATCAACCAGGACTTGCCCTGAGATGGATAAACCATAAAGCCTGGAGACCCGTCCAGCGCCTTTGCTATCTTCCCAGTGGCCCCTCCTTCCAAGCGTTACCTCTGGCTGTTTGGGTTGCTCTCTGGTGCCTTCAAGCAGTTGTTTTTATATTTTGTCCAGCATATACAGCTGTTTTCTGTGGGAGGGCTGGTCTGATAAGAGCAGTTCTGCCATTACCAGGAGAACCCAGGCCTTGGTGTGCTAATATAAAATTGCAGTGTCAGGTGCCCCTTCCAGAGGATACTCAGTTGGTTTGGGAGAGGCCCAAGAATCTACGTTGCAGAAGAGCTGCAGATGACTCCACCATTCACAATCTGAGAAACACTTTTTTTGTTTTTTTTTTTTAGGAATTGCTATCTATCCATTGCTATTTATTTATTTATTTAGGCCGTGTTGGGTCTTCGTTGCTGCGAGCGTACTTTCTCTAGTTGCGGCGAGTGGGCTTCTCATTGCGGTGGCTTCTCTTGTTGCAGAGCACGGGCTCTAGGCCAGCGGGCTTCATACTTGTGGCTCGCAGGCTCCAGAGCGCAGGCTCAGTAGCTGTGGCACACGGGCTTAGTTGCTCCGCTGCATGTGGGATCTTCCCGGACCAGGGCTCAAACCCGTGTCCCCTGCGTTGGCAGGCGGATTCTTAACCACTGCGCCACCAGGGAGGCCCTGAGAAACACTTTTTCACAGCATTCCTGAGTCACTCAGTCTCTGTTCAAATCCTTCCTATCACATTGATTCCTCCTTATTTATTATGCATATACTCACAGAAAATCTGACCTAAGCTATATTTACTTACCAGAGAAAAACAACAAAAAATGCACACTTAACCACCAGTGTCGGTGACCCAGTAAAGCTCACAGATCCTCTTGAAGGAGCATAAGCTCAGGATTGATGCGGCAGTTTGCAAGATACATCATGGAGCCATGGCAACGGCAGAGGGAACCAAAGCAAGCAGATCAAGAGACACTGGTATTGTCCCCTAGCGGAGGGCCTGTAGCGGAGGTCCTCCTCAGAACCCTCGTGTAGTGAGCTCAAAGAAAGGAAAAAACTGACTTTGGTCAGACTGGCAGGGCTTGAGAAAAGTCTGGAGACGGAACCCTGGCTCCCCCTCACAGTGGATGAATTTTAAGCTCCTCAAGGCCAGACCACAGCTACTTGCTCAGCACCAGCACTCTGCCTGACGGGGTAGCCACTCAAGAAATATTTGCTAAATGAATAAAGACACACATTTTCTGGGGCAGGAGGTTATCAAGTGAGTGATCTAGGTCAAAAGGCACTACACGTCAGAGAGAACAACCTCTCCAGTGAGAGCTCTTATCAGGAAACAAGAGCAAAACGCCCTAAATGGTTAGTAACTGAACACAACTCAATCTGAAAGACTTCAAAGACTGGCCCTCCTCAATTTTCCCACCAAAGGGAGGGCTCAATTCTTGCACTTATTTTAATGGCACCCATAATCACAGGTACACTTACTGTATTGGAATTTTCTTGAAATTCGGAATCTGTGGACAGAAGGCTTAAATTCCTCAGACAAAGTGAGTGACTTGTATCCTGTGAAAGAAAAAAAAAATTCTAATTAAGTAACCAAAAAAAATCAGGATTTATAGTAGCCTATCAGGTAAGAAAACACTTGATTACAGTGGCCCTAAGGATCCAAATGTCTAGAGAGTTAAAAACCATTCAAAGCAAGGGCTATGTGAATTATTTCAATTTTTAAAATCCTGATATTCTTAAGAAGAAATCTCTTACATTTTTAAAGATAGTTAATAGAGTTTAAGAATTATCTCATGACTCAGGCTCCAGAGTAACAAAAGCTATAATAATATGAAATGGATAATATTTATATAATTGGTCTTACCACTGATAAAGCAATTTCACATGACCTCATTTACTCTTCATATAAACCTTCGAAATATTACTTCACATTCCCATTTTAAGTATGAGAAAATTAATTCTAAGACTAGCAGTGAACTGTCCAAAATCACACAGCTAATTAGCATAACACAAACCCAGCGCTTCTGACTGAAAGTCCATATTCCTTCCATTACATCACCGTGTCCCCAATATGGGCATCTCAGGGACCCTTACTCAGAGTGGTACTGAGGGGTTGTTATTCACATACGGCTGTCTGGGCTAGCTCTGAATTCTGGATTCCTAGAATGCCAGTTGGAATTCACATGCTTCATGTGGTAACCCTGCTTTACCTCATGGATCAGTTGTTCCCATTCACGCATGCATTCAACAAATACTCACTGAGTATCTACTATGTATTAGGCACTGTTCCAGGCCCAGGGATACAATAATAAAGAAAACAAAGTCCCCGCCACCAGAGAGCTTACATTCTAGTGTGGGGAGGGGGTGCAGACAAAAAACCAAATAAATATACAGTACACAAGACGGTGATACGTGCTACGGAGGGTAAGCGGAGTAGGGAAGGCCAGGGTAAGAGCTGCCCTTTTACTAGATTAGGGAAGGCCTCTTAGATAAGGTGGCCTTTGAGCAGATACTGAAGGAAAGAGGGCATGGGCCATGCACATACGTGGGAGAGGTGTTTCACACAGAGTATAGGAAGTACAAAGGCCTGGAGGCAAGTGTGGGCTTCCCTTGTTCAAGGAACCACAAGGCGGACGATACGGCTAAAGTGAAAGGAAGTGATGTAAATGAGGTGAGAGAAGTGACCAGGACAGTGTCTAGGGCCTTCTGGACCACTGTAAAGAATCTTTTACTTTAAGTGATACAAGAAACTACTGAAGGGTTATGAGCAGAGGACAGACATGGACAGAGTAGCAGTGGGGAGAAGAGTGGGAAAGGTGCTAAGAAAACCCCTCCGCAGGTGACTGCAGTAATCCAGGCCAAAAAATGACAGCGGCTTGAAAGAAGTAATCAGATCAGATTCTAGATATATTCTCAAGGTAGGGCTGATAGACTTTGCTGGTGGGTGGCGGGTATGAGGGAAGAAAAGGAGTCAAGAATGACTCTAAGATTTTTGGCCTGCTCCACTAGAAAAACAGAGGTGCCATTTACTAAGATGGGATAGACTGCAGGAGGAACAGGTTGGGACATGTCACGACTGGGAAACCTAGGTGACAGCTGGGTGGAGACATCAAGCACAAGGTTAACCCAGGCTGGAGATATAAATTTAGGACTCAAAGGCAATGTCGATGGCATTGAAAGATAAACAACCCAATCCAAAAATGGGCAGAAGACCTAAATAGACATTTCTCCAAAGAAGATATACAGACTGCCAACAAACACATGAAAGAATGCTCAACATCATTAATCATTAGAGAAATGCAAATCAAAACTACAATGAGATATCATCTCACACCAGTCAGAATGGCCATCATCAAAAAATCTAGAAACAATAAATGCTGGAGAGGGTGTGGAGAAAAGGGAACACTCTTGCACTGCTGGTGGGAATGTGAATTGGTACAGCCACTATGGAGAACAGTATGGAGGTTCCTTAAAAAACTTAAAAATAGAACTACATATGACCCAGCAATCCCACTACTAGGTATATACCCTGAGGAAACCAGAATTCAGAAAGAGTCATGTACCAAAATGTTCATTGCAGCTCTATTTACAATAGCCCGGAGATGGAAACAACCTAAGTGCCCGTCGTCGGATGAATGGATAAAGAAGATGTGGCACATATATACAATGGAATATTACTCAGCCATAAAAAGAAACGAAATTGAGCTATTTGTAATGAGGTGGATAGATCTAGAGTCTGTCATACAGAGTGAAGTAAGTCAGAAAGAGAAGGACAAATACCGTATGCTAACATTTTTTTGAAATGCATCAGGAAATAACATTTGTCTGTTATAACAAATAACATGAATAGAGAATGGATAGATGAACACATAAATAAATATGATAAATCAAATATATCAAACTGTTAGTGGTAGGATATAGGTGGTAGGTTTATGGATGTTCACTGTAAAACAGATTCAACTTACCTGCATGTTTAATTTTTTTTCATAATTAAATGTTAGAAAATAATTGGGAAAAGGGTGGGAGGGAGGGAGACGCAAGAGGGAAGAGATATGGGAACATATGTATATGTATAACTGATTCACTTTGTTATAAAGCAGAAACTAACACACCATTGTAAAGCAATTATACCCCAATAAAGATGTTAAAAAAAAAAAAAAGGAACCAGGCTCTGGAATCAGCCTGCCTACCTAAAGGGGAGTAATTACAAGCTTTGGATATTTAGGCAAGTTATTTAATTTCTCCTTGCCTCAGGTTTCTTTATCAGTGATATGGGAATAATAACAATACTGACCTCTTGTGAGTGAGATAATTCACAGAAAAACAGCACAGTACATTGTATATAGTAAAAATTCAGTAAATATTAGTTATTGTTACTAATAAAACACAGGGGGAGTTATTACTAATAAAACACATACAAATCACAGTCCTTTTAAAGGGATCCTTTGTTCTTTAAATATGAGAAACCACAGAATTAAATTACGCTGCCTTTCCCCAAATCAAAACTGTATTACATACTTTAAGAACCACATTATTCAAAAGGGGGTCAGTGTGCTTCAGTTTCGTTATCTATGAAATAGCAAAATAATAACCGTTCTCAGTTCCTGGTTCAAAAGACATAATTTACCCAATACCACATCAGAAGTAATAACAGTAAATCTATCCCAGGACCTCTCTGGAAAGAAGCTGTAGGAGAGGGAAATGCGGTGGAAGGGCTTTGGTAAAGAACAGACAACACCACCTAAAACTCTGCAGAGTCTTGTTCTGTGGTTCAGTGCCTTAAGGCAGTGGCTCTCAAACCTTTCGGTCTGCAGACAATTCAAAAGGGCAGGGGACCCCCCAGACTCCGCCTGGTTCTCCAAAGATGGATTAATGAATGTGTGAAGCAAATCATTAACTCATGTCCCAAACTCAAGTGCAGATGTACCATTTTATAGACATGAATGGGAAAATAACACCCTTTGAGAGCACCTGGCTGACACTTTGGAAGCCATTCTGAGACCTCCGGTTCCAAGACATCTCTTCCACCATACCTGACGGAGGGGAGGTGGAGCTGAATCAGGGGCTGAAGCACAGGGAGCCTGGTGAAATTTCTGGCTTCCACCACCTCATCACAAAGACATAGATCTCGACACTGATTTCTTCTCTCTCACTAACAGATTTAGAGAGAAGGCATTTTAACCTTTTATTTTGATATACAAACAACAGTTGCTGTTCTCTGGTGCCCAGATCAAAACAAGAGACAAAACACTGCACACCTCTGATCCATTGTGATTTAGAAGTGCACTGTATGAATTTCCTTTGTTATCGTGACCTTTCATGTGACTTTTGAGACTGTATTGAGTGCTGAATGTTTTCTCACAGCCATTACTGGGGCAGAAAAAGGGTCTTTCACCTGCAAGAATGACAAGAGGTATTAATTTTACCATAAAATCATTTCACTGGATTAAGACATGTACTTTCCCCTAACAGAGGGAAGTAAATATTCTAATAAGGGTGCAAGTAATAAGTTGGATAAATTACAAGTTAATCATTCCAGTCCTAAAATTTAATGTAGAGCAAAGCACTGAGAATGGCCTGCTCCTGGGAAGTTAAAAGAGAAGATTAGTTTTTTTTCCCCCCAGATTTCTTTTCTGAGAATCTCTGCATTGGTTTTATTTCTTAAGGTTGGACTCCTGAGGCCAATCTTTAGATCCTTTTTACCTCTGAAAGAAACTCAAACATTATAGGCGAAGGCCAAATGATTAGGCTTGCTCTCTCCACAAAGCTCTACAGGTCTCAATGGAAGTACAGATATTTACTGACTCAATGAAGGTTAAAAGATAAAAATTAGCCTAAACTCACCAGTATGTGTACGGACGTGAGTTTTAAGGTGGTGGCTTGCTGCAAATGCTTTTCCACAGCCATCATGATCACACCTAAGTAAGTTGTTTAAGCAGAGAGGATAGCAGTCATTAGCTAATAGACCTTTATCTTCAATATCTCTTGTAAATACAAACTTACATTAAAACAACTGCTCAGAACACTAAGATCAGCTCAGTGAAACTGGTTTTACAGATGGGAATGACAGGTCCCTGGAAAAGTAAGGTGACAAATCTGGGATCAGAGGGAGAGGTTGGCCCAGGATAAGTATTTCTTGTCCTACAAGTAAGGCACATGTTGAGAGCCCTAACAATACAAGCCTTCTGATGAATTACACAACAGAATTCTATTGACAATGAGAACACATACGGAAAATCTACTGCAAATGGAATATAAGGAATATCAGTGGTGGGTACAGAGGCTCTCACACAGGCATGGGGCCTGAAATACAACACTAGAACACAATCAGTCAGAACATACTGGCTGTAATGTAATTATCTATAATCTTCAGAGAGCTTTTCTCTTTTACTTTCTTGATAACCAAAGCTAGAGGTAATATTTCCCTCCTTAGAACTCCTAGGGCATTTATCTATATGCTGCTTTTATGGCACCTGTCATTCCCAATCTTATTTTAGCTCTGTGTGTATACATTTGTTATCTGTTCTCCTAGATTATAATTCCTTTGAGGGAAGGGTCCATGTAGTTCTTTACATCTGCTGTAGTCTTGCACATAGCAGGCATTCAGTAACTATTTACATGAAAATGAATGCATTTTCTTATAAGCCAACATATTTTATTTCTTTAAATAGAAAGCTTCTCTAAAGCATTTTACTTTTTAAGTACATAAAATCGTTGTGTCTAAAGCCCCATCTAACATTCAAGAAAAATTAGCAGTTTTAATCATGACAAAAATGCGTGTGACTGAATAGAAATCAGAGTCCCCTTGACAGCCCTATGGGGAAAAAAGTAACCCAAGCTTCACAGCAGCTGGAGAGTAACCAACCAGAATCTAAATACTCTTGCTTTTAGAGGGGCCATGACTCAGGAATGCATCTGTAATGTTTGAAACACATTTCCATTTAATTGGTGTTTAAGAGTTGACTGTCCCTGAAGACTTTTCAATTTCTAGGTATCCTAATGAGATGAGTGATTTGAGAACAGAAAGGTAGCATATTTAATGCCATGAACATAAGAGCAATCCCTCCTGTCAAATTCAAAGACATTGTTTATGGACCATTTTCAGTAATATATCTATATTACATTTAGGGGGAAATCCTTACAAACTGATTACCTTGTTAAAAATGTCATATAATCATCCCAAAGTTGTTCTTCAATCCCTGCTGAATGCCCAGAACCACGCTAAATGCTATGAGCAGAGGAGAAAGTAGATGATACAACTCCTTCCTTCAACCTTATTTTTATACATGCATCAATTAAATATATATGTGTGTGTCCACATATGTATATATATACATATAAATTGAAATCTACAGATAAAAATGGATGCTCCTATATGTTTGTATGTACACATGACATATTACAAAGCAACAACCGAACAAGTGATAAAAGAAAAAAATACCTGAACCAGTGGCTTAAGCATCCCTACCCCTCATTTCCCCTCATTTCCCCCTTCTCTCCTCACCTCTTCTTAGGTACGTATCCCTGCCTCTGTGCTCAAAGCTCTTTCAGCATCTCAGTCTCAGATACTGTCTGGTTACTTGTGGTTCTTTTCCACCAGGCTAAGGTTCTCAAAAGGAGAGCCGGTATCTTAGTATTTCTCTAGCACTGATAAAAGTACCCACCACGTAAGTGAGTTTCAACAAACGTTTCTTGAAAATAAAGGGGTGGGGAGGCTTCCCTGGTGGCACAGTGCTGAAGAATCCACCGGCCGATGCAGGGGACGTGGGTTCGAGCCCTGGTCCGGGAAGATCCCACATGCCGCGGAGCAACTAAGCCCATGCGCCAAAACTACTGAGCCTGAGCTCTAGGGCCGGCGAGCCACAACTACTGAGCCTGCGTGCCACAATTATTGAAGCCCACGTGCTCTGCAACAAGAGAAGCCACCACAATGAGAAGCCCGCACAGCGCAACTAGAGAAAGCCCGTGTGCAGTAACAAAGACCCAATGCAGCCAAAAATAAAAAAATAATAAATAAAATAAATAAATTTATTTAAAAGAAAAAAGAAAGAAAGAAAGGGAAAGAATGAGGCAGAGAGGCCACCATCCGCAGAGTAGGTAGGGATGCTCTTGGAATCCATCGCCACTCCTCCAGTCTGCAGTAGTTGGTTACAACTATCCTGGGGAAAGCAAACACTGCCCAAAGAACCAGCGAAGGGAATTTCCTTTCCACTTTGAAAAATTTTAGAGTACATCAAAACACTCAGCTGAAACCTTGCCAGTGACAAATAGAAAACAGCAGGACCCACCGAAATGGCTTTTCTCCTGTATGGGTTCGAATGTGCTTCCTCAGATCACTGAGCGTGGTGAAGTACTTGCTGCAGCCTTCAGATTCACAGTTAAACGTCTTCCCTGTGTGAAGCCTCTGATGTGCTTTCAGCCTGCAAGACATCCCAGAGAAATCCCCTTTGTCATAATGTACTACAGAGCCTCCCCACGTCAGCTTAATGTGCGTCAGGGTCAAGTGCGTAAGAATTCTACAGCCATAATACATTAGTATCCAACATTCTGTGCTCAAAGAGAAATTCAGAGAAGTATATGGCGTAGTGGTGTGAGTGTGACCCTGGAGCCAGGCTGCCTGGGACTCAAATTCTGTTCTCCTCTACCAGAAGGGGGACCTTGAGCCAGTTACAAAACCTCTCCATGCTTCCATTTCCTGAGCAGTGGCTGTGAGGGCCAGCACTCAGGACACTTCCTAGCACACAATGGGTGCTTTTTAAGTGTCAGCTAGTATTTATTATGTGTTTTATTTTTTTTATTATTATTTTTTTTTACGGGAGCACAGGCTCCGGACGCGCAGGCTCAGCGGCCATGGCTCACGGGCCCAGCCGCTCTGCGGCGTGTGGGATCCTCCCGGACTGGGGCACGAACCTGTGTCCCTTGCATCGGCAGGCGGACTCCCAACAACTGCGCCACCAGGGAAGCCCTATGTGTGCTATTTTATATGCAATGTTGAACACTAATATAAGTCTCTTGACACAAACGGTGGAAAAGGGAAATGGCTAAGTGGACCACTCCCCATTTCTTGGGGGTAGAGAAAAGTTAATCTTTAAGGTGAGGCAGGGAAGGAAGTGAAAGAAACCTTGGTTCCAAGCTCCTGAGCCAACAGGATATATATTATTCTATGCTAAATACTAAAATCCTGAGGCCAGGATGGCATTCCAGGAGATATGAATCCAGACACAAATGGACTCTGATTTTTAACCAACCCAGTATGTGTCAATCTTTAAGTTACAAGTTTCTCTAATGAACTGTCAACAGTTGAGCATTACTGTCCTCTTTAAAGCCCTGAAAGTGAACGTCTGTACTGTGTAGGGAGAGCTCTTCAGTCAGGACAGAGCTGGGGTCAGAGGCTGGTGGTGCAGGGAGGGAGGAATGGGCTGACCTGTATAGCGTGTTGAATGCCTTCTCACAGCCCTGCACGTCGCACTCAAACGGCTTCTCCTTCGTGTGCACCCGCACGTGGATCCTGAGGCTGTAGGAGGTGAGGAAGGCCTTGCCGCAGCCCTCCTGATTACAGACAAAGGTGTATTCTCCCCGGTGGGTCTTCTGGTGGGTGCGCAGGTTGCCTGCTGTGCTGTAGGTGCGGGGACAGCCCTCAAAGGTGCACTGGTACCGCTTTACCTAGCAGACAGAAGACACCTTGTCAGTGGGACAAAAGAGCTGCTCAGGGCCTAACTCCCCGCAGGGCTTGGCTCTCAGGAGATGCAGATGAAACACACAGGTTTTTATCATCAACACAGAAAACACCCTCTAACAAAAGTGGGGAAAATCTTCCCGTTGACCAAATTACACCTGGACGACAAATGATGCGAGTAATGCCCAAGAGACAAGCTTGTAGGTAGGTAAACACTCTAAACACTCTATAAGAACAGTGTTTTTGGACTAGTAAACGTCTACTCCCATAGGTGGGCACGTACTACTACACTTACCCATATTCAAATACAATTTGACTTTAAGGCTTGATTGAACATCCTGCCCTCTGGCACTATATCTTGATTGGAATTGACCAATGTTAAATTGAGTTTAAAACACTCTGAAATTTATATACTCAGTCACAGGCATACTAGCACAGTTATGTACTAGCATAATTGCCGCTGCATTATTTTCAGGTCTACAGAATGAAAAAAATGTACCATGAATTTCTGGGAATATTTGGTAGTACAACGTTTCTCAAACTGCCAGCCTATTGGTCTCCTTCCCACCATCACCCTTCTGGAAAGGGTGCTATCCACAGGTGCCTCTACCTCCCTCAATGCCTGTGGAACCACTCGGCCAGGTGGGCTTCACCGGACGAAACCATTCTCTTGAGCTTCCCGGAGGTAAAACTCTTTCCTCCTTCCCAATTTTCCTTTAGTATTTGAAAAAAAATCTCATCAACAATGCCTTCTCCTTCTGAAAACTTGTCTTTCACCACACAATACTTCTCTGGGGCTCTTTATCGTCTCCCCTGAGCCACTCACTCCTTTTCTTTAACCTCTAAATGTAGGTTTAGCCCAAAACTTCTCTCTCATCTCTCAAACCTTCCCCATCTCTCCACTGGTTCAGGGGAAGCATCATAGCCTTGGCTGGAGAAGACTGAATTCTGGCACTTAGGTTCAGGACTTTGGGTAGGTCTTTTCACGTCTCTGAACTAAAGATTCTTCATTTCTAAAAGGCAAAACTGAATGCCTGCCCTGCCTGTCTGACGGCGCTTCTGAGCAGAACGAAATGAGATAAAGCATCTGTGGAAAGACTCTGTCATTGATCTGATGCTACACACATCGGGGCGCTAGTTCCGCCTATTCTTCAGCTTTAGCAAAAACATCTTCATCCTTTGATCCTCATCTTTCTCCAAAGCTTCAGTCCATAGCTCTCACCACACGACTGGTATTCATTCAACAGTTAATGAACTACTATGTCCCAGGCAACAAGTTAGATACCACAGATAAAAAGGCGAACAAGACATAAAGCTCTGTCTTTAAAGAGCACCATTTTAATGAGGCAGACGCACACAAATTATCATACACTGTGCTGAGTCGGACAACAGATACACACCCGCGGTGCTTGGGAAGCATAAAAAAGGGAAACCTAACCCCTCTAAGAAAGACTGGACACAGTGAAGGCTCAGAAGCTGAGGCACTCTCTCTGAACTGAGGGTGTTTTTTGGTTTGCCTATTTGTCCATTTTTTAGGGATTAAACTGAAAGTGTTCCTCAGACAAACTGGAAGAGACGGGCATTCCAGAAAGAAGTAACACCTTGAGAACTACATTGGAGAGATAAATGAGTATGCCGGTACAGGGGACCACAAACACACCTGAGTAGGTAAGAGACTGGAAAAAGAATCTAGAAAAATAAGGTGAAGGCTCCTTAGTTAAGCTATGGAGTAGAGGAATAGGACAAGGGGAGCCATCAGTAGGTTTTAACCAATATAGCAACACAATCAGATGTGGGGTTTAGAAAAGATCATTCTGGAAGCTATGGAAGACAGACTGGAAGACTAAGAGAACAGAAGAAGGGGTAGAGATTAAGAGAAGGGAGACAATAGTCCAAGATAGAGATGAGAAGAATCTGAACTAGGGAAGTGATAGTGGACATCATGAGAGATGAATTGCAGAGAAATTAAAAGGGGAGAAATGAGTGGCTGTCGTGACAACTGGGTGCATGGCAGCGGTCGGGGAGAGGCAAAGTCAAGATCAACTCCCGTGACTGGGGCCTGGATGACCAAAGAGATGATCACATACCAATTTTGGACTGGATGGGGGTTGGGGAGAGACGATAAGTTGGGTTTGAGGTGCTGCCAGGTAGAAATGTCTAGTAGACAGACATATAGGCTGGAAGCTAAAAAGAAAGTCTACAGCAGGAGTCTCTGGTACACAGATAATAGATGACTTTACTGTACACTAAAGCAGGCTGGTTCAAGCCCCAGCTCTGCCACTAACTGTGTAACCTTTGGAAAATTACTTAAGCTGAGTCTCAATTTCCTGTTTATAACAAGGAAACAAAATCGATCTTTTTGGGGTTGTTGTAATAATTAGGAATAATCTGCGTAAAGTATTTCAATAACAGGGACTGACATACAGTAGATGCTCAGTAAAATCTTGGCTACAAGGACAAAGAACGGGCTCCTGAATGTCACCAGTGTTTAAGGAACTGGTCAAAGAAGAGAAGCCATTGATGGATGAGTGGGAGACAGGGCTGGGGAATTAGGAAGAGAAGCAAAGGAGACGGATGTCACAGAAGCCAGAAGATAAAGAGTCTCAAAGAAAAGAGAATGATCGAAATGTTAAATGTCAGAGAAAACAAGGAAGATAGGACTGGGAAAACTACTGGATCCAGCAGCTAGGAGTTCACCAATGACTCAGCAAGACTAGTTTTAATGGACTGATGAGGTCAGAAGTCTGGACGAAGGTGAATAAGGAAAGGCGGGGATAGAGACTGGAGATGGAGAGCAGCAGCACAAGTGGACTTTTGAGTTGATGAAGTGTTGTTTGTCTGTTTGAAGTAAGATAGGTCTTGAGCGTATCTGGAAGGAGAAAGGTCCTGGAAAAAAGCTGAGGATCTGGGAGGAGCATAAAGACCACAAGGATATTTAAAAGCCTGGGTGGAGGGAAAGCCTCAGGTAGGGGGAAGGACATTCAGTTTCAGAGGAGGAGGATCTGAGGTGAGGGTGCGTATGATTCAAGGGCCTTGTGGGCCACGCGGTCTCTCTCACAGCCACTCAACTCCGCTGCTGTATGTGACAGTAACCACAGACAATATATAAATGGACAAGCAAGGCTGTGCTCCAAAAAAACTTTATTTATGGACGATGAAATCTGAATTTTATATCATTTTCATATATCATAGAATAATGTTCTTTTGATTTTAAAAACAATTTAAAAATGTGAAAACCATTCTACAAAAACCGGCGTCTGTATGGATTTGGCCTGTGGACCACAGTTTGCCAAATCCTGAAAACCTGTGGGTGTGGGGAAGGGAGGGGCCCATCTCCCCTCCGGCTCCTTGCCCTTCTCTCAAAAGCCCATCTCCCAGGTTTGGAGAAAAGGGAACCCTCTTGCATGGTTGGTGGGAATGCAAACTGATACAGCCACTATGGAGAACAGTATGGAGGTTCCTTAAAAAACTAAAAATAGAACTACCATACGACCCAGCAATCCCACTACTGGGCATATACCCTGAGAAAACCATAATTCAAAAAGAGTCCTGTACCACAATGTCCACTGCAGCTCTATTTACAATAGCCAGGACATGGAAGCAACCTAAGTGTCCATCGACAGATGCATGGATAAAGAAGATGTGGCACATATATACAATGGAATATTACTCGGCCATAAAAAGAAACGAAATTGAGTTATTTGTAGAGAGGTGGATGGACCTCGAGTCTGTCATACAGAGTGAAGTAAGTCAGAAAGAGAAAAACAAATACCATATGCTAACACATATATATGGAATCTTAAAAAAAAATGGTTATGAAGGACCCAGGGGCAGGAGAGGAATAAAGATGCAGATGTAGAGAATGGACTTGAGGACACAGGGAGCGGGAAGGGTAAGCTGGGACGAAGTGAGAGAGTGGCATGGACTTATATAAACTACCGAATGTAAAATAGATGGCTAGTGGGAAGCAGCCGCACAGCACAGGGAGATCAGCTCGGTGCTTTGTGACCACCTAGAGGGGAGGGATAGGGAGTAGATATGGGGATATATGTATAGCTGATTCACTTTGTTATAAAGCAGAAACTAACACACCATTGGAGGGGTGGGATAGGGAGGGTGGGAGGGAGATGCAAGAGGGAGGAGATACGGGGATATATGTATGTGTATAGGGGATATATGTATGTGTATCGCTGATTCACTTTGTTATAAAGCAGAAACTAACACACCACTGTAAAGCAATTATACTCCAATAAAGATGTTTAAAAAAAAAAGCCCATCTCGCCTCTGGCTCCTTGTCCTTCTCTCAAAAGCCCAACCACCGATAGGATCTTGCACATGTCTTTAGGTTCCCCAGGCAAGCGCTCTCTCGCTCATTCATCCCTTTCCCTTCCCCATGTCACACAGGACATGCTCCATAAACATCTGAACTGAACTACTAACCAGGCATTCTCATGTGTCAGTGCCTAGCTTTGAAGCCAATCACTGCCAGATTTATTCTAAAACAGTGTCCCACATGTACCACCTCTCTGCTCAAATGATTAAGTCCCAATTCCCCAGCCTTGTATTCAAAGTCCTTCCAGGTCCTCTTCTGTCAACCAGGCCAAAAGCAGGCTCTGTCGAGGCCTACAGGGGACAGTAACCCCTTCCCTAACTGCAACACTGAATTCCCACTCGCCTGCCTTTGTTCTCTCTCTTTTCTCTCTACTGGAAATGCCTGGCTCCTTTCTTCTCTGCTTTTCTGAGTCTCTCTCTTCCATTCAAGCCTCACTACCTCCGATGCCCGCCACTATCACTCCGTATCTATGTGACAGTGCCGTTCTCTGAATTCTAATAACATTTAACTATGCCACTCAGCGTACATGGTTAATTATCCTCTCACACACATGTCCTGATTTTTCATCAAGACTAAAAACAAACCTGTTGGGTGCTGCAAGATAGAGCTTTCAAAATGATCACTGACCAAGAAGGAGAACCAGGACCCCATGAATGCTATAATAAAGAAGTCTGCATGTCTCCGTCGTAGAGCTTACGACAACGGTGAATGACAAGAGCAGAATTTCATTCTTAAGACGCTACAGCAGTTGATAACTTTGTAAGTAACAAGTGCAACTAACTATCCCTCCCCGTCTCCCAGCCCTACCAACCCCTGCTCCCATCTAGGTTTTCTTACTTGGCCAATTCAAGCTTCCATTAAGTGTTCCTTCCTCAAGGACCTTTTCCCTGACCGATCCCTACCCCCTCCCCAAACTAGAAGAGGTACCCTTATTACAGGTTCTCATAGCATCCTGTATTTCTTTAAAGCACGTAGATAATTTACATGATTATCTATGTGGAATCTAGGCACAGCAGTAGCTGGAAAGCAGGAGGCACTAAGTAGATATCTGTGGAGTTAAATGAATAAACAGCTACTCTCCAGCTGGACTGTAGGCTCCATGAGAGCACGGACCACATCCGTCTTGTTCACGGCCAACAGCCTCAGGAACTAGCCTTGTGGAGAAGTAACTCCGATTTGTTGAGTGAAGGCATGGATGACTAAACGAACAAACCAAACCAAACCAACAGGACTCAGTGTTGAGGAAAGGAGTGGCAAGGATGACAAGTGACAAAGCAACAGAGTTTCAAGGAGGATGGTCAACCAGGTCAAATGTAGCAGAGGTGACTGAGGAAGCATTTCTTGGACTCAGCCAATTCACAAGGTCAGAACTGCCCCAGCAAGACTAGCTTCACTGGAGGGGTAGAAGCAGAAGCCAGGACGTAACAGGCTGAAAAGTCAGGGAAAAGTGAGGAGCTAGAGACAATGAATATAACTACTCTTTCACGGAACGGCTGAGGAGAGAGAGGGGAAAGTTAGGAGAGAGGACAAAGAGTGGGGAAGGTATTTGTATTTAACGGGGGGACAGATGACTGTCAAAGCAAATGCTCCCCAACAGTATGCTGAATAAACGCACAACCTCACCCCATCTGGAGGAAGGCAGTAAATGGAAGTCTCTATACTGTGTCTTTCAGAATCGTTTCTAAACAGCACCACATCTCACAAAAAGGGAAAACTAAACCTCCTCAAACTGGATCAGAGGAGGAAGTTGCAAAAAGCACGTTACACAGAGCAGGTGTTGCAACATTTGGTACATTTAAATACAATTTATTTTTTTTGAACGCATACATGCATGATAAACCTTATGTTCCAGGGATTATATTCTCCCAGGGGCTAGGGATAGAGAAAAAATGGCCCCTGCTCTCAAGGAGCTCAAAGTCAAGAGGCGATTCAAACAGACAAGCACAATATGGTATGAGAAGTTGTATGGATACTAGAATATAGAGAAAAACTTAGAAAGAGAAAAACTACAAAAAACTTAAACTTGGGGATGACTAAGAAAAGCTTCTCAAAGGAGGTGATACCCAAGCTAAATTTAAAGAACTTGAGGGAGAGGTGACACATAATAAATTGGCCTATCGAAATTAACTAAAGTATCTGTAATATGAACATAATGTCACCAAAGATTCCACTGGAAAACACGTTTCTCCAAAAGAGTTTGAGCACTGCATCACTTAAATGGCTGTCGATTACGAAGTTAAGGAGCTCAGAGACAGCGCAGTTTGGGCTCACTGAGGACGGACCAGGTTTAATGCTAGGAATGGGCAGGAGGCATGAGCTTTCAGAGAACTGATGTTGATTCATAAAGTGTTCTGAGTAGTTCTAGAATAGAGAAGTATTTAACAAGGATGACTGCCCTGTTAAGTCAACAGGATCAGAGGAGGAAAGGTGAATGAGATAGGCAAAAATGAGAAAAACACTGGAACACAAGGAGACAAAAGCTTAAAAAAATTCAGAAGAGAAAAAAGGCTGGGTTTCTGCTGGAGGAAAAAGAAATGAGTCCGAGAGAACTAGATCCTACACACACTAACAGCACCATTCTCAATAAGGAAAGGGAGCCTCTGATTGTGAGCACCCAGCGTCTGAACATTCTTATAAATAAATGATTGGCTTGGCCGTTACAGCTGTAGGAGCTGCCCTTTCCTTCCCATCACTAGGGACTTCCCATCCCTCTCCCCAGTACCAACTCTGTTTCCACACTGGCAGTGATCTCCTTTCTCCCACTCCATAATGTGCAAGTAGGAATGGAAGAGCCCTGCAGTGACCTCCACTGCTCATCTCAGAGCTGAATTTACATAGCTGCTCCCACACCTAAATCCTTTACCCTTACAGAACTAATGCCATCCTGTTGCCCCTCATTTCTCAGCCCTTTTCATAGCTAATGGGTTTCAGTGCCTGATGCTCCTCTCTGTCTTTACAAAGGTGGTGTGTATGATAGGAAAGCACAAAGTCCTCAGTTCAAATCTCAACTCTACCACTTGCCAGTTGTATGTTTCTAAGCCTCCGTTTTCTTATCTGTAAAATGAGAGCTAACAGTACCTATTTATAAGATTGTTATGAAAATACAAGACTATCAGAGTCCCTAACACAGTGCCTAGTACACAGCAGGCACTCAACAGGATGCTAACCATCTAATCCTCTTGCCACTGTCACTGCCAGCATAACAGGAGTCCTCATTCTTTAGCCGTAAGAGTCCTCAGCTTATGAAGTAAGTAAGTCATGGGAATGTAATGTACAGCATGGTAACTATAGTTAATAATACTGTATTGTATATTTGAAAGTTGTTGAGAGAGAAGATCTTAAAACTTCTCATCATGAGAAAAAAAAGGGCTTCCCTGGTGGTGCAGTGGTTGGGAGTCCGCCTGCCGATGCAGGGGACACGGGTTCGTGCCCCGGTCTGGGAAGATCCCACATGCCGCGGAGCGGCTGGGCCCGCGAGCCATGGCCACTAAGCCTGAGCGTCCGGAGCCTGTGCTCCGCAACAGGAGAGGCCACAACAGTGAGGCACCCGCGTACCGCAAAAAAAAAAAAAAAAAAAAAAGATTGTAACTATGCGTGGGGATGGATGATAACTAGACTTACAGTGGTGATCATTTGGCAACATATACAATTACTGAATCATTATGTTGTATAATATTATATGTCAATTTTATCTCAATTGTAAAAAATTAACAATAATATTTAAAAAGAGCCCCCAGCTTTGCCTCATGCCCCAACTGCCCACCATGGAAGTTAACTTTCGGGGGCCTGCTGCTACGGAAGGCCAAGAAGTCCAAGGGAGCAGAGCGTGAGCGTGGAAGGTTACCTGTGGCAAGGGCTGCACCTAGAACCCCTCCAGCGGGACTACCAACATGTTCCCCTTGTAAAACACAGTTCTAAATGGTGGGTCACATTCCATAGCTGTATTAATATGACAGTTCAGCAAATTAGGGGTCACTGGGTTCCAGGGAACCCAAACACAATTTATAACCCTGTTTTAGGAGAAAATGCTTCCCAAAGAGTTCCTAACAAAGACAATTTTAACCTTTTCTTTAACAGAATACCTCCTTCCATACCTCTTTCAAGAACTATGTGGGCCTACGAGGAAGAGAAAGTAAATGAACATTCACCAAACAACCACCATGCACCAGACACTATGCTAAATGTTTTATTTATCCCGTTATATATTTATAAATGAATAAATCTCATTTCACCATCACGAAATGCAACAGGATATTTTCATTTCAATTTTACAAAAGAGGAAACAGAGCAGCTTACCCAAGGCCACACAGTATATACCAGAACAAAGACGGAACCTAGGTCTAAATTATCCCTGCGCACATCACAGAAAAAACAATTTTAAGAATAAGCTTGATTTAAATAAGAGAAAAACATTAACGTTCGGATTCTTTCTCCAATGTCCTACCACAGCAAAATTTTAGCAATACTCAACAGGTACAGCCTATGTAAAATGTAAATCCGAGAACTGTTATTCGTGCAGCATTATGCTGGAAAACTAGTATGAACATAAAACCACCCTTGTCCCTTTTCCAAGCCAGTGGGCCTCAGTGATGGAAATGTTGAATGCTGCACAGAGGTATGTGACACACATGCAGGCATGCAAGGGAGAGCGCTCGGATGGCTTCGTCTGCTGGTAAACAGAAAATGCTTCCAGCCCTGGTTTCCTACCAAACCTCGCACATACAGCCTCTAGCGGTCTCCCTTCTAGACTCCCCTAGAGTCCCTCAGGGCAGGGATTATTTCTTTATTCTTCCTGGTATTTCACAAATGTAGATACTCAATAAGCAAAAGCTTGTGGAAAGAATGAATGGATCCTTAACACTAGCATTTCAAGCAGAAACAGTCTCAGTCCTAGTTCTGAAGGGCAATTCCATGGGTATTCAGAAGGGAACCTGTAAAGGAATGTAATCACTGTGTGCAAAGACTAAAAGTGGGTGGGTCCCCTTTGCAGAGTGAGCAACAACCTGGTTTGTCTGAGTGGATCCTTCCACTGCCTGAGGGATTGATAATGAGGAATGAGATTAGAACTAGGTCTCCCAAGGTAAAGGGCATGTTGCAAAAAGGCTCTGAAACACTGGAGTCAAATTTCCCCCCTTATTTTTATACTTAAAAGTTGTCACACTAAAAAAAACGACCCTTTGGAATGTCACTGACCGACGTAGCAAGCAGCCTAATTCATAAAGCATCACTGTAACTGTGCTTCTTGGTAGAAAAAGCTATTCTCTCCCAGTCAATACACTGGAATACTCTGATGCATCATGAAGAGCATATTTGGTATGTGATTCCTGGGCTTCTTCATGCTTCTTGGCCAACCATGCAGCAGAAAAGTGCAAGATCAGTTGGTGGGGGGGAACGTTATGTTCACCGATGTGGTTCAGACGGAGGTAGATGAACAGATAACCCAACGGTCCTGGAAAGGTCTCAGGAAGGGCACAGACGCAAGAAAATTTGGGAAACCACTGACTGCGTGAATTGACTAAAGGAAATACAGCTCCTTAGAAATACAGCTAAGTAGAAAGGTTTTAAAAGAGCAACGCTTAAGAATGCCGATCCTGGACTTTCCTGGTGGCACAGTGGTTAAGAATCCTCCTGCCAAGGCAGAGGACATGGGTTCGAACCCTGGTCTGGGAAGATCCCACGTGCCACGGAGCAACTAAGACCACAAGCCACAACTACTGAAGCCTGAGTGCCCCAACTACTGACGCCCACACGCCTAGAGCCTGTGCTGCACAAGAAGCTACCGCAATGAGAAGCCCGCGCACTGTAATGAAGAGCAGCCCCTGCTCACCGCAACTAGAGAAAGCCCATGCATACCAACGAAGACCCAACGCAGCCATAAATAAATTAATTTTTTTAAAAAAAGAATGCTGATCCTCAGCAAAATGACAATTTTTTTTTTTTTTTTTTTTTTTGCAGTACGCGGGCCTCTCCCGTTGCGGACCACAGGCTCCGGACACACAGGCTCAGGACACACAGGCTCAGCGACCATGGCTCACGGGCCCAGCCGCTCGGCAGCATGTGGGATCTTCCCGGACCGGGGCATGAACCCATATCCCCTGCATCAGCAGGCGGACTCTCAACCACTGCGCCACCAGGGAAGCCCAAAATGACAATGTTTTGATCTGAGTTTTCAAAGCTACCAAATCAACAGGCAGGCAGTAGTAAAGTAGCAAGTTCGAGAATAAGACACGTGCAAATTGAATGGGAATGACCAGTGGCCCTGCGGAAGGAGAAGACAGCACCTGTAGCAAGGTTCTGGTTGGTTTATTTTTGCACAAGACAAGCACGAGGGAAAAAAATGAAGTAATAGGTAAGCCAACCACACACTATAGGAAACAATGGAACAATCAAGGGTAAACAGGAAAATCAAGCAAAAATCTGACTCTGAAAATAAGCTGCTTCAGAAGCCAAGAAGACTAACTAGTTATCAAATGATCTGATTTCTCAAGAGTAACACCTGGGTGTAGAGATGGAGAAAAGACCAAGTTTTTTGTTTTTTGTTTTTTTTTAAAGGTGGGGGGTGGGGCAATGTAAAGAAATCATGAAGAGTGTTATCAAATAGTCATAAACACTGGCCTCTTCAGGGCAATTAAATGGATTTAAATGCCAAAAAATAAAATAAAAAGCTACACCTCTGTTAAAACAAAAGCTACGGTTAAGACGGTGCTTCAGGAAGGCGAGTCCCCTGAATGCCTGGTCATTTAGCAAAATTTTCAAAGGCTGAAAGCTACTGCTGCTTCTCCCTCAATCCCCAACCAACCCTGCAATTAATGATTTCAAAAACAGTTTCTAGAACCTTCCGTGTAGGTCTCATGGACAGAATGGGAAAATGTGGTGAGAGGGAAGCAGAGTGAGCTAAATCCATGGTAGACTGCACAAGGTGCTTACAGTGCCCTTGACCTTGTCCTATTACATGATTATCAAGGATCAGAAGACATGAGTGGTAAACCAGGCTTGCAAGTAGGACGAAGCGGGAAAAGTGACAGCTCATATCACTGACTGCATAATCATTCCTTCTCTACCTTCTCCTCCTTTTCTGCCTAGATCAGCATTTCCCAAAATGCGCTACACAAAACACTGACTGTGGAAATAAGGCCCGAAACATGGTTTCCCAAGTTCAAAATATTTGGAGAATTCTGCATGTCCTTCCTTCTTAGTTATTATCAAAATCTCTTGAGAAATCCCATACTAATAAGCAAATCTCTGTCTTGATTTAACTTTATGTTTCCCAAACATCTGCTCTTGAAACACTCTCACATAGTAATCATTAACTGAGGATGGCCCAAAGTTTAGGCCCTAAGCCATGTTCAAATTTCCTCTGCTAAAAAAATGATCCAGTCCCCTTGACTTACTACCGCCTCATCACTCTTCTTCCTCCAACTACCCTATTAGAAAAAGAAAAGAAAAAGTTGATGCTTCCTGCTTCCTGTTTCCTCACCGCCCACTCACTTCTCCAGAGCTTGACATCTGGCTTCAGCTTCCAGCGCTCTAGTGCAAGCCTTCCCATGAGGTGATCAATTGCACAAGCAGAAGAACTAATGGCTCCTCTTCGGCCCCTCAATCCCTCTGCAGGGTCACAAAGGAATATTCACACTTCTTAAACCTCTCTTCCCTCAGCTTCCACAGCACTGTCTTCCACCCATGCCTGGGACTAAGGGAACTCTGGTTCCTCTTTCTCTTTCCAACCCTTAAATTCTCAGAACAACTCTTACTTCTCCCTTGGGTTATCTGCCCACAGTTTGAACTACTGCTCCTTCATGGATCCGCAGTTCTAATCCCCAGCCACTTCCTCAACTTCAGGTCCACATTTCCAAAGGGCTTCTCAACTTGTTCACTTTGCTCTTCTCCAAGGACTATACATTCATTATACTCTGACCATCTCATCAATTTCCCCACCAAACATTCTCCTCTTCCTGTCTTCTTAATTCCTGTTATGGAATCAACATTCATGGAGGGCAAGGGGGACAGCAGAGTCGGCCGCTTTCTCCTCAGCATGCACAGAGCACTCTGAATGAGCCTCAAAGTACCTATCACAGTGGACTCGAACTACTTAACTCACTACTGAGATCTGAAGCTCCATCAGTCACCCATGTGGCCCCTGTGCTAAAAGACAGAAGAAACTCAACACACTTGGAAAAACGGATGAATCCTTCGAGTCAGACCCAATTCATGGCTCATTCTTCAAACTCCAATAATATACCAAGTTCTCTTACACGTCAACAAAAGCCCTGGATTCTTTCCACACCATCCTTCATCAGACTCAAAGGAAACCCCAAACCTAAGCTGCGACTATCTCCTAACCAGGCAATCAAGCTGCCACAGCTACCAGAGCAACCCTTCTAAAATACCACTCCAACCACGACACTTCTTGGCTCAGACACCTTCAGTGTATTTCCAGAATACAGTCCAGATCCCTCTGCATGCTATCACTGCCTTCCATGTCTGAATCTCTGCTGTACTTCCATCCTTCTCTGCTACAACTCCCTATGTTCTAGACTAAGGGTAGTCAGGGTAGCCCACTGCCTGTTTCGTAAGTAAAAGTTTATTGGAATACAGCTAACTGACATTTGGGGCCAGACAATTATTTATGTGTTGTAGGGAGCTGTCCCGTGCACTGCAGATGTTTACAGACCTTTGGGCTCTACCCACTAGATTCCAGTAGCACTCCCCCAGTGTGATAACCAGAAACGTCTTCAGATATTGCCAAATGTGTCTCCTGGGGGACAAAACTACCCCCAGCTAAGAAACACCATTCTAGAGATTTCCAAGTGCCAGCTAACAGTAGGATGTTGTTGCTAATAAAATACAGACCATATCACAATTGTAGTACAGCGTCCAGATGAAGAGATAAAGAGCCGCACAGTATTCAGTACCAGTTGACTCACACTTGTGAGACTGTGCTCAATTACAAATTTTA
Source organism: Lipotes vexillifer (assembly GCF_000442215.2). NCBI lineage: Eukaryota > Metazoa > Chordata > Mammalia > Artiodactyla > Lipotidae > Lipotes > Lipotes vexillifer. The sequence continues at coordinate 3,685,105 of NW_006780610.1, read as the reverse complement.
AGGACTTTGGAAAACCGGAACTTGTGCAATCAAAGGTGACCAGGCTGATGAGAAACTAGAGGAAAATGTCGTAAGAGGAACATTTAAGTAAATGGAGATGTCGAGCCTGCACAGGAAAAGATGTAGAGAAACCCATGATCTTCAATTACCTGAGGGGTTGTCGGGTGGGAGGAAGATTTAGCTTGCTGCTCAGAAAGGAAGCACTGGGGGCTTCCCTGGTGGCACGGTGGTTAAGAATTTGCCTGCTAATGCAGGGGACACGGGTTTGAGCCCTGGTCCGGGAAGATCTCACGTGCCGCGGAGCAACTAAGCCCGTGCACCACAACTACTGAGCCTGTGCTCTAGAGTCCGCGAGCCACAACTGCTGAGCCCGCGTGCCACAACTACTGAAGCCCGCGCACCTAGAGCCCATGCTCCGGAAAAAGAGAAGCCACTGCAATGAGAAGCCCGCGCACCACAACGAAGAGTAACCCCCGCTCGCCACAACTACAGAAAGCCCGCGCACGACAATGAAGACCCAACGCAGTCAAAAATAAAATAAATAAATTTTTAAAAAAAGAAGAAAGGAAGCACTGGGACCAGCGGGCAGCAGCTGCAGGAAGGCAGATTTTGGCTCCATACGAGCAATAGCTTTCTAACAATCAGAGCTGGCCAACAAACTTTGTATTAGGCTGAACTGTGAAACACTGTGCTCTCGTCATTCTGTAAGTGTTCAAGCAGAGACCAGAGGAATTGGTGTCAGAGATGCTGCAGAGAGATCCCTGCATGAGGTGGGAGGTAAGACAAGATGGTCTCACTAGGGTTCCTTCCAGCTCTGAGGTTCTAAGGCTAGCAAAGGAAAACTAAATGCCACGAAAAAAAAGATTCTCCAGTTTCAAGACCTGAATTACAGCAAAAGAGAAAAATATTCTGCTAAACAATTTACCCAATGGCTGTTTGGTAACATCTTACATTTAGTCCCTGGCATTGCAACTACCAGGGATCGTTTTTTTCCCTAGTTGACCTGCAATTAGTTCCCGGATAATGTATATCACTACCTTTAAACCACATCTTTTACTCTGCTAATTATCACCCCTAGTACAATTTGTACAATGCTTTACAGTTTTCGAAGCATTGTAATATGTGTTACCTTACGCACGTTAGCTAAATATGAGCACGAAAACTTCTTTTAGATAACCTGCTCTCATTTACTGCCTCCTGCCCGAGTTTCTTACAAAAGAAAGCTAGCCTTGGGCTTCCCTGGTGGTGCAGTGGTTATGCGCCAATGCAGGGGACACAGGTTCCAGCCCTGGTCCGGGAAGATCCCACATGCCGCAGAGCAACTAAGCCCGTGCACCACAACTACTGAGCCTGCGCTCTAGAGCCTGCAAGCCACAACTACTGAGCCCGCATGCCACAACTACTGAAGCCCGCGTGCCTAGAGCCCATGCTCCACAACAAGAGAAGCCACCGCAATGAAAAGCCCGTGCACCACAACGAAGAGTAGCCCCCGCTCGCCACAACTAGAGAAAGCAGGCGCGCAGCCCACATGCAGCAACAAAGACCCAACTCAGCCAAAAATAAAAATAAATCAATTAAAAAAAAAGCTAGCCTTTATTATCCATTAAACTTTCACTAATATAGTCCAGCAAATACTTATCTCTCCCAAACAAGTCATTTTTACACAACTCAGAGATAAGCCAAATCCAGTTATTTCCACATCAGAGACACGGATTTACCTCAGTGAAATGTCTATTTTATTTATGATCTGGGGAAGAAATTTGCAATTTAGTTTTCCCAGATTTCAATGCAGCCATACACACCAAAAGTTCCAGAAAGCAGTCACAACAAAAAACATGAAGCATATACAGTAAGGAAAGCCATTGTAGGTCCTAATTCCAGGGGCTCCTATACTCCCTGGCTGAAACTGCTGATAAGAGTTGTGTAAGGACCTTCCCCAAAGCCAAACTGGGCCCTCACCCACTGCTTTACTTACTTCTTTACGTTTCGTTTCTGGACATTCCGACTGCAGTGTGAGGGTTGCACCTTCGATATTTCTTGGCATGGGCGTGGAACCAGGGTTTATTGTTAAATGAATCTGATCTGGTGAGATAATGTGTTGCACATAACCCTGGGACATTGCTTCATGATCTATTAGATGAAAGCCCTCTTCACCCCCTACTAGAAAAGGCAAGTGTTCTCCACACTGTCCATCATCATCGTCATCTTCCAAAGTGCCAGGATCCTGCTCGATAAGAACAGTTGTCCTATCATAAACAGTTCCAGATGAGGAAGGCACCAGTCCATTCTTATCCACAAACCTGAGCATCTTGTCATCGGGGGTCAGCTCATCTTCCTCTACCTCAAAGTAGCTGATGCTGTCGTCTGGACTGTGTTCCCCCATGGTTCAGTCGTGCTCAGCCCAATTGTGAGAAATGGAAAGGTAGTGACCTGTCTGCAACAGAACAAAGCCAGAGTCAGAGCCATACCATAGGACCCAGGGACCTCCTCAGCAATCACAGGGCTCTTTTTTCCTCTTCTTTCAAGAGCAGGGCAAAGTAAATGAAAAACATCTTCCTTGGGACTTTTTTTTTTTTTAAGTTTAAAACCATCAAGTCATTTTGAAGGAGAAACAATATCTTTTTTAATAAATTGAAGTAATGGGAATTCCCTGGCGGTCCAGTGGTTAGGACTCCATGCTTTCACTGTTGAGGGCCCAGGTTCAATCCCTGGTCAGGGAACTAAGATGCCAAAAGCCGCTTAGCGCGGCCAAAAATTTTTTAAATAAAAATGAAAATTAAAAATGGAAGTAATAAGCAGCAGCTTATAAGACCTTCCAAATGTGCCTTACTGCCTTACTGAAGGTTGGTCAAAACACTTAAGGGGAAATAGGGGCAAACTGTTTCAAAGCTGAGTTGCTATAAATCTTAAAGCAAGGGAACTCCATCTAAATATCCCCCAAATCAGACCATGAGGCAGTAAGTCTATGATGGAAGGCGTAGAGCTTTGGAGGCAGGGTCACCTACCCACAAATCCCGGCTTTACTACATACTACTTGGGTAGCTTTCTGTGCCTCACTTTTCTCATAGGTAAGGTGGAACTGGTAATTCCTCTTCTCAGGAAATTGTTATGCAGAGTAAAAGACATAACGTATGTTAAAGCACAATGTCTGAAAACAGTAGAGAAATCAAGTGTGAATCTGTTCCCTCCTTCCGAGAACATATGTTTCAGCTTCTGGGTAGTGGGGCTAATCCCTTATCAGGTATATCTAATGAAGATCACTTTATCTATCTCCTAAAACAATCTGGTGTCCACTAGAAGCTATGCTTTATAGTGTGCTCTCTGCAATGAGGAAATGATGAGTTTTATTTTTGTTTCTACTGCCCTTAGCACAGTACACTGACACGAGGAGTTCGGATATGTCAGTTAAATGAATGAAAGACCTCCGGATATACTCTCTTGGAAAGATAAACTCTCTTGGGAAAAATACCAAATCTGAAGTTTTCCTGTTCTGGAATAGTGATTCTTCTTCTACCTGTAAACACACAGGTTCTACGAACGCGGGTTTGGCAGACATAACAGAGAATTTTAAAATAATCACTTTTAGTTTTCAGTCTGGCTTTGCACTTTATCTTTCTCTTCTGCTCCGGATTAGAAAGTGAACCCTTACTCGGTAGGGCGGCTAGACAGTGGTAGTTACCAGACACAGGCCAAGGGATCTGAGCCGGGAGGAACCGGCCCGACCCCTTGCTCTGGCTTACGCAACCCGGTAGATGCACATTTCGCTGCATCTGAGAGAAGAGATAAGAGCACCGGGGGCCCCATTGGGCTGCCCCAGCACCACAGGCGGCAACGCGGAGACCAACTGTCCGGAACAAACAAGACGAGGAGGTTTGAGGGTGGCAAACGAGAAATACAAACAGAGCACCCTTGAGAGGAGGCTGGGAAAAGGAACCTGTCTGGGAAAATCCCCAGTCCAGGGCTACACGGAAAAACCCGAAGTCAAGCTGGGGGGCTCCAAGCCGGGCGAAGAGGGGCAGGGTCCGGATCTCCATGGAAACAGGGGAGGGGGGCTGGATACCCATTCCCATGGAAACGGAGGAGGGGTGGGGTCCCTATGGTGACCGGTCTAGGGTCCCTACTGGAAAATGCTTCAGGAGGGAGCCTAAGTCCCGCGCCCCCCGGGAAGTCCCCAGCCCAGGCCGCGTCTGGTTTCGCCTTTTACCTCCGCGGCTCCCGGCAACGGCGGCGGCGGCGGCGGCGGCAGCAGCTTCTCCCCTCCCCAGCGGCACCATGATTGCCCCCACCTTCCCCGAACGTCACTTCCGCTTCCGCTTTCCGGAGGAAGGAGGAGATAGTGGCTCCACCTCCCCCTGACGCTTCTGGTTGGTTTAGTCGGTGTGGGGGCTGAGCTCGAGCCTCCAATTGGCGAGCGGGAGTGGGGGCGGGGTGGGCACCACGGGGACGGCGCGGGGCCACGAGTTCGTCCCGCGCTGGGCAGCGCCTGCCTCGTCCTCCACCTGGCGGGGGGGGGGGGTGGGGTTGCCTGCGGGGAGTCGGGGCTGGGCTCAAGAGGCACCAGACGCAAGGAAGAGTGATCAGACCCCTGGCCACTAACCCAAAGTAGCCCCAGCCCGGCTTGCGCTCCCCTCACCTTAGCAGCCACAACCGCAGCAGGAAGGACCCCAGTTAGCCGCCGAATTCGTACCCGGACCGCAAGGGGGAAGCCTGGAAGGCTGTGACATTCCGGGTTTCTCCTTGTGGCCCTAGCTTCCCCTTCGCACCTAACAAAGTTAATATGGGCAGGAGGGTCCCAGAAGACTGGACCCAAATGGCAGAAATGGGGAGTATTCCAAGCCTGGCCAGAGGACGCCACCACCTCCTCCCCCCTTCACAGCCTCGCTTAAGACGCCCAACTCCCGTCTTCCTCACACCTCTGCCCAGGCCATCTCTCAGAGCCGTCTCTCCCGACTTTTTCCCCTGCAGAGGACTGTCGGCTTCCATGGAACTCGTGCCCGGGCCAGGCAACACCACCTACTGGCCATTCTTTCTTTAACCGTTCACATTGTCATCGTACCTGCCGGTATCTAAATCACTTACACTGCCAAGGAGTAGTGGTGATCCAAGAAGCGATTTTGCATGTGCCTTTACTCTGCTCCTGACCTGTAAATATCTAGCTGTCAGAACCTCTTAGCAGCCGCTGCCATTTTCCCCATAAGCTACTTCTCTAGAATATTAAAAGTGGAACAACCCTCAGAAACTAGATCAGGGGTCAAGGGGTTGGGGCCATGCCTGTACTATCTCTTGCTTGAAAAAGGTAAATAGTGGCTGTTATCACCAGACTGCCAGGCAAATATCTCTCTGGCCCCTGACCAGCTGCCCCAGTGCTTTTTTTTTTAATTTATTTTATTTCATTAATTAATTTATTTGGCTGCGTCGGGCCTTAGTTGCGGCGCATGGGATCTTTGTTGTGATGAGCAGGCTCTTCGTTGCCCCTGTTGCCTTCGTTGCCGCGGGCTTCTCTTTAGTTGCGGCATGTGAGACTTTAGTTCCTCGACTAGGGATTGAACCCGCGTTCCCTGCGTTGGAAGGCGGATTCTTAACCACTGGACCACCAGGGACCACCCTGCCCCAGTGCTTAAGCCACAAATGTCCAGCTGCTGAGAGCTGCCATTTCTTAAAAAATAAAAGCAACCAACCACTGTTAAAAATACATTTATCATTAAAATATATTACACATATAAGAGAGGGGATGCATTATATACAGTTTGGAGGATTTGTTGGCCCCGAAAATTCCACTTGTTTCACCAGAACACCAATTTCTTCAATATTTTCATTTTCAAGCCACTACATTGCCCTCGGAGGCTGAGTGGCCAGTTCCAGAGTTGTTGAGCCATATCTGAGTGGGAAGGGGGGTAGGGTTTGCAATATGTGTACACACATGTCCTCAGAGAACTGGAAGCATCTGAGGTGGCTGTGGGCTCTTTATCCAGCAGCTTCCCATTTGCATTCTTGCCGTCCAACTCATCCATCCTTCAGGACTCCAAAGTTTGTTCAAATATCTGATCATGGGGAGCCCGGCCCAAGCTACAGGGAAGGCACTATATGCTCTGGAGGCAGGTTGAGTGAGCACAAGAAGTACAGTCGTTTAAACATTAAAAAAAAAAAAAGATCTGTTAAATAACTAAATTTGAACGCTGAATGTCAGTTTTATTGTGGTGGATTTCCCCTCATGTCTTCACAACTCGCAGCAGGACTAAGTGTGACAGTCATGGTGGGGAGGGCAGTCTGGGCTCAGGAAACAGGCAGCTGCCACTCTGGCATCCCAGTGGGCTCACGTGCTCTTAGGGCAGCTTTGGAGCTGAAACAGGTGGGGCTGGTAATTGGCTGCCTCAGGCAGAATAGGAGAGGAGATGGACAGGCTCAGGGTGAGCTGCAGAGGAACTGGTGAATAAATTCTTGAGCCTTCTTCTTCTCTGCCACTTCAAGCTTTTGGTGACCAGCTGGGTTTCGAAGCAGTAAGCTACCAAATATGCTAGCTGTATGAAAAACCCAGAAAACATACGATTCAGCATAAGAAGCACTACTTATTCTCGTGTTCTTAGGAGTGGGGAGGGGTGCCCCAAAGCAGTATTTTCTGCTCGAAAATAACTATTCGAGAGTAAACTTTGCCCAGAGCTTGAGATTTTAGCTCTACTGCAGTGGACTTGGGACATTCCTCAACCACATTTCTCTTATTAATGAGTCAGTCTGCAGAGATGCTTTCCACACACACTTGGCGGCTTACCTAGAATATTACCATCCAAATGATTTTTTGCTGAATTTTTCAGCAGTTCTTGCAAAAACGCCATCAAGTAGATGAAGACATTTCTGTGGCATGCGGGAAGGGTAGCAATGACCTGAGAGAGGGAGAACTGGGATTTGTCTTTTCGTTCATTCAATCGTTTCCCAAGTGCCTGCTATATTCCAGGAACTGAGTACATGATCCGGGTACATGAGTAGTAAGACTGTACACTGAAAACCTTGATCACCTGCCACAGGTGCCAAAACAGAAGCATAGATCAAGCGTTACATGAATTTAGAGGTCAAACTTCTAACTGCCCGTTCTCAAAAGACTTAAGAGAACCGAAAACATTTTAGTTGCGTCTTGAATATAAGAGAAGATTGCACTTGCAGAGGTAAGGACTAGGGCATTTAGGGCAAAAGAAAGTGTAGAAAAAGGCAAGGTAAGGAAAACAGTGAGATAAGAAGAAAGAACACATCATGAGAAGTCAATTTTGGCAGGAGCACTACTGTTTGAACAGGCCCTGAGCTTGGAAGGGCTGATAAGGCTATAATTCAATGAGTACTCTGGCTATCTGCATTTCAGAATCGGTTGGGAAGCCTGTACAAAATATATCCCAAAAGAGATTTTGAGGGACCTCCCTGGCAGTCCACTGGTTAAGATTCCACGCTTCCACTGCAGGGGGCACAGGTTTGATCCTTGGTCAGGGAACTAAGATCTCGCATACCAAGTGGTGCAGCCAAAAAAAAAAAAAAAAAAAAAAGAAGAGAGAGATTTTGATTTTTTGATTTAGTGGAGGTGGGGGGTAAGGCTCTGGATCATGTATTGTTAGCATGTTTTTTAGATTATTCTTCTATGGCAGGTTACATATGTGAATGACTAGACTGGATCATAAAAAGTCCCGAACATTTGTTTAAGAAAATCCTTAATTGCCAATGGAGAGCGTTTCTGACCAACAGCAAAATGACAAGAGCTTTAGAACCCCAAATCTAATGGCAGTATGCAAGACAAATCAGCAGAAGGAAAGCATGAATGCAGGGTCCTGAACCAAGGAAAGTGGAACTAGAATGGAAGAAGACAAGTGACAGAGCAAGGGGACTGAGCGTGTGGGAGGTGAGGAGAGGGGGAGTCAGAAATGACTCAGGTTTCTGGGTTGAGTCACTGGAATTAAGGTGATGCCATAAAAGGAAA
>NW_006780610.1:3671778-3677141 GCF_000442215.2 Lipotes vexillifer | reverse complement strand
GAAGAGCGGGTTTGGGAAGGAAAGACTTGGAGTCGAGTTTCTAAGACACTGAATTTGGGGGATGGTGCCCACTTTGTTCCCTCAGGCGCAATGAGACCCGGGCTGCAACATGAACGCGCTGATGCTCCACGCTTCCCCTCACCTGTTTACTTGCTGTGAGGTTGCCAGAACACTCCAAGCAGTTGTGGTAGACACTGTAACAGATGACGGGCTCTGGCAGGCTCTCCAGGAAAAGCAGCAGGGCTTCGGCTATGGAGTGATTGCTAGCAGCTTTGGGCCCATCGTTAAGGAATAGGGGATGCCGCTGCCATGGTCATGGTTAGGAAAAGCCCCAGGAGCCAGCATGTGCCAGAGTGCTGCCTACCCAGCCAGGCTCTCTGCTTGGAGCTAGGATGCCGGGCTGACATCTTGAAGGAGCCAAGCTGCCTGTCAGCTTTGCCGGGCCCTCCTGAATTCCTGCTATATATTGGTTGCTTAAAGTTGTAAAGTCTTCTCCATACAAACTTTAAGTAAGAAAAACATAACAGCTGAGGACACAATATCTGATTTTGAGCCTTAAAATACCATCCTTTTCTTTTGCTCACCTCTCTTTCTCATATTCACACACACATACACGCGTGCGCGCATGAACGTCTAAAGGATACAGAGGGTATCAATCATTCCAGTATCCAAACAGTCCCTGATATGCTCAAATTCCAACCTCAGGCCTGGCTGCTGAAACAGATCTTCCTGAAAAAGGGAAGAAAGTCACAAAGTAATTCTATTTTCAGAAAAGCAGCAATGATTTCCTGACCTAGAAATATAATCACCAGCAGGGTACAAAAGGGGGCAGCACGGTGAGGCCTTTGCATCACCCCACTAGACAATGTGATGTAGGCTGATGTGGCTAATTCACCTTGCAGGCCTTCCCAGCCACGCTCCCACAATAGGTCTTCAGCACAAGACATCTATTATAAGAGAATTCCCTGGCGGTCCAGTGGTTAGGACACCGTGTTTCCACTGCAGGGGGTGTGGGCTTGATCTCTGGTGATCCAACCGAAGGGAAAACTTTAAAGTAGCTACGTTTCCTGCAGTGTTATGGAGGTATTGACCAGAAAGAGAAAAAACTGAAGAAAATATATCATTTATAAGATGGAGAAGGTTAACAAGGCACCTCAGTGCTTTGAGAAAACGAGATTATGGCAATAAAGTATTTCTATGAGTCCTAGGATCCCTTATATTTGTTTGTTTTATAAAATAACTTAATGTCCTATAACCGTGAACAATAACAATATTATATGTATTGCTCAAAAGTTACACCTGAAAGGAGCTCTGTAGAGAAGGTAGACTAGCATAGTTCTTAAGAATGTGACTTTGGGCTTCCCCAGGTGGCGCGCAGTGGTTAAGAATCCACCTGCCAATGCAGGGGACACGAGTTAGAGCCCTGGTCCGGGAAGATCCCACAAGCGGCGGAGCAACTAAGCCCGTGCGCCACAACTACTGAGCCTGCGCTCTAGAGCCCATAAGCCACAACTACTGAAGCCTGCACACCGCAACTACTGAAGCCTAAGCACCTAGAGCCCGTGCTTCACAACGAGAAGCCACCATCATGAGAAGCCCGCACACCGCAACTACTGAAGCCTAAGCACCTAGAGCCCGTGCTTCACAATGAGAAGCCACCATCATGAGAAGCCCGCACACCGCAACAAAGAGTAGCCCCCGCTCGCCGCAACTAGAGAAAGCCCAAGCTCAGCAACGAAGACCCAACGCAGCCAAAAATAAATAAATAAGTAAAAAAAAAAAAAAAAAAGAATGTGACTTCTATAGACTCGCTGGGTTCAAATCCCGATCCTGCCCATCTGTTAGCTTTGGGACCCTGATCAAGTTACTTAACATTTCTGGGAATCTGTTTCCTCATCTGAGTACTACTGTGAGAACTAAATAAGGTAGTGCTGTAAAACACTTAGAACAGTGTTTGGGACATTGTAACTCTCAATAAATCTAAGGGGGAAAAGTGGAGAGAGAGCATCCTAAGAATGTATGTTGCTCTGAAGTGGCAGAGCTGTGGTAGATCAGAGTTTCTATTTATCTCCCTGGGACCCAGATAAGTGAGTCAGTGAAACTGACCAATCTAATCTCAAAAAGCTTGCCCAACCCACTCTAGAAATCAGGCTTCCTGAGTCATGGCCCCAGGGGTTCCACTGGTCCCCTGCCTGTCTGGCTTGTCAACAAGTTAGCCACCCCTCCCATTTCTAGAAGCTGGCAAGAGTTTCCACAAAGGAGAGCAGCCGGACATCCTGAGAAGGCTCCAGAGGGCTTTCCACCTGGGGGACCCCAGAGGACCAGGAGGGAACATGCTGTGCTGGGAAGGCCCTGCTATGTGAGGCTGCCTCCCCTGGGAGGAATCAAGTGCTGTATGTAACAGTGGGGCCTCACAGGGGTGTGGAACGTGAACCTACTGACTTTCACTCCCCGGGGTAAGAAGAGCTTTCCACAGGTTCTGCAGGGGAAAAGCTTTTTATGCCCAAAGTTCTCAGGGCTGATGGTTTTTCTCAAAGCAGCATGGCCTCTGCCAGGTGTGCCTGCTTCATCCACCTACCTGCTGGATGGCATTTCGGTACAGGTGATCAACCATCATCAAGAGCTCTTTGGGGATGTCCATGGGTCTTTCCAACTGGCTCCCACCGTCTTCAGTCTGAAGTTGCATCAGAGTCTGAGAAGAAATAAAAAGCATGATCAGAAGAGCCACCAATAGAGCTTCTGCCAGGCTGGCTTCAGGAGAACGCAGGACATGGAGACAGCAAACCCATGGAAGAACTTGGAAGCGTTTTGATGTCCCTAAGCAAACATTCAGCAGGCAAAAATGAAATCAGGTGACATGATCAAGGTACAAAGGGTGACTTTTGAGAACTGGGAGTGGCTTATGGCAAGCAGTTTCAATCAGGTGAAACATGCATCATCTTAGAAAAACATCCTGCCTATAGCACTTCACTGTCCGAACCAGAAAAATGGTGTGGTCTGGTGAAAAAAGAACACAGATGTGGGAATACAAAAACCCAAAAGCAAGGTCCAGGTCCAGGGTTAACTCGCCAGGGACCCATGACAAATCACTCCCCTCACTGGGCCTCTGTTTTCATCTATATAATGGAGAGGACAGAGTTCAAGAGTCCCTGAATTTAAAAAAATGCAATGGAGGAAAAAGGAAAGCATACCTATTGCCAAAAATCTGCTCCAAACTAGCTCCCTTGTGTTAGAATTGTCTCCAGAGGAGCCTTTTATTTATTTATTTTTAAAATTTTATTGGAGTATAGTTGATTTACAATGTTGTATTAGTTTCTGGTGTACAGCAAAGTAGTTCAGTTATACATATACACATATCCATTCTTTTTTTTTTTTTGGCCACACCACGCAGCCTGTGGGATCTCAGTTCCCCCACCAGGGATCGAACCTGGGCCCTCAGCAGTGAAAGTGCTGAGTCCTAACCACTGAACCAACAGGGAATTCCCAATATGTTCATTCTTTTTCAGATTCTTTTCTCATATAGGTTACCACAGAATATTGAGCAGAGTTCCCTGTGTTATACAGTAGGTCCTTGTTGGTTATCTATCTTATATATAGTAGTGTGTGTAAGTTAATCCCAAGCTCCTGATTTATCCCTCCCTGCCATGTTTCCCCTTTGGTAACCATAAGTTTGTGTTCAATATCTGTTAAGTCTACATAGGAGCCTTTTAGATCTCAGAAAATTTAGTTTAGGATGATAAACCAAGTGATGATTAAAACAGAAAAAGGAATAATATCATGGGCCTGGGACATTCCATCATCTTAGTATCTACGGCTGAGTTTCTCTAATATGTTATTATGAAAGACCGAAAAACATGGCAATAACATTTTGCAGCTTTTCCCATCAAGAGGTAGAGTCTTTCCCCATCCGGAATATGGGCTGACCTCACAACTTGTTCCAACACATAAAACATGACAGAAGTGGTACCATGCGAGTTTTGGAGCCTGGGCCACAAGGAGCCTTACACCTTCTGCTCTCAAACTCTTGCTACCACTTAGGGAAGCCCAGGCCAACCTACTGAATGACGAGAGCCCATGTTGAGGGAGAGGCCCAGTGAGCAGCCAACACCAAGAAAGTGAAGGAGGCCTCCTTGAACCCTCTGGCCATCACAGCTGCCATCTGACTGCAACCACACAAATGAGCCTGGGCGAGACGAGTACAAGAGCCACACCGGAAACTCGCAGTCACGAGAAGCAATAACTTGCTGCTGTTTTAAACCACTAAAAATGTCAGGGAGTCTGTTAAACAGCAGTACACAGCTCTATAGTAAGCAAACTCCATGGAGGCTAAAGAATCCTCAGGTCCCTGGGAAGGTAGGCACGGGAGTATCTTGTTTGATTGGCTTGGCTGCTACACAGTTCTGGATGTTTCCTTGTGGCAGGTAACTCACCAGCTCTCTAATACTTTCTAGCGGCAGGTCCAAGATTGGCTCCTTCATGTAGCACAACGTGTGAATGGGCGATCCAAAACAGCTGGGCAGGTAGTTCCCAGACACAGACAAAAAGTAATCCTTTCCCCTGTCCAAGTGTAAAACCAGAATGTCCTCGATTTTGTCTTCACCTGAGTTGAGCTTCGTAGCTGTGGTCTTATTTACAAAGAGCTCCAGTTCAATCTCGATGGCAGAATCTGAAAAAAAACGTAAACGGTAATGCTGGTTGGCAGAAGGTCAAGAGGAAAGGGGGAGAGAAGACGAGCGGGAAGAGGGTGAGGTATACAGGGTTAGGGGAGAAAATAAGAGGCATCAGCCAACCAATAAGAATTTACAAGCTCAGCACTCAAAAGACATGTGAACAAGGAGTTAACGGTCCAAGCGGGAATATGAAAACAGTAAACAAGAACATGAATAAGTAACTGCTATGAAACTTGTGTTCTAAGTAGCACAGCTCAAGCTAGAAGTGATTAATACAATAAGAAGGTGTGGCTCAAAGAGCTTGCCCTGAGCCAGCTCATATGAAGACACTCTATCCAGTAAAAAATACAGCACGTTATCAGACTGTGAACTGTCCACAAGACAGGCTTAACCCCTCTGCCTCACAGCACTACAGACAGTGCCAAGGAGAAGTTGGGGGCAAGATACAGGTGGTATATTCTAGGGCCAGACATAATTTTTCTGGATGACCACCCTATTACCTTCGCCCATAAGAGCGGACGGTTGGGAGTTGATTATAGTGAGACAGAGGGTGAAAACGGCTCCTTTAACAGCAACACCTGCTTTACAGCACTCCTGTGCCTTCTCTCCCTGCGAAACTGTGGAACATCCACATGACTGAGAATGCTTCTGAAACTGAACTCATGCTCCTTACTTTTTTTTTTTTTTTTTTTT
>NW_006780610.1:3643750-3671453 GCF_000442215.2 Lipotes vexillifer | reverse complement strand
TTTTTTTTTTTTTTTTTGCTGTACACGGGCCTCTCACTGTGGTGGCCTCTCCTGCTGCAGAGCACAGGCTCCAGACGTGCAGGCTGAGCAGCCATGGCTCACGGGCCCAGCCGCTCCGCGGCATGTGGGATCCTCCTGGACCGGGGCACGAACCCGTGTCCCCTGCGTCGGCAGGCGGACTCTCAACCACTGCGCCACCAGGGAAGCCCCCTCCTTACTATTTTATATTTTATTTATGGATGGTTCATCCACAGGGCTTTGAAAAATGTTCACGCAGACAACAAAACACTCAGACACAAAAAGCTTATTCCAGGAGAATGAGCAAAGATAGGGTAGGGTGTTCCCCAAACCAGCAACCAGGAACCTGGGAACAGAGGCCTTACCTGGCAGGAGGAACCCTCGGCTGGGGTTGGCGCTCAGCCACTGCTTGCAGTAAGACTCTTCGTCAGGCTTGTTGATGAATTCAAACCGACACGGCACTTGTCCATTCCGAACGGTAAAGGACTCTATCTGCAGCTGCATGTACTTCACATTCTGAAAACAGAACTGGGAACAAGACCAGGACCAGTCAGACCAGTGCCCTCTCCTTGGCAACCTGCCTAGCCACCCCAAATGGGCAATTCTTGCCCTTTCTGGAAAGAAAACAAAGGACCATCTCTTTCAAATCATGTTCCTGCTTTTAAGTATTTACCTGGGAGGTCATAGCTACCATGAAAGACCAGTTGTCTGTGTTTAACTCAGAAATCCTAAATTCAAAAAACTCATGTTGTTTTATAAATAATTTCCTAACAGAATCCAAGTTTAAATCTTCTATACGCAAAGACCATATCCAAAACACCCTTCACACATTCCACTCCCAAAATCAAGCTCCTCCTTCCAAGTAGCTGGACATCTAGGGCATTAAAAATACCCTCACCGTAAGTCCTCATTTAACTGACTTTTTGGTACAGTGAATTCTGAACGATCTATGCTATGGCACGTCTATGAAACATCTTTAGCCCTAACTTGACTTCTCCCAACGCCCATTACTTTTCCATACTGCCTTCCTTCCCATCAACTCATACGTACCCAAAATTTTGGACTCAATTTAATCTCAAAGCAAAGCATCAGTAGGAAGACAAACCCAGTGCAAGAATACACACTAGCTATACTAAGATCAAATGAAACACATTTTGGATCCTCTGTGCCTTATTTAACTCATGGATGGCCCACGTATGGGTAAAACATATGAGCCACAGAAGGTTACAGGCTTCTGGTTAAGAAGATCAGGAGGTGAACCAACAACCCCTCTCTTGTCAGCTGGCATCATCAGCCTCACTTTATTTAGAAGCAGCCGATCAAGACTACAGTCCAGTAGTCTGACAGGTGCCTCTTGGAATTCTGAGCCCCAGCAGGTGAGATTTACATTCTGTGAAGAGAAGAGCCTGATGCCTTAGCACGTCCTTCCTACCTCTCGCTTGGAGAGGGACACAGAAGGAATGCTGTCATTTTCCATCTTATCCAGGGAGCGAACAATCTCCTCCAGAGTCTTCCGATAAAGCTCTTCATTTACAACCCTCACCTGGAAGGGAAACAGCAGAGACTGAGTGCTTTGGCTTCTGCCCATGTCCTCTTTTTCAGTTTAGAGGACATTCATGGCCTTGGGAAATACAGCAGTTGATAGCAACCCGAAAGTGAATACTAAATAGATTTAATTTAACGAACAAAGAACCCAATTAACAATAGATGTAGAAGGGTGCCCCAGAGGCAAAGCTTCTGGTAAAATCAACTGCTTCCTGATTAGCAGAAAACAGATGCGGGAGTTAAAGCTTGGTTGGCAGTTCTGCTGGGTCTTATGCCCAGGGCAGAAAGACACCCAGTGCCTGGCTCTGCTATGCTTGCTGCTGCCGACAGGTCTGCAGTGAGGAGCTTCTCCAGGGCTTTGATTTAAAGCAGCATTTCTCAGGCTTTTTTAAACGTGTACTCCATCAGCCAAGAAGATTTTGTCAGGCCTTCCCTTCCTTATTTTGAATTACAATTTTTGTCATTTTCCAGTAATAAAACCTTACCTATAACATTCATTAGGCTTTTTGCAAACCACCCCCACCCTTGTAGATTCTGATGTGCCTCTACCCGCATCCTTGAGAATTGGTAATATAAAGAAACACAGAAGTCACTGAAGAAGAGATACAAATGGAGAATACATAAATAAAAAGATGTTTACTGTAAATCAACTATACTTTGATAAAAAAAAAAATAGATTACAAAACAGAAAAAAAAAGATGTTCAACTTCACTAGTAATTAGGGAAGTGTAATCTAAAATAATGGAGTATCTTTCTCTTTTGGCTCACTGGGTTGGCAGAAATTTAAAAGATTGATAAAACCCAGTATTAGCCAGGCTGTGGGAGCACTAGCTCATCCAGAGTTGGTAGAAGTGTAAAATGGTAAGGGCTGTCGGGAGGATAATTTAGCAGACTCAAATAAATTTGGAATACATTTTTCTTTGAACCACTAATTTCACCTCTAGGAATTTCATTCTACAGAAATATTCACAATGGTACACAAAGATATATGTGAAGGGTGATCACTATAGCAATGAATACAATAGCAACATTTTGGAAACAACTTAAACGATCAATATATATTGGGGTTGGCCAAAAAGTTCCTTCGGGTTTTTCCATAATATCTTACGGAAAAACCCGAAGGAACTTTTTGGCCAATCCCAATATATTACGGTTCATCCATACTATGAAATATTTTGCAGCCCTTAAAAATAATGAGGAGGGAGCTCTCCCTTTACTGACATGGAAAGACCTCTTAAAACATAGCCAGTGGGGAAAAAAGATGTTCTCAGAACAATATGCATGATATATCTCTTTTACAGAAAGGGAAAAACTTCCTCTATGCCATATATAGAATACTGACACACATTTGCATAGAAAAAGATCTGAAAAGATACAGTCCAAAGAGCAAAGGGGAACCTCCACGTATGTAGAAACATATAGTAGAAGTCTACAAAACAACTATGAATTAAATTTAAACAGCTTCCTCACACTCAAGGTAGGAGGAGGAGACCAGAAAGACAAAAGTGGTCTCAGCTGTGGGAACCAATTCCCTAGAGGAGGATGACCAGAGGCACCAGCTGCCCACCTACCCCGATGTCAAACACTGAGCTGACGGGCTTGTGGTCGCTGGTCTTCAGGGCCATGTGGCTCTGGTAGCTCAGCTGAGTGATGTTCTTCCCTTTCCAGAGGACCCGGTCACACCAGGCAGGAGCACGACACTTGTCGCTGAAACGCAAAGTCCACACTGGGAGCCCTCCCAGGCACAGCAGTGCCCTCACCTGGTGAGCTCCCTGGCTCAGCTAGGGGTGACGGGGCAGTCTTCCAGTCCATGCAGCCAGAGATCTGAGAGGGCAGGGGCGATTTGGGCCCACTGAGGGGTAATGTGTATCCTGCGGGTATCACCCCAAACAACTGCAAAAGCTCAGAGCCAAAACACCGTTCAGAATGATTCTCTGCACTCTACTGTCCTATGGAGATCAGGCAAGAGTCACAGCCATCTGAGGGTGAAGGACTCTGTGGTCCTCAAAAGATGGTGGTTAAAACAGGTTGTGAATTCCTACTGCCTGGGTTCAAATCCTGCTTCTACGCTTGTCTGCCTGGGAGGCTCTTGAATTTTGGGGGTTTCAGTTCCCCGATCTATAAAATGAGGATAGTAAATCATACCTACTTCAATGGGGTGCAAGTAAAGTGTATTGAACAGTGCGTGGCATCCCACAGGCACTAATAAAAATATGAACTACTAGGTAAAGGCCAAGTACAAGCTCGGTTTGCTGCAACCATCACCCTAAGCATAGCTGGAAGGTAAACGAGTCTCAAGAATTCTTATGAAGCAAAGGCTAAGGCAGTCAACAAGATGACATGCAGGAAGGCAGGCTGCTTAATGAACAGATACTAAGAGAATGTTTGACCTGAGTACAAAACATGGGGAAGAAGTGACAGGAAACCTATCTTTTTCTTTAGGTCAATGAGGGCAAGTGCTTCCATAACTTTCTGAGTTTCAATCTGCTCAGCCCCCTGAAGCAACCTCTGACCTACCTGGTATCCCAATCGTCAGAGCCAGTGTCATACTTGTAGGTGGGCTGGAACGTGAGCTCACCCTCACTGAAGCCTTCGAAGACAGCCTTTGCAGCGACCTGAGCTCTCAGCTACACGAAAGTACGGATGGAAAAAAAACAACTCAGGATAACTGCTATTTGATGCATTTTCCCCTCTAACCTGCCTTCCTACGTGATAAAAGTGCATTCCCAGGACTTTGATAACACTAAAAAAAAAAAAATCTCAGGATAAAAAGGTCAAACCTTGGGCTTCCCTGATGGCGCAGTGGTTAAGAACCCGCCTGCCAATGCAGGGGACACGGGTTCGAGCCCTGGTCTGGGAAGATCCCACATGCCGCGGAGACAACTAAGCCCGTGCACCACAACTACTGAAGCCCGAGCGCCTAGAGCCCGTGTTCCGCAACAAGAGAAGCCACCGCAATGAGAAGCCCGTGCGCAGCAACGAAGACCCAATGCAGCAAAAAATAAATATAAGTAAAATAAATTTAAAGAAAAAAAAAAAGTCAAACCTTGAATTAGCAGAGGAAAGGAAATCAATCTGGAATCCAATCTGGAATCCAAACTCTAACCCCAAAGGAAAGGCCCATGAGAAAGCTATTCTGCAAGATCTTGAGTTAATTAACTCCTAGGAAGAGGAGCATGCTAACCATCCCTCCACCTGTTATACAGTTTTTAAGGCTCTTTTATAAAAGTGTACCCACATCCGAGGGGCCTGAGTACCACCTTACTGAGATGTCCCTAGGAGGATTAGGTACCAAAGGACATAGAGAGTTTTCTCTTCCAGGTATCAACTGTGCTTCATCTGTGTAGCACAGTTGTTCCAATTATACAGAGGGATAGAACTGCATAGAACAAGGTCTGGAAAGAAACAATCCAAAAAGCAAAGGGGAACTTCCATGTATGTAGAAATATATAGCAGAGGTATACCCAAACCATTATGAATTAAGTTTAAATTTAAATAATTTTTAAAGGAGTTTGTCAAATCAGTTATATGAACTGGGGGAAGCTCTACACTTTGGTTTCCCCATCTGTAAAATTTGGATTTATAATAGAATCTGCCTCACAGGATTGTCGCAGAGATAAGTTGTCAGCTTAGAACACTTCCTGACATGTTACGACAGTAACTAGCACCCTTGTCACTGCAGTGATTCTAAGAGTTCCTTCTCAGCAAGACAGAAACCATAGGTGTTCCTGCCTCCTCCCTGGAGCACCGAGCTCGGCACTGTGTGGACTGGTGAAGAGCTGTCAGCTCCAACTTTGAGACAGAGTCAGCTATCCAGGGGACAGCAGCTGACAAACCCCAAAACGTGAATTCCTAAAAAAAACTATTACGAAAAAAACAACAGGAAACTTAAAAAATTTAGGTATTAGTGCAAGATGATTCTTAAATGGGTAAATATAGACCGTAAAACCGTCTAGAAAGCAGAGAAACACACAGACTAGGTACCATTACTTAAGGAAAGACCAGAAAAGAAGGCAAGAGGAGGGACTTCCCTGGTGGTGCCGTGGTTAAGAATCTGCCTGCCGATGCAGGGGACACGGGTTTGAGCCCTGGTCCGGGAAGATCCCACATGCCGTGGAGCAACTAAGCCCGTGAGCCACAACTACTGAGCCTGCGCTCTAGAGCCCACAAGCCACAACTACTGAAGCCCGTGTGCCACAACTACTGAAGCCCATGCACCTAGAGCCCATGCTCCGCAACAAGAGAAGCCACCATGATGAGAAGCCCACACACTGCAACGAAGAGTAACCCCCGCTCGCCACAACTAGAGAGGGCCTGCACACAGCAACCAAGACCCAATGCAGCCATAAATAAATTAATTAATTAAAAAAAAAAAAAAAAGGCAAGAGGAGATGGTATTGAACTACCAGGGAAATGAGAATGCCGCAGTCCAGGAAACAGAGGCAAGAAATAGATAGTTACAGAACAGACTGGGTTAAGGCTGAAATGGGAATTAAAGAGAATAGTTTACTAAGGAAAAGAGTGGGAGAGCAAAATGGATCAATAAAGGGATTATTCCATAAAGAAAGACATAACAGGGCTTCCCTGGTGGCGCAGTGGTTGAGAGTCCGCCTGCCGATGCAGGGGACGCGGGTTCGTGCCCCGGTCCAGGAAGATCCCACATGCCACGGAGCGGCTGGGCCCGTGAGCCATGGCCGCTGAGCCTGCGTGTCCGGAGCCTGTGCTTCGCGACGGGAGAGGCCACAGCAGTGAGAGGCCCGCGTACCGCAAAAAAAAGAAAAAAGAAAGACATAACAGACTCGAGATTTTCTTTTTCCCCCTTCAACTGATCTGCACTGGGGAAAAATAAAGGAAACAGAAAGATTTAGACTAATGACAATACAAAGAAGATTGAAAGGGAGATACAGGCTAAAAAGAAAAAGGGCTGTAACATTCTGAACAACTCTGACCACTTGAACAGTTTCGAAATCTGTTGACAGCAGTAGCCTGAAGAAGGTCAGAGAGAAACAGATTTCTCTTGTCCTGGGAAATGGCCAGTGCTCTGAGAAAGGAACGCTAACCCGAACAATGGTGGAGGAGAGCACGATACAGAACTGCTTCCTGTCGGAAGTGAAGACAGCCGTTCCGGAAGAGTGGTCACGCACACTGGACAGACCTGGTGAGGGGCCGGCGGAGCGGGAGGCCCATCCAAACCATCAGTAAATCATCTTAAAAATATCAAGTATCTTCATTATGAGATGCTTGGTTCCCTTTGGGCCCCACCTTGAAAGACTGAATGAGTGGGCACCACGCCTGCGAGAGAAAGAGAGCAGCTCTTGCCCCAGGGGAGATAAGCCTCAAGGGAACAGCCAGGTGGCAGACAACTGTGGGAGAGGGGAATGCAGATAGATGGAAGGAAGGAAGGAAGGAAGGATGGGACACCAGTTCCTCAGGGAAACCTCCCAAGATGAGCAAGAAGAGGCTGGAGTTGGGCAGCCAGGCTTTTCTGTGCCCTCCTGTGGAGGGACGGCTGCCTGAAGAGGGCCCAGGTGGCCATCGGTACCTGGTCATTCGCATACAGGGTTTGAAAGGCCTTCTCTTCGATGAGCTTTTTCACTTTTTCCACATCCAGCTCTTCTATTCTGTAGTTGAGGTCCCCCAGCCACAAGATCACACTGCGAGGACAGAGCACAAAGGTCACAGGGTTTAGGAAGGACTTCACCGGCTGGAGCCGGTGTGCTCCTGACAGAAGGCCCCCGAGGCTCAGCCTCTGGGGAGCTGGGAGGGGAAGGGACTCGGCTACTCAGGGTCTCTTCCTCACACCATCCCATTTAACACCATGTCTAGCGTGCTGCTTACTCAATTATCTTGGTCCAAGTTCACTGTAAACAGTCTTGAGTTCTCCTTGACTATTCTATTCTTGTACGGCTGGAAAGATAGTCTAATAAGATCTAAAAGCAAGACAATAATTTACCTCTCTCCCAAGAAGAGGCAAAAAAGGTCAAGTAGTGGGAGTCCTGTCAATCACTCAGGGACCCCAGACCAGATGATGCCATGATGCCGCCTCATGCCACCACCCACCCTCCAGTCCACAAAACACACTCGCAGCCTTTGTTTCTGGAGCTGAGTTCCTCTGAAACAAAGCTCAACCCTTCCAGTGGAGTCTGGCTTTAACCACCACCGTATCATTGGTTGGCTCTTTCTGCAGTGTGACAGGTATTTTATCACACCTGCTGCTTTGGGAAAATGATGGCTGGATGCTCCCAGGTGACATCGCACGTCCCATGAAGACCAATACCGCTTTATTTGAAGCCAAGAACCAGGTCATGAGAGAAACCACGCAGCAGCATACACACACCAAAATGCATGCATCCACAAGCTAAAAGCAGACAAACTGACATGCAAGCTGCAACCTCACAAACCAGGATGCTTCAGGGTCAGCGGAACAGGAGACACAGTCCCTGCTGGGTTCCCTGGAGAAGGGAAGCCATCCTGGCAGCTTTCCAGAACACCAATCAAGACAGGTCTACCACCACAGCAGGTGGACGAGAGGCTGGGCTCTGTGTACTCCCTGGCAGACACCACAGCCCCAGTGGCTTCCTCCTTGTCAGAAAAGAAGGGGCACATGCTCCAAGTGTTACTGTAAAGTCTGAAATTCCAGTATGCCTTGAATTTAGACAGAGAGCAAGTATTGGAGATAAAGGAAATACAGAGAACAGACAAAAATCAGTGCCAGATGCTCCAAGCAGCTGCAACCACGGCTCTGTAAAGCTGAATCAAGAGGCAAAAAAGACTAAGTGAAGACAGAGAAATGCAGCCCAATTCTCAATTACACATGCTTCTGGAGAGAACAGGCAGACAGAATCCTGAAACATACTGCTAAACCTGAGCTTGAGATGCTCACTCTGGGGTGGCTTTCCTCATGACACCGCATCCAGGCGGACCCATGTTAAAAATAAATCTTACACATTTTCCAGGAACAGATGGTGTCTGGGAAAGATTCTAGAGGTCTGCCAGATGGCAGGTTAGGAAACGAAACATTTCCAAGAGAGGTAATCCCTGTGTAACTGAGAGTTGGCTGGAGCTCCCACTCGGGCAGTGGGAAGCCTCCCCCGGCCCCCTGCCTAATGAAACAGAGAGCCCGCAACTTGGCCGGTGGGGCCCGGTGCACCTTGTCGGGGTGGAAGGCCAGACTCACTCGTGCTTGCTGATGGTGAGAGGGGGGAGGCTTGGGTCAACCTGATGAAACTGCATTCGAGAACAAATGTCTTTGTAGTCTTGGTTCCTCCTCTCATACTCCTCCGTGTGGGCTGCCAGGTGGGAATTGACAACGCAGATGCTGGTGTTGTGAAACTGGAACCGGATTGCCACACCTCCTTTGTTACCCTGTGAAAGGAGTCCAAAAAAAGACCAGTAGTCGTTTAAACCCAAGAGGTTGCAAAATGTTTTCTCTTAATTAGTCTGCATCATAATCCTGGGAGGTAAGTAAAGCAGTGTTACAGTCCACATTTTACAGGTAGGAAAACACATCCAAGAAGGGAAAACGACTAGCTGGCCAGTGGCAAAGGTGAGTCCACTTTTCAGTAAATCACAGGCAAACCACATGCTCTCCCTTCCCCATGGGAAGCTAAGCTCTCGCAGTAGAACCTAAAAGCAGGATTTAACAGATTCTAGAAGAAGAGAAAATTGCAAACCTATTATTAGCATTCTTTCTTTCTTTTTTCTTTCTAAGCATTCTTTCTTTTCCTTGGTGACCCAGCATAGTTTCTGCAACAAATGGGAGTTTCTGCAACAAATGCATTAAATGGGAGGACCCACTGGAGGCTCTGGTGTGAAGTGAACACGAGGATTGGGCTAGTTGGGCAAATCAGCCAGCAAGTCACTAAAATACAATTTCTGAATGGTCTGCTCCATCTAGCCCTGCTCGATCACGAGGGTACAGTTCATCTCATAACACCAGCACCCTCAAACTGGGACGTGTGCAGTCACAGTATCATGAGAAGTGGGGTCCAAATCTTAGGGACCAAGGCCCTCCATGTGCCAGACATACCAACCAGGAACTCACCATCCTCCCCATGATTCCCGTCCCCACTGTCTCGGCTTCCACTTCTGAGATGTACGCTGCATGCTCTTGTTTGACAAATAACAGCAGCATAATCCCAACCAGTCGGATGAGCCTTACCTGGAAGAGAGACAAGCATTCAAGTCATGGCATTAACTAGGAGTCAAAAGGAAAAGTAGTCCGGAAGCTGGCTGAGAGTATTACTGTATCTCCTCCTCCACGCCAGGACACAGGGTAATCACCCGAGTGACTCCATGATAACCTCAACAGCCTACAAGTGCCAAGACCTGCCTCTTTCACACCCAGAGACGCCTCTTCCAGAGGGCCTGGAACTGAAAATCTCAGGATCATTAGGGCTGGCTTTAGATGAAAGTTGCAGAAGAAGTGAAAAGTTATCTTAGCATTTCCCTGCATAGCAACAAAAAATTAGAAGGTCCCCAACTCCTCTCTTACCTTTGCATATTTGGCATCTGGATGAAGACCCTCTGATACAGCTTTAAACCACTCTTCCTCCTTTGGGGTATCATGGAAGAAAAAGGCTTCTTTACTCAAATCAAGTTCCTGGAACCTATTAGGAGAAGCAACCAGTCAGAGAGTAGGGGAGGGTAACGTGTGAGATGGCGCATTCTCACGTTGGTTTGGGTGTGTAAGGCCTAGCTTTCTAGCTAAACTGCAGGACCCTCAAGAGGGAAGAAGAATAAACAGCGACAAGGGACTAAGTTCCTCAGTCAAGGAACTTACCAGGCGCTTTCACAAGCAGCAGCCCATTTCTTCTTCATAATGCACCTGAAGTAGTTAGAAGAGTCCCCATTTTATATCCGAGATCACTAGCTCGCCCAAGCACCAAGTGGCAAATGGGTTCAAACCTAGGTCTACGTAAATTCCAAATTCTAGGCCCTTTCCACTCCTGTACAGGCTTCTTTGCTGTCCCCTCCCCACCAACAGTACCCAGTACAGTGGTGACAAGATAGTAGGTGGGGAAAAAAAAAAAGAATGATGGATGGGGCCTTTTTTTTCTTTTAAGCTAACCTTCCTTCCCTGGCAAAAGATATTTTTGCTTTGTGACCAACAAAGTGTTGAATGTCTAAGTAATTAAATTCAGTTCCAGGTGTACCGATCTTAACAGAGGGCTGCACTCAAAATTAAATATTAGCATTCAAATGCCAAGCACGTCACTTGAATAGTGCCAGAAATTTGTTTACTGTGAGGAAGCACACTAACGGGAACAGCTGTTATTAAGCATATGCTCATTTTTCAATCCCTTCACCTGCTGTGAATTCTCAGTTATAGATCCATGCCCCCATCCCTTCAACCACAGCTACACGTTCTGGAAAATGCAGAGGCAACTAGAAGAGAAGCACTCACCCCACACAGTATACATCTGGGGCCTGGATACCATGGCTGAGCCAGGGCTGGAGGCACTCCTTAGGGGACTGTCCATTCACATTGTATGTTCCCACAAAAAACCTGTTGCCAAAGACAATCAATCAGTCACTTGGGAGGACTATGGACATGACGGGGAAAGCACTGGATGCTGATTCTGCTCGGTTTCAGTCTCTCTGGACTGGAATTTGAAGCCTTAAGAAATGTCACACCTATCCTAGACCAGTGCAAGTGGCACCAAGGGGTGACGTGCAGTCTGCCGTGATATTTGTTGCTTTTGTGATAACTTCAAACAGTAGAGGCCCACTCCGAACATTCCTACTTAGCTTTAACAGTCATTAGAGAGCCATAATCCACAAAATGACTGTTTACTATGTGTACCAGTGAAATGAAAAAAAAGAAAAGTACCCTGGTAACTACCTTCCGAAAGAAAGCAACACCAGTGTTCAGACAATTCACTGTTTATATTCCTAGAAGCAACGTTACTTTGTGTTATAGTCCCAATGCAATGACTTAAAAAGATCTGGCAGTCATAAAAAGGAACAAAATTGGGTCATTTGTAGAGACATGGATGGATCTAGAGACCGTCATACAGAGTGAAGTAAGTCAGAAAGAGAAAAACAAATATCGTATATTAACGCATATATGTGGAACCTAGAAGAATAGTACAGATGAACCGGTTTGCAGGGCAGAAATAGAGACACAGACGTAGAGAACAAACGTATGGACACCAAGCGGGGAAACTGGGGGTGGTGGGATGAATTGGGAGAGTGGGATTGACATATATACAGTAATATGTATAAAATAGATAACCAATAAGAACCTGCTGTATAAGAAAATGTAAAGTAAAATTCAAAAATTCAAAACTAACTAAATAAATAATAAAAAGATCTGGCAGAATCCTGCACCCTTTATTCATATAACTTTCGCTCACCTTGCCTAAAAAGATTACCAAACACTAACTTCCTCTGACTAATTTCAATTCAAATGACTTTCTTCAAAGGCCCCAAATGGGGCTTCCCTGGTGGCGCAGTGGTTGAGAGTCCGCCTGCCGATGCAGGGTACACAGGTTCATGTCCCGGTCCGGGAAGATCCCACATGCCACGGAGCGGCTGGGCCCGTGATGGCCGCTGAGCCTGCGTGTCTGAAGCCTGTGCTCCGCAACGGGAGAGGCCACAACAGTGAGAGGTCCGCGTACCGAAAGAAAAAAAAAAGGGCCCCAAGTGACCAAGGGATACACAGAGGGATAAGCAAAAATCAGGATCTCTCTCCTTCTTCTGCACACGTGTATCTCTTTAAATATTTCTGCAACCATTTGCAAGTTGTGTCACTCCCACTACACCACATCTCCCACAGTGCCTGGCCAGAAAAGGCACAGAATAAATGCCTGCTAAGGAAGAGTGAAAGGAATCACTCATTTAGAAAATGATGGGAGGGACTTCCCTCGTGGCACAGTGGTTAAGAATCCGCCTGCCAATGCAGAGGACACAGGTTCAATCCCTGGTCTGGGGAGATCCCACATGCCGTGGAGCAACTAAGCCTGTGAGCCACAACTATCGAGCCTGCGCACGCTGCAGCTACTGAGCCCACGTGCCGCGACTACCGAAGCCCATGTGGCTAGAGCCCGTGCTCCACAACAAGAGAAGCCACCACAATGAGAAGCATGCGCACCACAACGAAGAGTAGCCCCCGCTCACCGCAACTAGAGAAAGCCTGCACACAGCAATGAAGACCCAACGCAGCTAAAAAAAGAAAAAGCAAAAAGAAAATGATGGGAGGGACTCTGTACAGGATTTGCTTTCAAATGCAGGGTATGGGGGAATTGCTTAAATTTCAGAGAGGTGAGTGATCATTTTGCTGTGGAAACAGTCTAAGACCCAGTGAGCTACCTGAAGTTCTGGATATAGGTATAATCCTCTTCTTTCTGCATCAGATGTGATTTCACGATTGTATCTCGCAGTCCAAACTTCTGCATGGATAAAATATGAGCCTTGTCTGATACTGTGATAGTGGAGGAGCGAACCATGTCAGTTATTTCAGATTTGGACTTATTCTGTCTAGAAAAACAAAAAAAAATATTTTTATTAAAAAAAGTTTATCATATTTTGATGAGTCCTCCTTGACAAAGTACATGAATATAAAGCTAGAAGTTTCCACAGATCAGCATCTGAATTTCAGAAGACTTATTAAAAGGCTAAAGTAAAACTTACTTGCTAAAACAACACTATTTCTATGTAGAACAAAGTAAACTTATATGTTGTTGATTGTACAGTACATTGGTCCAGAGATAATAGGTTTGTAGAATCTCAGACCAGAGGAGACCTGGAAGATAATCTAATCTGATCCCTTCATTTTTCAAATGAGAAAAATGAGACCCAGCATCGTCAATGATTCATGCGGCTGGGTGGCAGCAGAGTGTGAATCAGAACTCGGTTTAAACAGTGCTCTTTCTGGACCCTGGGCCTCACGTAACAAGACCATAGAACTACCTAGATCTTTTGACTTGATAATTCCCCTGAATCTCTATTCCACAGGAATACCTGAAATAAAAAGAAAGGCAATGAAAATTTATATTTTATTATTATTTGTGTAGTTTTCATAGTCATACTAAAAATTATTCAAATGCCAACGTTTAAAGTTAAGCAAAATTTGGCATATGTACATAACAGAATCCTAATAAATGCTCAGAAAACTTTTGTTGAAGATTACTTAATGAATTAAGATACATAAAACACTTGAAACAATTTCTGACATTGAATAAATGCCACTAAAGTGCTTAATTTTAGATTGTCATGTACATACTAATTAAAACTATGTAAAATGCATCTATGTATATCAGGAAGGCTCAAAAGTGAATTGAGAATGATAGATTTAGCTACGTTTAAAGTCCAGGGATTGTTCATTACTGTTTAAGTGTGTAATTTAAATATTGACACAAATAAGTTTTTATCTTGACCAGATGATTCCAGCTATAACCAGTAGGGGGCACTGGAGCACACACTAAATATAACATCAGAAAAAAGAAAGGAGTAAATAAAAACGGGGAAAAAGAAGTATCTTCAGAGTCAGGAAACTCCTAAAAGAATGGGAAGGAGAGGGCTTCCCTGGTGGCGCAGTGGTTGAGAGTCCGCCTGCCAGTGCAGGGGACACGGGTTTGTGCTCCAGTCTGGGAAGATCCCACGTGCCGCGAGTGGCTGGGCCCATGAGCCACGGCCGCTGAGCCTGCGTGTCCGGAGCCTGCGCTCCGCAACGGGAGAGGCCACAGCAGTGAGAGGCCTGCGTACCGAGAAAAAAAAAAAAAAGAATGGGAGGGAGAAATCAAATGTTTCTAATCTACATTTCTGTGGTAGGGTTAGACTGCCAGTTTCAAATCCTAGATCTGCCACTTGCTAGCTCTGGATCTTGGGTGAGTTATATAACATCTCCTCTTCACCTGTTTCCTTAGCTGTGAAACAGAGAAAATAATGGTATCTACTTCTTAGGTTAAAGGAAGATAATCCATGTAAGTGTATGATGCCTGGCACACATAGTAAATGCTCAATAAAAGCCTAACATTTCCTAGGCCAGCGACTGGGGGACAATGGACATCATGCACAGCAATGGCCTCAGTTCTACAGTCGGGAAAACATCAGCCCTAAGAGGCACAAGTGAAGGGAGAGCTGCATTACCTTGGGAGCAAGTTTTCTGGTTTATCCTGACCCCAGGAGCTTTGGTCCACAAGCAGACCCTTCCCATCTGGTCTCGACTCATCAAAGGAAGAACCACCTAAGAGGAGGAGGAAGGAATTAAAACATACTTACATATGCTTTACCATACAGACCACAGCTTCTCAAACTGTAGTCTCGGAATGACTGGTGGTTTACGTATTGCTTGAAACCATAGGAAAGGCCTAGGCTGGTGTCTGGATGAAGCTTCCAGAGAGCAGGATAGAGAGGGGAAAAAAAAGTATTTCATCCAGATGTCTTTACTACTGAAAACGTAACTGTCCCAGCTAGTTTGACCCCATTTTCTTGGAGATGGAGTGCATTATAGAAGGAACAAAGCTAAGAAATCTGCAGACCTAAGTTCTATCACCAGCTCTGCTATTTATTAACCTTTTGACTTTGTGCAAACCATCTAGCCTCTCCTGATCTCAGTAACTTGACCTGTCCTGCCTTCCTCTCAGGCTTATCGTAGGGACTGAATAGTTGACACGAGTAAGCACTTTGAAAGCCATGCAACATATTATAAAATATAACGTAGTGATGTTATTACCATTTACTGAAAGTGAGACTTAAATTCCGAGGAGGAAAAAGGCAAGGGTGAGAGAAGTAAAATTGGGAAGGCCCTAAGTGCTTGCCATTGTCAACATAGCGCCTTGAAAACCAAGGAGCCCAAGGACCTGCAACAAAGAAATATTTGGGGAAAGTTGTTAAATCAAGACAAACTGGAAAAGGAAAATCAATCTGCCAATTTACTGTTTCTTAAAAGCCAGATCCCTTGTCAACAGTGAACAGCATGAAGAGGCCACAGAAAGATGCTGCTTCGATCCACAAGGTACAAGGAGCACTAGGGGCATGAAACATCACTAAGGAATTCTGCTCTGAAGACTATTACTAAACATGGATTTGTCAACCATGCATTCACAAGAACGAGAAAAAAACAAACAAAACACTGGAGTTGAAAAAGAAAACACAATCATTTGAAACATGAAAATAGTTACGTTTCAATGCCTCCAATCAATCAACAAGGGCTTTCAATTTTGCTTCCTAAATTGCCTCTCAAATCAATCAATATACTCCTATCTCCAATATCACTATACTAGCCTAGGGTTACCAACAATTCCCTGGAACTAGTTGAGGGAGACCTCAACTAGTCTCCCTGCTTCCTCTTTCACCCCACCCTCTCTAATCCAATCTCTACACTGTGGCCAGAGGATTTTTTGAAAAAATGACGACATGGCTTAAAACCTTTTAAAAGCTCCCCATTGGCTAAATCCAAGCCCCTTAGTACAGGTGCCAAGCCTCTTTCCAGTCTGGATCCTGCCCACCTATCCAGACACATCACTCACCACAGCCCCCTACCTCCTTGAATGCCATACTCCAAGTATACTAAAGTTACTGCAGTTATACAAAGATCCCATCAGAAACCGACTTCCTTCTTCCTCACTCTGCTTTCCATGGCTAACTCCTACCCATCCTGTGGCCAGGAGTCAGCAAACTTTTTCTATAAAGGGCCAGAGGGTAAATGTCCTAAGCTTTGCAGGCCACATAGTCTCTGCAACTATTCAACTCTGCCATTATAGTGTAAAAGCAGCTATAAGCATCAGTATGCCAATAAAACTGTATGGTCACAGATGTTTACATATATAATTTCCATGTCACGAAATGTTATTCTAATTCTTTTCAAACATTTTAAAATGTAGAAACTATTCTTAGCTCATGGGCTGTACCAAAGCAGGCAGCAGGCTGGATCTGGCCCAGGGGAATGCAGTTAGCCAACCCCTGGTATAGGTATATCTTAGAGGCCATTTCTTCTAAGAAGCCTTCTCTGATTCCTCCCAAACTGGTCAGATGCCCTGACACAGATGTTCCTATAGCTCCATGTACTTCTCCCACAATAGGCTTGATTGCTGTGTGTTGTAACTGTCTCCCCAGTTAGCCAGTAAGCCTACTGAGGACAAGACTATGCCTTAGTACTAAACCATTTGATATTAAATCGTATATACATTTATCGGTTTATTGCATGCTATTCCTGCTAAAGTGTAAGCCCCATGAGGTGGGGACTTTGTCATCTTTATGCTATTTCCCAGGGACCTGGAGCAGCACAGGTGCATAGCAGGTACTCACAGAGTCAAATGCAAGTATCAGGAAACATAAGTTGAAGACTAGCTCTACTATCATCTTCCTGTGTAACAAGTTACTTCCTTTCTTCGGGTCTTACTTTCTTCATCTATAAAGTAGGTACTTAAAAAATATCTCATAGGGCTTTACAACGTGCAAAGGCAAACTTAGGAATGATGCTTAGGTGTTGTTTCTGCATGTCAGTGCTTTCTGAGGACTCCGTCAGGCCATCTCCTGGGGACAAGTGGTCTGTCCCGTGGACTGGGCTTCCATCCAGGAGTGGGCAGTGTACTGACTGGAAAACCACCTTGCTGACCTGCGTCTCGTTGATACCCCAACCCCGTATCTTTCTCTGGACTCCGTCCAGCAAGAACTAGAACATCTTCCTTCATGACTTCATGTAAGGAAATGTTAAGGCATGGTTGGGGGGATTTCCAGCCACAGGGTAGTCTTCTCGGAATCTCTTCCCTCCTGAATCTGGTACGGAAGCTGGCTGTCAGCAGCTCTTTACCAAGTTTACCATCGCACAGCCCCACGGTCCCCTCTCCGGCCACAGCTTCCTGCCCTTCCTCCTCTTCTGCTTCCCTACTCCCACGCTGCCCTTTTTCCAACCTCAGACCTGCAGTCCCTTGTCAATCGAAGAGGTGACATGAGGGATTTTTCTTCCTTTCTTCCCATGTTCGGTCATTACGTCCTACAAATCGTCTCTCCTAAATATTTTTATACCTGAACTTCTCTCCTATCCCTACTGCCATGCCTTAGTTTGGGCCCTTAATATTTCTGGAGAGCACACTCAGTGATTTCCCTGCCGCCATTCTCACCCCCTCCAGTGCATACTGACAACCTCTAGAAGAAAACACAAATCAGAGCAGGTCTTTCCTGTGTGTAAAATCCCTTAATAACTTCTAACACATTTGTAGTAAAACCCAAACCGCTAAGTATTACATACAAGGACCTTTATAATCAGCCCCAGACTACCTCTCCAGGCCCATCTTCCACCCCCCACTCAAACCACTCCTCTCTCGCCCTCAATCCAGTCACATCAAAACCATTTATTTTGGGCTTCCCTGGTGGCGCAGTGGTTGAGAGTCCGCCTGCCGATGCAGGGGATGCGGGTTCGTGCCCCGATCCGGGGGGATCCCACATGCCGCGGAGCGGCTGGGCCCGTGAGCCGTGGCTGCTGAGCCTGCGCGTCCGGAGCCTGTGCTCCGCAATGGGAGAGGCCGCGACAGTGAGAGGCCCATGAACCACAAAAAAAA
The DNA here is from genome assembly GCF_000442215.2 of Lipotes vexillifer. Classification (NCBI taxonomy): domain Eukaryota; kingdom Metazoa; phylum Chordata; class Mammalia; order Artiodactyla; family Lipotidae; genus Lipotes; species Lipotes vexillifer. The sequence continues at coordinate 3,653,385 of NW_006780610.1, read as the reverse complement.
AAAAAAAAAAAAAAAACCTTTTTTTTTTTTAAGGGAATTCCCTGGCAGTCCAGTGGTTAGGACTCTGGTTAGGCGCTTTCACTTTCGCTGCCAAGGGCACGGGTTTCGATCCCTGGTTGGGGAACTAAGATCCCACAAGCCGCGCAGCGACCGGGGCGGGGGGGCAACCATTTATCTTTTTAAATGTTGCCTCTTCACCACCACCCCCGCCCCGATGCTGGGCATAGTCTAACCACCCTCAAACCCACCTGCATGTATCGAACTTCAAACTCACCCTTCAAGACTCAGCTCAGGAGTCATCTCCTTCGAAAAGCCCTCTCTGGCCCTCTCCTTCTACTCTTACATACCCAGTGCTTACTTCTATCAAGGCATTTATCATAACTGTAACTATGCTTATTTAATTTTATTTGGCTGAGCTGCACAGCATGTGGGATCTTAGTTCCCCAACCAGGGATCAGACCCAGCCCCGGCAGTGAGAGCACCGAGTCCTAACCACTGGACCGCCAGGGAATTCCCTGTAACCGTGTTTAACTCTTTTTATCAATCTTTCCTCTTTAGCTAGACCACAGGCTTCTGGGAGCAGGGGCTAATGTTCTTCTTCTGTGGCCCCTGGCTTACGGCAACATGAAATATAGGAGGCAGTCAGTAAACACACACTGAGCAAACAACCTCAGGGCAGTAGTTAATCTCACAGTCATTTCTGGGTGCTTTCTGATGACCACCTTTCACACCTACAATTGAAACCATTTCTGAGTAAGAGTCTACCTAATAGGTCAACACAACTGCAGCTTGATCTGGATGCACAGAAGTAGAAAGTGTTCCATTTCTCTTGTGAATTCTGTACATTGCACCGCACATATTACAGAACCCAAACCCCTCTCACATGCCTGGCTAAATAGGTAACACTGACCCTGGAGGCTCCTTCCTTCGCCCAGGCAGCAATATAACCTAATACAGACCCACAATCCCTTATCTGAAACCCTTGAAGCCAAGTGTATTTTGGAATTCAAAATTTGGAACATTTTAGAAAGATAATACATAACCTGTACCGTGTTATACAGCACCCCAGCAGTCAGAGGCAACATCCAGAAACCAATAACGTTAGTAGTTCCTCAGCGCAACTTATGAGTAGTAACACTTAGTGGGATAAATAAAGCTTATAGTCTCCTGTCAGTTCAAGCAAATCTTACTGCCAAATTGAGCTTGGGCCAAATTTACAAAAAAAATTTATTTTCCACCTTCAGAGCTTTTAGGACTTCAGAAATGCTGATAGGAATTAAAGGTGGTAGTTAAGAGTGTGGCCTATATGCATCAGAAAGGATTGAAATATATGTCTATGTACATATATATCACATGTTTATAAATATATAAATTTAGACAAATACATATACAGGTGGGAAAGTCTGGAAAGTATACACTGAACGTCAACAGCAGTCATTTCTCGGTGATAGGATTGCTTTTTCTTTTTGCTTATAGGTACTTTCAAAGTTAGCTAAAATAAGATGTATTTATATATATGTATATATAAATGTACTATAATTATATAAAGATATATATGTGTTATATATATGATATATATATATAAAGATATATATATGTAAAAGATATATATATATTATAAAGATATATATATATATATATATATATAGATATATATATATATATATCAATATATACAGGCTTTGGAGTCAGACTTTGATTCCATTTCTGGCCCTACTTACTAGCTGTATGACCCCGAAAAAGTTATCTCACTTCTCTAAGCTTCTGCTTCCTGAACTGAACAAAGATAACAGTATCCACCTCCTATGGCTGCTGTCTTCTTTTCTATGGTTAATCGAGGCCACCCCTCACCACATGGCCAAAAGGTCCTCTAGAAGCCAAACCAGACCTGTTGAAGGCCCAGATCTACAAAACAAAGACAGGAGGCATGACCTCCATTTCAATGTTTTATAGCCAGGCCTGCCACTGACTTGGGGTCTGGGCTTTTCCAAAAACATGACATCACACAAGGAGAAAAAGCAAATTCAAACCAAAATCCAAGTACTCTATTTCTTTTGAGAATTGCCCAAGAGGCAGCAACATTATTTCTTAATTCAATGGCTCCTTCTGTCTCCTCCTCCTGCTCTGCTTCCCCGCGGCAGGTCCCCCAGTTATTTACAGGCACTCCCCAAGATCCAGACCAGTGCTCCCCGATCGATGATGGAAACGTTCTACAACTGCACTGCCCAAAACAGTAGCCACTAGCTACACTTGAACAGTTAAAACGTGGCAAGAGTGAATGAGAAACTGAATTTTTTATTTACCTAGAGTAAATTTAAATAGCCACATGTGGCTAGAGGCTACAATACCGGCCAGTGCAGCTCTAGATCTTGTTCTTCTCTTCTCCAAGAACCATCAGCCATCACAGCCAGTTCTAAACAGAGCTATCCAGCTGTGCCTGAGCTCAGGCCCTGCACTGTCCACTGGGTACTTCTACATGATGCTCTGTGCACAGGTGGGTCCCAGGTAAAGCTGTGCTTTGACTTCTGGGCCTGCCCCTGAGCTCCCCCTGCTGTCACCAGCACCATCATCACCCTGTCGGCCCGGTTTGCCATCCTGCTCTTCGCTCACCCCTCTCCTTAGGCCCCCAGAGCCAGTAAGCCAACCATCTCTTCGTTCTCACAGCTGCCTTCCTCCAGGCCATCCTCTCGCCTCACCTGTTACCTCAAGAGCCTCCCAACCAAGAGATCTTCCTGCTTCTCCCTACCCGATTTACCAATTTTGTCTTTGGACTTTGCCAGATTAGACACTGATTTCATCTCTCCCTGCTCTAACACTTTCAGTATCACACCACTACTTGCAGGTGAAGGTCCAAACTGGTTGGACTGACACAAGAGGCCCTTTGCAAACTGGTCCTGCTCTCTCTCACCATCCACCACCCAAAGACAGCCGATTCTAAACAGACAGGTTCCCCATGCATGCCACCCTCACTCTGACTTTCTGGCACCTCTGCTTCGAAGTCCAGCCTCAATTCCTCCACCCTCCATTACCAAGCCCTCCTCAACCACACTAAAGCTCAGCAGTCATTTCTCCGAATTCTGAACGCCTTCCTGTCTATATGACTTGTCTGGAACTTTAAGGGAAATTAGAGTGTTTTTGGAAAAGCCCTGTGGCTTTGGAATAAAATGACCTAGATATTTCACTGACTCCATCCATAACCTCATAGGAAACCTCAAGCAAATTACTTAATTTGTTTCATTTGTAAAATGAGGATAACACCACTGAACTTACATAGAAGCCGAAGGATAAACAAATGAAATTTTGAGTTACGCGGGCCTCTCACTGTTGTGGCCTCTCCCGTTGCGGAGCGCAGGCTCTGGACGTACAGGCTCAGAGGCCATGGCTCACGGGCCCAGCCGCTCCACGGCATGTGGGATCTTCCCGGACTGGGGCACGAACCCGTGTCCCCTGCATCGGCAGGCGGACTCTCAACCACTGCGCCACCAGGGAAGCCCAAATGAAATTCTTAATGGGTCAAGAGCCATGCACAATGCCTGGTACGCAGGAACGGTTAGTTCTCTTCCCTCTGCTCTACTTCTCACCCCCACTGCTTTGATAATAATGACTGCCATTTATCAAGTCCCCTCGAATAGCCAGGCTTGTGCTAAGTGCTTCACGTGTTATTTCTGATTACTGGCCTCCTTTTACAAATAAAGCTATTGAGGCCCAGAGCAGGTAGCACACATGCCCAAGGACACAGAGCCAGGCCAGTAAATGGTGCAGCTGATATTAAAAGCCAGATCTGCTAGACTCCACAGCCTCCCCTTTTGCCAACATGAGCACAACATCTTCAATAAAACTATAAACTCTTAGGGGTAAGTACTATATGGAGAGAAGGATTAAGTCCATTCAGATAATAAAGCCAAAGTACCACCATGGTCTCCACGGGTTGTGTAAGTGTGTGGCTGCCACTACTAGGTGAAGATCATGCCCTGCCCTTCCTGAGCATCTGCTAGACGGGTCTCGGAGGCGGTGTCCCTGCTTATCTCCTCAGTCACTGGCCTTGGCGTCCCATTTCCAGCACACTAGAAGAACTTGCAACACCATGTCTGTTCATATTTTCTATTTCTTCCTGGTTCAGTCTTGGCAGGTTGTGCATTTCTAAGAATTTGTCCATTTCTTCCAGGTTGTCCATTTTATTGGCACAGAGTTGCTTGTAGTGATCTCTCATGATCTTTTGTATTTCTGCAGTGTCAGTTGTTACTTCTCCTTTTTCATTTCTAATTCTGTTGATTTGAGTCTTCTCCATTTTTTTCTTGATGAGTCTGGCTAATGGTTTATCAATTTTGTTTATCTTCTCAAAGAACCAGCTTTTAGCTTTATTGATCTTTGCTATCATTTCCTTCATTTCTTTTTCATTTATTTCTGATCTGATTTTTATGATTTCTTTCCTTCTGCTAACTTTGGGGGTTTTTTGTTCTTCTTTCTCTAATTGCTTTAGGTGCAAGGTTAGGCTGTTTATTCGAGATGTTTCCTGTTTCTTAAGGTAGGATTGTATTGCTATAAACTTCCCTCTTAGAACTGCTTTTGCTGCATCCCATAGGTTTTGGGTTGTCGTGTCTCCATTGTCATTTGTTTCTAGGTATTTTTTGATTTCCTCTTTGATTTCAGACCAATCACAAGCACTGAAATTGAAACTGTGGTTAAAAATCTTCCAACAAAAGCCCAGGACCAGATGGCTTCAGAGGCGAATTCTATCAAACATTTAGAGAAGAGCTAACACCTATCCTTCTCAAACTCTTCCAAAATATAGCAGAGAGAGGATCACTCCAACTCATTCTACAAGGCCACCATCACCCTGATACCAAAACCAGACAAGGATGTCACAAAGAAAGAAAACTACAGACCAATATCACTGATGAACATAGATGCAAAAATCCTCAACAAAGACCTAAACGTAAGGCCAGAAACTATCAAACTCTTAGAGGAAAACATAGGCAGAACACTCTGTGACATATTCTTCAATATATGCAAATCTATCAATGTGATACACCATATTAACAAATTGAAGGAGAAAAACCATATGATCATCTCAATAGATGCAGAGGAAGCTCTGGACAAAATTCAACACCCATTTATGATAAAAACCTTGCAGAAAGTAGGCACAGAGGGAACTTTCCTCAACATAATAAAGGCCATATATGACAAACCCACAGCCAACATCATCCTCAATGGTGAAAAACTGAAAGCATTTCCACTAAGATCAGGAACAAGACAAGGTTGCCCACTCTCACCACTCTTATTCAACATAGTTTTGGAATTTTAAGCCACAGCAATCAGAGAACAAAAGGAAATAAAAGGAATCCAAATCAGAAAAGAAGAAGTAAAACTGTCACTGTTTGCAGATGACATGATACTATACAAAGAGAATCCTAAAGATGCTACCAGAAAACTACTAGAGCTAATCAATGAATTTGGTAAAGTAGCAGGATACAAAATTAATGCACAGAAATCTCTGGCATTCCTATATACTAATGATGAAAAATCTGAAAGTGAAATCAAGAAAACACTCCCATTTACCATTGCAACAAAAAGAATAAAATATCTAGGAATAAACCTACCTAAGGAGACAAAAGACCTGTATGCAGAAAATTATAAGACACTGATGAAAGAAATTAAAGATGATACAAACAGATGGAGAGATATACCATGTTCTTGGATTGGAAGAATCAACATTGTGAAAATGACTCTACTACCCAAAGCAATCTATAGATTCAATGCAATCCCTATCAAACTACCACTGGCATTTTTCACAGAACTAGAACAAAAAATTTCACAATTTGTATGGAAACACAAAAGACCCCGAATAGCCAAAGCAATCTTGAGAACAAAAAATGGAGCTGGAGGAATCAGGCTGCCTGACTTCAGACTATACTACAAAGCTACAGTAATCAAGACAGTATGGTACTGGCACAAAAACAGAAAGATAGATCAATGGAATAGGATAGAAAGCCCAGAGATAAACCCATGCACATATGGTCACCTTATCTTTGATAAAGGTGGCAGGAATATACAGTGGAGAAAGGACAGCCTCTTCAATAAGTGGTGCTGGGAAAACTGGACAGGTACATGTAAAAGTATGAGATTAGATCACTCCCTAACACCATACACAAAAATAAGCTCAAAATGGATTAAAGACCTAAATGTAAGGCCAGAAACTATCAAACTCTTAGAGGAAAACATAGGCAGAACACTCTATGACATAAATCACAGCAAGATCCTTCTTGACCCATCTCCTAGAGTAATGGAGATAAAAACAAAAATAAACAAATGGGACCTAATGAAACTTCAAAGCTTTTGCACAGCAAAGGAAACCATAAACAAGACCAAAAGACAGCCCTCAGAATGGGAGAAAATATTTGCAAATGAATCAACTGACAAAGGATTAATCTCTAAAATTTACAGGCAGCTCATGCAGCTCAATAACAAAAAAACAAACAACCCAATCCAAAAATGGGCAGAAGACCTAAATAGACATTTCTCCAAAGAAGATATACAGACTGCCAACAAACACATGAAAGAATGCTCAACATCATTAATCATTAGAGAAATGCAAATCAAAACTACAATGAGATATCATCTCACACCAGTCAGAATGGCCATCATCAAAAAATCTAGAAACAATAAATGCTGGAGAGGGTGTGGAGAAAAGGGAACACTCTTGCACTGCTGGTGGGAATGTGAATTCATACAGCCACTATGGAGAACAGTATGGAGGTTCCTTAAAAAACTAAAAATAGAACTACCATACGACCCAGCAATCCCAGTACTGGGCATATACCCTGAGAAAACCATAATTCAAAAAGAGTCATGTACCAAAATGTTCATTGCAGCTCTATTTACAATAGGCCGGAGATGGAAACAACCTAAGTGTCCATCATCGGATGAATGGATAAAGATGTGGCACATATATACAATGGAATATTACTCAGCCATAAAAAGAAACGAAATTGAGCTATTTGTAATGAGGTGGATAGACCTAGAGTCTGTCATACAGAGTGAAGTAAGTCAGAAAGAGAAAGACAAATACTGTATGCTAACACATATATATGAAATTTAAGGAAAAAAAAATGTCATGAAGAACCTAGGGGTAAGACAGGAATAAAGACACAGACCTACTAGAGAATGGACTTGAGGATATGGGGAGCAGGAAGGGTAAGCTGTGACAAAGCGAGAAAGAGGCATGGACATACATACACTATCAAACGTAAAATAGATAGCTAGTGGGAAGCAGCCACATAGCACAGGGAGATCAGCTAGGTGCTTTGTGACCACCTGGAGGGGTGGGATAGGGAGGGTGAGAGGGAGGGAGATGCAAAAGGGAAGAGATATGGGGACATATGTATATGTATAACTGATTCACTTTGTTATGAAGCAGAAACTAACACACCATTGTAAAGCAATTATACTCCAATAAAGATGTAAAGGAAAAAAAAAACCATGTGAGCAAATTAGCCGGCAGTTCAAATGAGCAGGATTAATGCTTCTCAATGCTGTGTACACACCACCAGGGGGCCGTCCCATGGCATCTCCAAGACAGGGCAACACATACCAGTTAGAGATTCATTCACTTTACAAGGAGATAAACAGATCCCGATTCAGCTACCCAGAATCCAAGTCAGGCTGCGTTAATGATAACAATGATAGTAATATTACCATGAATATTAATAGCAAGTACTTAAGGCTTACTGCATGCCGGGCATGGTTTTAACCTCTGTACGTATATTTAATCTTCACCACTCCTCCATGAGTTATGTGGCATTATTATCACCACTTTACAGACTGAGATAAACACAGAGAGGTTAAGTAACCTGCCCAAGAACACACAGCTAATAAATGGTACAGCCAGGATTCAAACCCAGGGAATCTGGGTGAAGAGTATGTGCTCTTAATCAAAAACTATATTAACTATCAGAAAAATGTGGGGTTCAGAAAGCATTTCTGGCAGAGGAAATAATTTCAGCACAAAGAGACAGCATTATGATGTGCTCAGAAATAATTAACAAAAAGTAGTATAAATAAGTAGAAATGAAAAGTTTTGTTTGAGGAGCATCAGGGGATACAAAAGAAGAGTGCTGGGGTTAGGGCTCAAGCATCAGATTCAAACAGACGACCTGAGTTCTATTCTGTCACTGACCTGGTGAGTGATCACAAGCATGTCACCTACTCTCACCAAGCCTCAGTCTCTCCATCTGAAAAATGGACATCCTCTTACAGAACTTTTGTGCTCAGGGTGAGGCCCACAGACCCACAGTAAGTGCTTAATAAATGTTAACTGCTAATGATAATAGTCAAAACAGTAATCAATTTTTATTTAAAAATACAATTTTATTTTTTTAATTTATTAGAAATAGATTTTTATTATATGTAAGGCCAAACTGTGAGACTTTGAATGCCACGTGGAGTTTGGATTTGACTCCAAAGGAGAGCTAAGTACACAGCATACACAGGGCAGGGATCTCTTGAGAGAAGCCAATAGCATGGGGCACCCAGCATTAAAAAGAATGGAAAGAGGGCTTCCCTGGTGGCACAGTGGTTGAGAATCTGCCTGCCAATGCAGGGGACACGGGTTCGATCCCTGGTCCGGGAAGATCCCCCATGCCGCGGAGCAACTAAGCCCGTGCGCCACAACTGCTGAGCCTGCGCTCTGGAGCCTGTGAGCCACAACTGCTGAGCCTGCGTGCCTAGAGCCCATGCTCCACAACAAGAGAAGCCACCGCAGTGAGAAGCCCCCGCTCGCCGCAACTGGAGAAAGCCCACGCGCAGCAACAAAAACCCAACGCAGCCAAAAATAAATAAATTTATTAAAAAAAGAAGAAAAAAAAAGAATGGAAAGAGCCAATGATTCCTGTTTCAGCCTGGCTACCACCCCAAATAGTCCTGTTACTTTCATAAAACTCAAATAACCAGGGGCTTCCCTGGTGGAGCAGTGGTTAAGAATCCGCCTGCCAATGCAGGGGACACAGGTTCAAGCCCTGGTCCAGGAAGATCCCACATGCTGCGAAGCAACTAAGCCTGTGAGCCACAACTACTGAGCCTGTGATCTAGAGCCCGTGAGCCACAACTACGGAGCCCATGCGCCACAACTACTGAAGCCCGTGCACCTAAAGCCCGTGTTTCGCAAAAGAGAAGCCACCACAATGAGAAGCCCGCACACCGAAACAAAGAGTAGCCCCCGCTCACCGCAACTAAAAAAGAAAGCCCACGTGCAGCAGCAAAGTCCCAACACAGCCATAAATAAATAAATAAATAAATAAATTTTAAAAATCAAATATCCACGCTTCTTAGTCCCTTTTTTCCTTTCCTCCTTCCCTCCCTCCCTTTTCTTTCTCTCTTCCTCACTTTCTTTTCATTTTTTTTTTAACATTTTAAACATTTCCCATAATCTCATGGCTTTAAAAAAAAGTACCACAGGGCTTCCCTGGTGGCGCAGTGGTTGAGAGTCCGCCTGCCGATTCAGGGAACACGGGTTTGTGCCCCGGTCCGGGAAGATCCCACATGCCGTGGAGCGGCTGGGCCCCGTGAGCCATGGCCGCTGAGCCTGCGCGTCCGGAGCCTGTGCTCCGCAACGGGAGAGGCCACAACAGTGAGAGGCC
>NW_006780610.1:3627489-3643622 GCF_000442215.2 Lipotes vexillifer | reverse complement strand
AAAAAAAAAAAAAAAAAAAAAAAAAAGTACCACAGATTTTAACAATTAACATGGGCAGAGACATCTCTAAAAACACATCCCATGCCCTGCAAACCTGTTAAGCCCTGGACTCAGAATCCAAGTTGTCCCCTGTGCAAATCCAATTTAGGTTAGCAAGGACTAAATATCACTAGTTTAGCTCAAGGAGAAAGACAACAACTGTGCAATTACTTTTCAACCACAGGCTGCAGTGGTCACAGGCTACTGGAGAGATGACTTTTTCCTCCAGGCTCTCTCTTCACTGGGCCTTCTGTTAACTGTCTGTGGTCTGGTGATAAAGCTGAAAGAGAAGTGGCAAGAGCAAACCAGGAAGGGTTGGGGGTGGAAAGAAGTACAGAGCCCGCTTAAAGAGGAAGGGGGCAGGTGTCCTTCAGGCGACAAAGCACTCAGGCTAGGAAATGTATGGGTCTAGAGGGTTCGAAAGACAACAGATTTTTGAGCACCTACTGATGTATGAGGCATTAGGCTGGCATTTGGGAAGGAGAGAGGATGCAAAATACTAAAGGCAGCAAGTTCGAGCCTGTAAAAATGTAGCTGAATGAACAGCCAACAAAGAGATGAAAAATCAGAGGGTTTTACCCGGAAATAATAAACAGTCGGGTTTGAAGTAAGAGGAAATGAAGGTGAGCTGGGGAAGATAAGATTCGAGAAGGGGGGCTGAGGCCAGGCCATGCAGGACTTGAATGCAGTGCTGAAGAATCTGAACTTTATTCCTCAGGCTACAAGGATTGGTGCAGCATTCAAGTTCACAAACACAACAGTAGGGCATGATAAAAGTCGTTCTAAGGCAAGCCCCAAGGAAGGAGGAGACAGGGGAGGAAGACTTGTAAGGACACCACTGCACTAGTTCAAGTAAGAGGATACCAACGTGAACCACGGGGATTTAATTTTTTTTTTTAATTTTCAAAAAATTTTTAAATTGTAGAAAAAGAATGGACAGAATTTGGTTATTAGACATAGGAGAGGGAAGAGTCAAGGATGACTAGGTTTTTAGTGATTATACTGACAGAAAAGAAACTGGAGGGAGGGAAGGAGTGAGGAAGAGAATGAACATAGTAATTTGGAAGAAACCAGCCTAGGAAAGGCCCTGAAGAGGGCAGCCAGTTTCTAAGCTCTTAGACGTGGGCATTTGCAATTCCTAAACGTGCTTCCCAGAGGAAACCACCCCAAAATTAGCATTCCTTCGGTCCTGTGAGACCTTCTAGAAGGCAAACATTCACTCCCATTTTACAGATGGAAGAGAGGAAAGTCAAGAGACATGTCCAGTATGATACCAAGGTGCAGTAACAAAAATTAATATTAAAGTATCCACACTTTGTTCAAATCCTCATCATTCACATTTGGAGCTTTAGTTCACATACGCACCACTTGTAAAATCTACAAGTTTGTTACAGTAGATTTTAAGCCGCAAAGAAAACAAGCGAGCCAGTGGGCTTCTATGTCCCAAAACTGTCTTTCTGCTAATAAATATTGATGTCTCCCTCTTCCTGAACCTTCTGTCCCCGAGGACTTTTCTGTGCAAAGCACCCCTTCTAAGTGAACGTTTGTGGGTCACCTCGCTTGCTCTAGGCTCCCACTGTAGAATTCCACAACAAACTGTTTTCTGAAGGCAAGAAAAGTCTTCAGGGGGTTCTCCTGTTCTAGAAACAAACACAAGGTTAGATGCGATGAAGAGGGAAACGGAGAAGGGAACAACAGAAGGAGGAAGAAAAAGGAACACAGTTCTCTTTTGTTTACAGGAACCAAGTGGGCCAAATTAATTTGCTTAGGAGCCTGCAGAGCTTCCCACAAAGGTGGAGATGATGGGCAAGATTTCCACGTGTAGGATAAACATCTAGGAAAATTCATTTTCTCTGTGCTAAAAGGGTACGTCGGTCACACAGATTTTACTTATTAAGAGACGGGGGAGCAAGGAGACTGACTAACCCAGGGGCTGTTTTTCTGACATTCTCACTGGCTTCTGCCCTGGTAATCTAGGTTACCCTTTATGCTACCCTGAGTTATAAATAGCATTCATTTCCTTTCTCAGGCCAGACAGACTTTAATGCTTGACTTCTTGGGTCCAAGGGAAAAAATACTCATAGCACATCTCATTCTGAATTTGAGTTACTACCAAGCTACCTCGCTTTGAATCAACCATGGAATAAGAAAACCACTTCAAAACATCAAAATTTGTTTGTTGTTGCCATGTTGTTAAATTAGCCCAGAAAAGCCCAATGGGACTTCTGAGTAGCTGTTTCCTTTCTAGTACATAGCTCAGAATCCTCCAGAACACAGCTCCAGGTCTTCGCATGTGTCTAGGATGAGGCAGGTGAATATTTTACACAATGACATAGGTGAGTACTAAGCCCGATGAGGGATTCCCCAAGGGATAAGAGCACCTTCAGGTGTTAAACAAACAGGAAGGCATTTCTCCTTATTTCTTTTTAAGGAAAGAAAAAGCTACACCAAGAAGAGCAGTTAAATAAGTGAAGAAGCAGAAAAGCCCTTACTTACAACAGCTACTTGTCTGAGACCCATGCAAGGTCTAGGAGTCTGAAGAGGCCAAGAGAATCAGATGGAACAGCCCTGCCACTCGACCAGAAGCTTTACATCTCACTTCAACATCACAACTTAGCTCAAAGATCCCGGTCTGAACCTGAAATGACACCAACCCCAATCTAAAACTCCTGCATTTCACTTTTCTGCAATTCCTACCAAGCTTGGCTTGACATTCCTGAATGCAGGAAAGACAAATCAAGGAAAAGAATGGACATTTTTGGAGAGATGCATCCAAGTGAGATCTTTCCCTTCTCTACCAAAAGACAAAGGCAAGGACTGAAAACCAGCTTCACTTTGCCCCCCAAATGCCTAGGCCTTTGAGGGGCTCTTACCCTTGGCTCACCTCACAAGGTCCCCTCCCCCCCGTCCTGCTGAGCCGACTCCACACTCTCTTACCTCTATGAATCACCAGATCCCTCTCTGTCAGACTGTCAGCTCCTTGCGGAAGCCATTTCTCCCGATGTGCGTCACAAACGGCATTTTAAAGCAGTCTTTGGGTTGGTTTCCTGGGCTATCAGGAAGTGGGAATTTTGATCATATAGGAAGCATCAAATTCGCTATCTGTTTCCCTTGGGGTTCAGGGACATCCAGAGGAGGCCCAAAGGGTTCCCCCAACCTGTTGTAGATGATGTGACTCTCCTCTGAGGCCAAAGCAACGCTGCAAACAGGGCTGACCAAAACAGAACTGGGGGCTTGGTGCCATTTCTTACCAATTTTAACATGAGCAACTTAGCATTTAGTAGTGTAACCCCACTTATTGTAGGTATTACGATGGGGACAAATCATTGCAAATTAAAAATGAAACCAAAACCTTGACAGTAACTCCTCACCAGCAACTGGCTAGTTTCGGATTTTTGAAAGGTCACAGAAGATTCTGAGATCACTTTGCATTTATCACCCAGCGGCAGATAACTGCTTCAGAGCTGTCCCGACTTCTCACAGAAGACCTCCTTCTACTTAGGAGATGAAGCGCTCCAACAGGCTCTGGCGTGCTGGCTGAGAAAACAGAACCCACCTCTTTCTGCTGCCATCGGGCCTGTCCTCTGCCAACTGTCTGGATGCTGCCCTTTCGAAGGGGCAAGGGGAAGATATGTACTTAATCTTAAGCTCTCACCTGCCCCAGTACCAGAGCCCAGAATGTCATGGAAACTGATGCAACAGGTCTCTCAAGATCAGCCCTTCAAGTGAGCTAAGCCCACGAGAGATGTAAACTATCAGCACCATCGTGTGCTGTGACTGTATCTTGCAGAGGCTGCAATGGAAGAAAAGAACGAGCACAAAGGAAGTCCTTTGCTCGCTTAGTTTCCTCCCATTTTACAAACTTGTGCAACGTGCTATTGCCCCCTCATAGTTTCCAAGCCTTTTAAGAACAAGTGGAGCGCCGGCCCACACTTACACGGCTACTTGACAGTTCCCTAGCAAACGGCTGAGAAAAGGGGCACAAGTGGGTACTAGTGGTCATGCCAAAGCTCAGACGTAACAGGAGCGGCATGGGCACACCCAGGAGAAAAAAAATACCAGGGAGCCCCGGGCAGAAAACCTAGGAGCTAGACAGAAAACCGAGGTCTGCAGGTCCTCCCAAAGCACCAGCCTGACCCAAATTTCAGCCCTGGGCCTCTCACTCTCCAGAAGACAACCTCCTGCTCAACAATTGGCCTTTTGTGCCGCACAACGTTATCCACCAAGGGCTGGGTGGAAAAAAAAAACCTAATCCCCTTCACCTGTAACCTCATTGTGGCCTCCAGGCCCAGGGTGGACAGGGCTCTCCTGGACTCCGGGTCTGTGCACAGCCCAATCTCTCATAGGGGTTGAGGACCGACAGGAGAGCCAGGCAGTCCCAGTACACACACCAGTCCTCACCCAAAGGAAGGCTCTGTCATGGGGAGTGCACCTCCACACAAGTCAAACTCGAAGGTCAGGATGGAGAAACTGAGGCTCAGAGAGGGGCAGCCATCCGCCCCAGGTCACACAGCGAAGTCAGGAACGGAGCTTTACTACTACCACAACCCCGGCCTCGGGATTCCTGAGTACCTCACTGGCCCCCGCCTGCCCTCATCAAGCCCGGCTAAGAATAACTAACATCCCCACAGCACCTCAGCCCCAATGTCGCCGCCTCCGTAGGGCCAGGACCTTGGTCTTTGCCCCGAGTGTCCGCCAGCCAACCCACAGACCCTGCCCGCCCGAGGGTCTGGCCCGCTACCGCCCCGGAGCCCCAGCCCAGCGTCCCACCGCCCGCCGGACCTGCAGATTCGCGCTCCCGGGAGCCGGCGGCGGCGGACATTTCCCTGCCTGCTTCCTCAAGCTCTTCATCACGCCGCCCGGAGCCCCGCCCCCCGTTCCACCCCCAGAGGGGCCCGCCCCCGCGTGCCACCCTCGCCAATCAAAGGCTGGTCTGCTCCATAGCTACGCCCCCAAAGAAAATGGCGCCCGCCCCTGAAGCCTGGCCTCCTCCAATCCCCTTCGCGCCTTCCGAGATCGATACCTGCCTCCGCCAATTCCAGAGCGCCCGGGCCGGGTGCCCGGCGCTGAGTTCCAGCCGCGCGGCGTGGGCGGATCGGGCTCCAGCTCCTTGCGCCTGTAGCGAGACAGCCACAGAAACTTAGGATCCAGGGCCGTGGGGTTGAAGCCTGTGGAAGGAAAAAGGAGGGAATACTGAGCCACGGACTTGAAGAGCCGGTTCCACCTCCGCAAGGTTGTCTGTCCGTGAGCAAATCGCTCAGCCTCTCCGGGGAGGCTCCAAGCCTGTTTCCCTGGCGCACATTGTGGGCCTGAGATTCAAATACAATAATAAACATGAAAACGAAAGTGCTGTACCAAGATACACAAGCACCACTCCTGCGACCTGCTGGCAACTACGTGCCGAGGTCTATACTTCACTTGTATATTACGTCCTTAATTCTCACAACTAACTTTAGGAGCAAGGGAACGATTATCCGGTGGCAACTATTATCCGATGGGAACTGAGCTCAGAAAGGTGAAGTCTGAGGTCGCAGAGTGAGTGGCAGAGTGGGAACTCAAATACATGTTAGTACTAGGGAGCGGGTTGGGGGCTTTAACTACCCATAATCTCCATCAGCAACTCGCAAGCCTCCCCAAGAAACACACTCTAAGTAAAAGCAGTGTGCCTGCTATGAAATATGCCTTCAAGACGAGTCCTCTGGTTCCCTCTGAACCAGATTGCCACTCCTCCTTCCTAGAAATTCTTGGGTCTTCTCTGCCTCTCACTCAAACCCAGGTCTGCCTGACTCCTAAACACTTGCTGTTTCCTATGCTATCCTGCCTGTTCTCCTTGTAGAACAGCATGAACCTGACCGAACTGAATTGGATTTGCAAGGGCATCATAAATGAAGAGACTTGGGTCGTAGGACTGACTATGGCACTGCCAGACACAGCTTTTAAATTATTTTCAGCAGTTACATGCCATTAACCCATCTGATCCTCACAAAACTCTTGGAGTAGTAAGGCAAGTTCATATTTCCACTGTACAAATAATAAAGCCAAGGCTCATAGAAATAAAATATATTGTTCACATTCACAACTAGGAAGTGGCAGAGCTGGGATCTCAACTGAAATCTCTGGACTCCATGGGCTTTGGAGTTATAACCTGGGTTTCCAAACCTGGTCCTATTAACTTCAATTAATGAATGACCTTGGGTAAGTTACTAAAATGTCAGTTTACTCTCTTGTCAGTTTACTCATCTGTAAAACAGGATACTCTTTAGTATTGCTCAAAAGACTAAACAGAAAAACATGGTTGTTGTGTGTTGTCTAGCTGTCTAGAAAAATATATGGCACACAGTAGGTACTGAATTAATGTTGGCTAATTCCTTCCTCTAACTGTGATCTTTTGACCAAGTCACTTCCACTCCCTGACCTTTTGTGCTGCACATTACCCACCAAGGACTGGGTGGGGAAAAACTAGTTCCTTTCACCTGTAACCTCATCCTGGACTCTGGTCCTTTTATCTGTAAAATGCAAGGGTTGGGCAGGTGGATTCCCAAGAGTCTGTCAGCTCTGAGAGTCCTCTCTCACCCAGACCCCTCCCAGAGGAAGTCCACATCATGATAGCTGCTCAAAGAAGCTGAGTTAGTGCAGTTTCCCTGCTGGTTACCCCAGGTGTGGACCCCAGAAGGAAGAGCAGGGAAGGGAACCGACAAACAGATACCCAAGCCTAAAAGAGGGGAATCATCCTCGACTACTCCCTCTCTTTCATTCTCACAGCTGGGCACCAAGCTCTGTTCATCCATTCAACAAATATGTGTTAAGTGCCTACTACATGCCAGGCACTGTTGTAACCACAGAGAGTAAAGCTGTGAACACAACCCAAACTCAGTGTTCCCATGGTGCCTTCATTCTCATCGGTTTGATCTCTCCAGTCCATCCTCTCCTCCCCATCCCCATGACTGGGCCCTGGTCCAAGCCTCATTTTTTATACCTGAACCACTGCAATACATTCCCATTGATCTTCCTGCTCTAGGTTCTCCCCTTCTGCACCAGTTGCCAGAGGAACTTTCCTAAAGTGCAAATCCTGCCTCGTTATTCCTCAGTTTAAAGCTCCATCAGCTCCCCACAAGCTACAGGGCAAAATCCAAGCTCTTTGATGGTTATTTAAGACCCTTCATGCACTGTCTCTGCTGGCCTGTCCTGGTTCAGCTCATTCCACGGCCTCCTCCCACCCCAACTTCAATCCCACCCAGTGCTCTGCTCTTAACTCCGACTGTCTTTTTTCCCATGTTGGCTGCCTGGGAAAAAAACCTCACTCGTCCTTCAAGTCTCAGCTTAAACATCACCTCCTACGCGAAGTCTTCCCTGAGCAGTGTAGATGGGATGGGTTGGCATGAGCTCAGGATGCATTCGAGCAAAACTCAAGAGCTCAGGCTCTGGAGGAGACTCTCTAACCCTGTCTAATCCTGGCTCTATTATTTACCAGCTATGTACTCAGGTAAGGCATTTAACCTCCCTGAGCCTCAGTTCCCTCACCTGTAAAATGGACACACTGATAATACCTACCTTGAACGGCTGTGGTAAGAAAAATGAGATAATGTGCTGAAAAGTCCTCAGAACAGTGTCTAACACACAATAAGTCCACAATGAATGTTAGCTAAGGAAATATTTTTCTGAGCTCCTACTATGTGCTGGGCACTTTCACATGTATTACCTCATTTAATTCTCACAATTCCATGAGGAAGATATTCTTTACATATAGAAGTCTACAAACAAGCAAACTCATAGAAAAAGAGATCAGACTTCTGGTTACCAGAGGGAGGGATGAAGTGGGGGAAAAGGGGATTGGGTGAAGGCAGTCAAAGGTCCAAACTTCCAGTTATAAGATAAATAGGGAGTTCTCTGGTGGCCTAGTGGTTAGGATCCCAGGCTTTCACTGCCGTGGCCCGGGTTCAATCCCTGGTCAGGGAATTGAGATCCCGCAAACCACATGGTACGCACCCCCCCCCCAAAAAAGAAAAATAAATAAGTACTAGGGGTGCAACAACATGATACATATATTTAATACTGCTGTGTTATATGAAAGAAAGTTTTTAAGAGTGTAAATCATGAGTTCTCACCACAAGGAAAAAGTATTTTTTTCTATGTCTTTAATTGTATATCTGTATGAGATGATGGATGTTCACTAAACTTATTGTGGAAATCACTTCGTGATGTATGTAAGTGAAATCATTATGCTGTACACCTTAAACTTACACGATGCTGTATGTCAATTAGAGCTCAATAAAACTGGGAGAAAAGAAAGCTCTACAAAACCAAGGTTCAGAGAGGTGAGGTGGTTTGCCCAAAGTCACACAGCTAAAGACCAGCAAAGATAGGCTTCAAATGCAAGAGGTTGTATAGCTTCAAAGTCCATTCTCTTTGCTGTTACTACTGTTATTACTTCTCCTACAACTACCAATAATAATCATAAAACAGGTTATCCTTATTAGTTGAAGGTTTGGAGATAAATTTCCCCTGCTTATAGAATCAACCCTTTAACTGGGCATTCAAGGCTGTATAATCTTGTTTCCTTTTCCCACATTGCCCAGTTTGCATCAACAGTCAGTACCCTTCCTGCACACCAGGCAAACTAAGTTGGAGCCCCCAGACATTCAGGCTCCATGATGAGACCACGATAGAAGGGGAGCCCACCTCCGATTCCTGCAGAGCCAGGATGTTAGCTAGAAAGGAAATAAGTGACAGTGTTGGGTAAACAGCTAAGCCCCAGCACCTGGTGGCTAGAATTTGCATGTTCTCTGGCTGATTCTCTGCTCTGAACAAACTCTCCTTTACCTGCCTGGCTGATCGCCCAGTCTAAACAAATTCTGCCCTAGAGGCCACTAACTTCTCACTGTTAAGTTAAAGCTAGACCATCTTCTCAGCTGTGGTGGGGGACAGAGCAGGGTGCAAGGGCAGGAGAGCTCTTATGACAGACTTCCCTTGGTTCTAGCTGGGGTTGTCAGGGAGAGGGAAGGTGGGCCTCTAGGAGCTGCTGACCCTGCTAACTTGTAAAAGATTCTGCATGAGAATCACAACTCTCCCCGTGCAGCCCTGCCCAGAGCAGGGAGGGCAAAGGGGCCCTGCTGGAGTTAAAACTCGGGTCCAGAAATGGGAAAACAGAAATGCAAACACCATGGCTGGCTGGTGGCCTGGGGGCACGGTGGCCTCGTGCCAGCAGCTTTGAGAGGGCACAGAAACTGTAGAGTGTAAGTCCAAAGGGTGCAAAGTCAACTGGTGGTGGGGAGGTCAGTGCCCAGCCTCCCGTTCCCCCGGGAGCCTGCGGTCTTACCTACCTGGACAGGCCCTGGCGACTTCCTGGAGAAACGTTCTGGTTTGTGAACCAAAGGGGAGCTGGAATACGAGGCTGAGCTCCGCTGTGTCCAGCTGGACGGTGACATCTGAGCCTGCACAGGGGAGGCAGGAAATGAGCCCTTGGCCTCCAGGATGCTTAGGTGCATCTTTAGGCTGGAGCCCCCAGCATGGAACGTCAGCAGCCCAAGCTCCCAAAGCCCCTTTGACCCTTAAGCTGGGGCAATAAGGGAGCCCTCTGTACCCCCAGCTTCAAATTAACATCACCCTCAGGCTACAAAGGGGGTGGACCTCAGCTCTGAAAATTCAGCAAGCCTCACCGTAGCCTTCTGAACGGAGCCAGAAGAGACCAGGTTCTCAACCTGTAGTCTACCCCTGCTCCACCAGTGGAATGAAAAGCACACAGAAGCGGACGGGGGGCCGTCCGTCAGTCAGTCTCCCTGACTGTGCCAGGCACACGCTAGTCACAGGGAACACCATGCTGAAGACATCAGACATGGCCTTGTCTTCAGGGAGCTAGACTGTGGATGGTGTCTGGCTCATAGTGTAACCTCAGCACCCAGCAGGCACATGGCGAGCACCCAAAACATGCGCTGAACTAAGGAATGAGTAGGAGCAATGCAGCAGACTGATCAAGAGCGTGGGCTCCAGAGACTGGATTCCGAGTCTGAATCCTTGTCCCACCACTTGCTAAATTACTTAATTTCTCTGGGCTTCCATTACCTCGACCATAAAATGGGGATGAAAGCAGTGATGACCTCACAGAATTGTGAGGAAAGCACCACGTGATGTGTGTAAAGCTCGTTAGCATAGTGCCTGGCACAAGGTCATCATTGATTAAATATTCATTTCTATCACTATTATTATTACTCCCTCTGCTATTACGACTGCAGTCTAGCAAAGAACACCGACATTAGATAGGTCACTATAAATAATTAAATCACTGTAGGTGACAGAGAGGTGGTAAGGACGAGACAAAGGAATGTGTTATGAGTGAAATACAAACACTTTCGGGATACAAACACTCTCAGGAGTTCAACAAAGGCTTCGCGAGGAAAGTCAGTGTGAACTGAAGCCCTGGAGGATGACTGGCTATGCAAAAAGAGTGAGGGCTTTCAAGAGGAGGAAGCAGTGTGCGCAGGGTCTCCGTGGTGAAAACGTTTCATGTTTGAGGTGCTTGGAATGCAGAGGATTCCAAGTGCAGCAAGCTGGGAAGAGACTGACTGGAGAGATGACGGGGCCTGATCCTGCAGGGTCCTGCGTGCCACAGTAAGAAGATCAGAAAGTGCTTTTACTCCACACCACCCTTCTCTCTGCAGATTCTGTTCCCCCTGCCCCAACTGGGACTCAGACTGAAAGGACCACTCACCAAGAAAGTAGACTTCACCATCCAGGGACACTGTGGGCAGGGAAACGAAAGGGCCCTTAGCAACTGAGCATCATCCTTCCTCCCAACGCCCCACCCCCAACAAGGGCAGAAATGACCCGGGAGCCCAGAGGAGAGGGATCATCCTGTCCAGCCCCCTGTGGCACCTTCTTCCAGAGAGAAATCCCGAGAGATCGGCACGATCTGGTCCAAGGAGACATCGTCCCCGGTAACGGCCATCCTCCGGTGTGTGTACAGGAAGAGACTGAGGGCAGGAAGCAGAGTGAGGACAGGGGGCCTGTAGTCTAGTCGTCCCTCAGGCCCATCGGGGAAGCCTCGGGGTGCTCGCACTCTCTCCTTGGTTCCTGGGGCTATGCTCATGCCTCTCTGCTCACGGTGCCCACCAGAGACTGTTGGGTCATCAAAGCTGAACTTGCCTCATTTCGGGGAGCCCCTGCCTTGTTAGTAAAACCCATGCTCGATCTCCCCCTTGTGCGTTCTAGCACTGCAAGTGACAAGAACAGGGCAATCTTAGCCTCCCCACTCCCTCCCTGAACCTCAGCTTTTCCATCTGTAAGGTGAGGGTGGTGGGTTCAAAAATGTCTAAGGCTCCTCCTTCCCAGCTCTGAGACCCTAAGGTTCAGTTTCTGGCTGTGAGACCGTTGATAAATATTAATTATTCTCTCTCTGCTTCTGTGTAATATGTGGGTATTACTAGCAACATTTATGGAGCCCTTTCTATGTGCCTCACAGCATTTTAAACACTTTACATGTAGTAACTCATTTTAATCTTCAGTCCGGACACATTGCGGTTTGCTCAGGATGACATGGCTCGGAAATAACAAAGCCTGAATTTGAACCCAAGACAGGCCACAGGGCTCAAGATCTGGAGCAGTATGTTCAACCATCTTCTTGAGAAGTTTTCTCGTCAAATTTGGAGGATTATATGAGCTAAGAATACAGAGGGCTTGGCCTATAGTGGTCAAAAACTATTAATTATCATTATTACAATTATTCTAGAAGCCTCAGACTCTGCCCTAGAGGGCATGAAGTCCAGCTGGAGGGACAGTGGAGAATAATAAAACCCAGGGCCAGAGAGGCAAGGACTGAACCAGTCACTGACGCATGTTCCTGGCCACCACGTTCCGGGCGGTAGCACACGAGTCCCAGGAGGCGGCTCTGCCTGCTCTCTCCCTCACACAGCGCCTTGCACCGCCTGCAGCTCAGGGTCAAGGCAAACCAAAAGGGAGCCGGGCCCCAGGCCTCGCCCAACCCAGCCCACCCCACCTGCCCTGCCCTGCCCTGCCCCGCCCCGCCCCGCCCTCACCCACACAGATTCACTCTGTGGTTTCACCTCTCCCACCCTTCCTCATCTGTGAAATGGGGAGAGTAACCCCCAACGTCACAGGGGGTGGGAGGATAACAGTATTTAAAGCACCCGGCAGAGAGTCCAGGACTAACTGCTTAGTATGTACAGGTTTCCATCTCCCCCTGAAGGCACAGAGAGAGGAAGGCAAGCAGACAGACACGTAGACACCTGCCATTCCACTTCCCAAGGCCAGGCAGGGCAGGCCCTGGGGCTGGGAACTCGGCACCCGCAGGGAAGGATATGATGATGCAGTACTCCCCCTCAGCCAGGGTCTCCTGGATCACCACAGACTGGTCCACGCTGGCCCCTGCTGAGCAGACACGCCCCGGGGGAGGGCAGATGGGAGCCCCTTAGGTCAACAAGTCACTCAGGAGGTTACGGAGCTGCCTGAGGGAGGGCTGGGGGCAGGGAGGAGGGGCTCTGTGCTGGGAGAAGGTGGAGGAGGCCCCATCCGCTCCCTCCTCCTCCCCCTCCCCCTTCCTCTGAGAATGAGCCTTTTAGTTTCTAGGGAGAGGGGCCATCCCTTTGCCCCTGGTGAGAGGTACAATTTGCTGTACCGCCCTTTGTCTTGAAGGGCATCCAGTCGCTTCTAAGTGGGGTCCAGTCTATTTGTTGGACGTGGGGTGCCTTGTCCCATTACTGGAGAGGAGGACAAGTCCTATTGCTCCTGGGATGGGGCTCTGCCTTCCTTTTTGGGGAGCAGTATTAGTCCTGCTGGCACCTCTCTGGGCAGTGTCAGGGGTGTATCTGCACGTATCTCAGGAAGGGAGCTCTCATCCTAAACAAGGACCCCAGTTCTGTCCCTTTTTCCCTGGAGATGGGAAAGTGTCCGTTACTCCTTGGCCCTCCCCCAGCCCAGCAGGCCCCATTGCGTCAGCCGAAGGCCGAGGGTGTCCGGCTCTGACAGCATCAGGACAGGGGTCCAAGCCCTTAGCTTGCCCAGCCCCTCCTGCCCAGCCCCGCCCTGGTTTCCCTGCTCCACACCTGCTCCCACACCCCTGCCATCGCCGCCTACCTCCTGAGATGTCACCGCTGCTGGCTGTGCGGAACACCGCGGCCCCGGGGCCCAGCCAGAGACTACATTTCCCAGAAGCCCCCACGCCACACGACGGTCAGCCAGCCTGCAAGGCCCAGCCTGCCCACGCCAGTGCGGGGGTGGGGTGTGTGTGTGAGGGTGTCCTCCCTGCCCCCGTTAACTCCTTAGGTCTTGGGCTACCCTGGGCTCCCTATTCCTGAAAGCTTTTCCTAAGTACTTGCCCTCGGCTCACCCTCGGTCCTGGAAGTCATGGGGCCAGAGCTCCCCGCCCAGGGCCTGGAAGGAAGATGGTCACTTTAAGGAAAAACACTTTCTCAGTTTCATCCTCAACTCCTCTCACTCCAGGCAGGCCAACACTGGCCTCTACTGGAACCTCCCCAGCTAACTACCCCATCCGAGCTTAAAGGAGAACAACACTGTGAAGAACCATTACCCCATTTTCCAGGTGTAGAAACTGAGGCTCAGAGACATTAAGCAATTTGACCAAGCCCTCGCACCTAGCAAAGTGGCAAAATTGGGCCTCGACTGAAAGTGTGACTCCAACTTCTGTGCCATGGACACTGCCACATGCCTCCCTTTCCCCCCCTAAGCCTCAGCGCTGTGTGTGTGAGGTGTGTGTGACAGAAGCACCTGGTCCCGCCTGCCTCATGGGGCTGTTTGGGGATAAAGGATGAGAATGCACATTGTAAAGGGTGTGATCCTGTTCATATGCAGTACTGTGCTGAGGCTCTATCCTCTCTCCTTCTCAGGGAGGAAAGAGTTCAGGGGAGGGGGCCACTCAGCTCTCAGGACAGCCTGAGGCTGTATTTTGCTGTTCTCCGGCCCCTTCCCCCAACTCACTGGCCACAGGCACCTGGGAAAGGTCTTCCTCCTTTGGAGCCTCGATTTCCCACCTAAGATAAGCAGAGGCTGCTCCAGATGGACAAAAAGGGCCAGCTCAGATCAGGGAGTCCAGGACCGGTCTCTCCCAGCCTATTGGCCATTGCACTAAGCTGTAAGCTCCCTGAGGACAGGCTGTATCTTTTCCTCATCACCCCAGGGTAGTTTCTGGCACACAGTTGACCCTCAGAACATGTTTATTGAATTAGTGAATTATCTTAAAGAATACTCTTTCTCTCAAGCTTTGACTCAAACTAAAGGGTAAGTGCAGGGGAAAGAGTGAGCATGTGACTTCTAACCCATCCTCACTCCTTTTTCCCTAAGCTTAGAGTTGCTGCCTTAGCAACCAGTTCAAGTTTGTATACGCAAACCTCTTCCAGAAACAGACATCACCTTCGTCCCAATTTTCTTCTCCTGGAAACATCCACAGCATAAATGGAGCTCAAGTGTATTTGAATTTGGTTTCAAAGCTGTGTGGGGGATGAGGAGAAAGGGGATTGATTTAGACCCTTAAAGATAAAGGGGGTGGTGGTCATTGCAGGAAAGCAGGGGAACCCCAATTCCAGCCCCCCTCTTTGTGTCAAAGTCTGGGGAGGATCTGGGAAAAGTAGACAGGACCGGGCATTTTTATAGATGAAGAAACTGTCCCTGCAGGACTTTGGGGTCCTCCTACTTGATGGGGGTCAGACAGGAGACTGTTCTGTTTTTCCAGACAAATCCCAGCCTCTCCTTGGGAATGGGGCTAAGGCCCTGCCCCCTTGGAGAGCATCATGTTCAGGCCTAGGCCCTGGGAGCCTCTAGCACAGAGTTGTGGACTTGATAAATCCCTTTCACTAAAGATACAGCTACAAGGACTTCCCTGGTGGCACAATGGTTAAGAATCCGCCTGCCAATGCAGGGGACATGGGTTAGAGCCCTGGTCCGGGAAGATCCCACATGCCGAGGAGCAACTAAGCCCGTGCGCCACAACTACTGAGCCTGCGCTCTAGAGCCCTCGAGCCACAAGTACTGAGCCCGCACGCCACAGCTACTGAAGCCCGCACGCCTAGAGCCCGTGCTCCGCAACAAGAGAAGCCATTGCAATGAGAAGCCCGCGAACCGCAACAAAGAGTAGCCCCTGCTCGCCGCAACTAGAGAAAAGCCCGCGCACAGCAACGAAGACCCAATGCAGCCAAAAATAAATAAATTAAAATAAATAAATGTATTTTTTTAATTAAAAAAAATAGATACAGCTAAAGGAATCAGAGCTGGGGGTGGCCCTGGGGACTTGCAGGGCCTATGGGACCTTCCTGCCTGCTGCTCCCTGGCTGCTGAGCGAAGGAACAGCAGCAGAGCGCCAGCCAGGGTCCAGGGCAGGGGGCTCCTGGTGGCCCCTGGTGCGGCCCCGTTGAAGTGGAGGTTCTCATCCAGCTGGAGGCAGCTGCCTGAGGCCAAGGCTTGGCAGCACTCCTGGTAGCAGGGCTGAGCCACAGCCCTGTGACACCTGGACGTCCCTGTCACGCAGGCCTGGCTGCGCCCTGCAGTGTAGCCTGAGCTGGACTGTTTCAGCTGCAAGAAGAGATGAGACCGTTCATCCTCCCCTTGCCTTCGTCCCCCATTCACAGAGACAAAAAATGTTAAGTTGGGTTGTGGGCTGAGATGAACTTCCTTGGACCCCTCTCTCCACCCCCATGAGGCCAGCCAGCCGGTCCCCAGAGAACATACAGGGTGATCAGAAACAAGGGGGCATGTCACAGAGACTTGGAAGGTTCCAGCCGCTGCCCTGGATTTCAGCATAATGTGGAGCTCAGAGGGTCGAGCAGCCTGGCCCCCAGCAGGTCTAGCTCCACCCAGATTCAGCTGCTGACCCATTAGTTGAGCGGGGGAGAAGAGAGGCCTGCAGTTCTGAGGGAGGGCAGCACCCAACCTTGGAGCACTGCAGGGGCCCACCTCACAGAAGTCCTAGCCCTCGGGGCACTCGGCCACAGCTTTCTGCCTTGGCAGGAGATTTTCCCCTTGAAGAGAGAGTGAAGGGAAGGGTAAGGGGTGCGGAGCCCTGTGAGCTCCAGACAGAGGCGGGGCTGGAGCCCCATCCTGCCTGTCCCACTGGCCCCAGCCACAGCCACCTC
>NW_006780610.1:3623629-3627404 GCF_000442215.2 Lipotes vexillifer | reverse complement strand
CCCCCTCGCTGTCCATCCCTGCTTCCACTTCCCAGAGCAGGCAGATGTGGACAGACACTCATGTTTCTCTTGGGGGCTGGCAGGGTGGTGGTCACCAGTGGTGGAGTGGGAAGTGTCTTTTCCTCTGGGATGGTCAGGTGGCCTAGGCCTGGGAGCAGAGCAGGGCTGTCTGGGGAAGGGCTATGACACGTCTGCTGGGGGACAATTCCTCTGCAAAGCCCCAGGCCACCCCCCAGGGGAGGGCATCCTGTGTGTGGACTTCACAACCTGAAACTCTCCCATCTCTGCCACCTGGAGGCGCACAGGAACTTGCTCTGGCTTCCTTGGAGCTTGTGGGGGGGAGAGCACTGGCCCAGCTGGGTGGGGAGAGGTGGGGAGTCGGAAGGGGAAATCCAGAAGGGGTGGGGCACTGAGGAGGAGGGTAGACCTCAAAGCTAAGGGTCAGCCCGACAAGGTTTAGAGGTTGAGGTGTTGATAGAGGCTGGGGAGGTTGGGGAAGACAGCTCAGGTGTTGGGGACCTGTCAGAGGGTGGGCTCAGAGCTGGGCGCTAGTGGGTGGGCAAGGCTCAGGGCTGGGGACAGGTGGGGCGGGGCTCAAAACTTATGGGGCCAATGGGAGGAAGAGTCAGAGTTGAGGGCAATGGAGGAGGGGCTTGGAGTTGGAGGACCACGGAGGAGGGGTTCAGAGCTGCAGGCTAGGGGGACTGTCTCACCCGAGGCCGACTGGTTGAGCTCCAGGCAGAGTGGGCCGCCACTGCAGCACTGCAGAGAGCCGGGTCCGGGGCTAGAGGCCTGCAGGTAAGGGCTGGGGCTGGTTTCATTTCTTCCCTCACAACTGAGGCTGCACCAGGTCATGTAGTGGGAAGCGTTGAGCTGGGTAAAGAGAGTGCCTGCGAGTCCAGGGGGATGGGGGGTGGCCAGCCAGTCCTGGGCCATATCTCAACTCTCAGGGCAACCCAAACACCGACTCCTCTTTCTCCCGCTTCAGCACCTCCCTCCCAGCACCTTACTGGAGGTACCTGAATGTCACACCCCTTCCAACCCTGCAGCAGCCCCTCCTGGCAGCACCCTGCCTGGTCCCCCACAGCAGCCCTACCCCTGCACTCGCAGTAGCTCTCCCCTGCGCTGCACTCTGCTGTTTGGTTGAAAGGCTCTGCTTCCCGGTTTGCACGCCTCTCCATAGCAATGGAAGCTATGGCACATCTGTGGGAGGGTTTGAACGCTGTGGCCCTCTTCCCACGGGTAAAGGCATCCAGGAGGCTCTCTCCTCCTTCACAGACTGCTTTGCCGCTTACCTGGACAGGAGTGGGGGTCAGCTGGCTTCTCACCAGGTTCTGGGCTACCAGTAGGACCTGCAGGAGGACTGGTAGGAGGAAAAGGAGAGAGGAGACCACTGCAGGAAGCAACCAGCTCAAGAGTCAAGGTTAAGGAAGGGTCATGCAGTGGTTAAGTAGAAGGGGCCATGACACAGGTGAAAAGAAGAGATAGCCTCAGGGCCCAGGAGTAGTCACAGGTTAGGGTTGGTCACCTGGACCAGGAAAGGCTGGGGTCCCTGGGCTTAGGACAGCTAAGCTGAGCAAAGCAGCCTGATGGCTACTACTGGTCACAGACATCTCCTGAGAGGTAGGCCAGGAGCCCAAGAGAGTGAGGGACTGGTCCTGGGCAGCCCAGGGGAGGGCTGAAAACAGAGATTCCCATTATTACACTATGCAAAGGAGTAAACTAAGGCTGGGAGCACGGGGGTCAACTTGTATGGAATAAGGGGTCCCAGGGGCTGGGCTTTTGCTTCCCGCAAGTCATACTTTCAGAGTGACATTGAGGCCGGCACAAAGTGGCCTGCAGCCTGGTAACGGCCCCTTTGAGAGTAAATGTTGTTGGCATGGCAACAGCAGCATCCCAGGCCCGAGGGGAGACAGAGCTGGAGCAGGTGCAGTGACAGGAAATAGACATCCGGTGCCTCTGATGTGGCCTCATTTGCCTCTGACATCAGAAGTGCTGGGGGTGGGGAGTGGCGGGTGATGGGCTTCCTCAGAACCCAGGGCAGGGAAATGCTGGGTCATAGAGAGGGTCAGAAGTCAGGGCTCCCCTTGTCCAGATTCTTCAGGGTTCAGACCCAACCCTGTTTCTAAATCAGAGCTGAGCTAAGGGCAGGAGGTAACTCTCAGGCCCTGGATAGCTGGATGCCAGCTCTGGTTCCCCCAGGACGAAGGGATCAGATCTGTAAGGGTCTGCTAAGCCCAGGTTCAAGTTTTTCCATGCGAGGCAGAAAACTGCTGGAGATGGGAGAGGGGGACCTTATTCCCATCCTCCCACCCAGCCCTGGGAGGCTGAGCACAACCCAGCCCCCAGATTTCCCAGGGCTAACAGGGCATGTTTCCCTGCCGTCAAGGGTTGACCCTCCATCAGCACTTGGATCTCACAGGTGATGGCTGCCAGGGTGATGTGATACAGAGGAGAGCCTGGACCCTGTCTGGGTTGGGCCCCTTCTGGCCATGGTCTTTAATGCATGAGTGGGGCTGTGCTCAGAATCCTGGGTGCAGAGGTGAGGCAGGGTAGGACCCCTTGGCAATAGGGGCCACTTCTCTCTCCACCCTCATCCCTCCTTACTACCAGGAGCCTCAGCCCCTCCATTGCTCCCTCCCCTCCAACACTACACTCAAGAAGTGTTCTCATCCAGTTAACACCTCTCAAGGGGATTTCAGTCTCCAAAGGCAAATAGGTCGAGAGCGGGGCCCAAAGGTTCTCCCCAGCCCCTGTGTTCTTGTGAAAGGAAGGACCCAAGGCTCCCACACAGCCCCTTTCCCGCTTCCTGGTTGGGACAGCTGAGGCTGGAGGGACAGCTCAGGAGTGTGAGGGAAGCAGACAATCAGTCAAATCAGAAAGCCGGGCGAAGCTTAGACGGTTACTTGGTAGTCTGTGTTAGTTCTGGCTCCTTGCCCATCTACTTTAGTCTGTGCATGTCTCCATAAATAGAACATTCCCAGTATTCCCTGAGCCCCACCCCATCCCAGCTGTAGAACTACCTGCGCACCTGAAGGTGTGGAGGGCAACCAGCATGTGTGCCTGAGTCAGGGAGGCTGCAAACGCAGCCCCTGGAAGCTGGAGGCTGCCCCTCCTCCCCTCCAGCCATCTGTTAGCTCTGGCAGTTCCCTCTGACGCAGCTGCTACCGGGGACACAGGCAAAAGAAGGAAGCACAGGTGATGTCCAGACTGAAGCCAGAGGGAGAAAATAAAGTCAACTGGCAGATAGAAGGACCCCCACTGGAACGTGTCTTATCTGTGTAGATGAGAAACCCGGCAGGTGGAGCAGGCTCTCAGAAGAGATGAGAGGGATGGGAGGCCAGGGTCGTCCCAGGGCCCACCTGCAACGGGAGAACTCTGTCTGATAGTGGAAAGGGGAGTGGGTGGGGAGAGGTCACAGGCCCATTCCTACCAAGAGAACTTAGAGACGAGGCTGCCAGCAGGCAGGATGGAAGGATGAAGGGAGAGGTAGTTATCATCCCAAGGATAAAAAAAGTAAAAACAATGCAGAGGGAAGACAAAAACCTCACCTTTGTCTGACCCTCACTTCCCAACACATGGGTTACTTTTAGGGTGCTCCCTTTGTAAAGCCTTCCAGCACAAGCTGACCCAGCGAGGGGAACAGAAGGGAAGTGGAGGAAAGGGATGACAGTTGAGGCTGAACACAGATTTACTGGCTTTCCTCTCAGAGGTAGGGAGTGAGGAGACTCCCGCTTCTGGGAGGTTCATCCCAAGATCAGCCTCTGGGTTCAGC
>NW_006780610.1:3593235-3623310 GCF_000442215.2 Lipotes vexillifer | reverse complement strand
GGGTTCGGCGGGGCCAATCTGGGGGTCAAGCCCAGATTCCTGCCTGGGCTGGGAGGGACAGGCAGAGTCCTGCAGTTGCTCTGATGGAGCAGCTTTCCTCCTTGAAAAGTAAGCTGAATCATCTGTTCCTGGCAGGCAGTGCCCTGGCAGAGGTTCAGACTCCAGGTCTAAAGGAGAGATTCTCATAAGACTCAGGAACCAAGGATGCACTTCCAGGGATTCATGAGCCCCTGAAATTGTGTGCAAGAATGTATATGCAGGGACTTCCCTGGCAGTCCAGTGGTTAACACTCCCCGCTTCCACTGCAGTGGGTGCAAGTTTGATCCCTGGTGGGGAAACTAAGATCCCGCATGCCATGCAGCACTGCCAAAAAAAAAAAAAAAGGATATGCAAGCATACTTTTCTAAGGAGAAAGTCCACAGTTATCTTTGTATTTCCAAAGGAATCTATGATCCTTAAAAAAGATTAAGAACTACTGACCTAAACCCAGGAAGAGCACCACTCCGCTCTCCGTAGCCCAGTCAGGGGGCTCAGCTGTAATCCTGTTCTTCTTATAGCAGACCCCTGAAGGCCAGACTTCAGGGAGCCACCTCTGGGGAGAACCACTGCTTATTTATTTATTTAAAAATATTTATTTATTTATATAAATTATTTTGGCCGTGCCGGGTCTTAGTTGCGGCATGCGGACTTCTTGTTGCATGTGGGATCTAGTTCCCCAACCAGGGATCAAACCCGGGCCCCCGCCTTGGGAGCGGGGAGTCTTGCCCGCTGGACCACCAGGGAAGTCCCGAGAACCATTTCTGACTGATGCAAGTTTGCAGGCACCTCCTGAGTAACTCTGTGCCCCTCAGGGCTGGGTGGAGCTGGCCACACAACTCTTCCAGCTGGCCCAGGTGTTACTGCACCTCCTTACCTCTGGGTCTGCTCCCACCATCTCACATCCACTTAATTCTCAAGATTTGCAAACCTAGCTGTGCCTGGCATGTGGAAGACACTAAAAAATATTTGGATGAATGTAACAAATGAACAAAAGGAGTCTCTGCCCCCCGAAGGGGCTTGTTTCCTCCCAGGCACCTCTAGCTCAGTTCACAGGATGACTAGTTATCTGGGCAAGGATGATGGCAGGACTCCACAGAACCTGGTCCCACCACCCCTCCACACTGTAAAGAAAGAAACGGGCTCTTGGAATGCTCCATTGATTGACCTTGCCGTCCCAGGTACCCACTCCTGAAGAGGGGGCTCAGAGGAATGTGACAATGGGAAAGCATCAGGTGTGTCCCTGGGGAGGCCTGATGCTGCTACTGCCCCAGCTGGAAGGTTGGAGAGACATCCCCTCCCATGTTTACCATTTCCCACGCTTTAACTCTCTTCTCAAATGGCAATGTCTCCTTGCACTTTGGGCCTATTTTCAGTTACCAATGTTTTTAGTTGGCTCAATTAGGTTTTATTATCCACTCGCTCTGCTTTACAAACTCAGGCTCTGGCGAGGTTGTCCAGCTGGGGTTTTAAGCAACTGGAGGAGCCAAAGTACAAATGAACATGTGAGGAGTTGCCCGAGGGATGGGTTGAACCAGTAAGGAAAATCCCAACCTGGTGGTGAAACCCTACTCATGGAGATAACTAGGGCAATAGATGAGTGTGAGGGAGAGGCCAGCTCTGGAGCTGGGATCTTGCCAAGCAGACATATAAGTAGATATATTACAAACGAACTGAAGGTCTGGGTGCTGAGGGGCAAAGGGGCCCTCTGGGGAATCCTGTTCTGGACCCGGCCCTGGCCTTCAGATGACTGTGCTGTGGGCAGATCAGGGCCCCCTGGATCCCCTAGTTCTTTCCCTTTGTGATCTGAATCCTTCAGATTCAGATCCTGAGGCAGCTGCTCAACTCCACCCAAATCTTGGCTATCTGGGCTTGGAGAACACAAGAATATTAGCCACTTCTCAGTCAAGTGAGGATCTCAAATAAGACAAAGGTAGACCAAAGCCTCTTGTTCTGAAGCAGCAAGCAGGTGAAGCCACTGCTGGTCTTAGTCCCACTGTGTGCCACGCTGCTGAAGCTTAGAGAAGGGGCAAGGCTGCAGGCCCATTCCAAAACAGCCCAAGTCCTTCCTTTATGCAAATAAAAAGGCAACCTTGGTGCCACAACTTTGTCCTTAGCAGAGGTCCTGGCTCACCCTCTCCATCTTTCTCTAGTACAGTATGTGCACGAATGGCTGCCTCAACTAAGGGCAGGGCTTATCCTGGGGTGATGCTCATTTGGAGAAGTGGCAGCAAATGGGGGTGGGGAATGAGGCTAAGTCAGAATTACCCAGCATAATATATGTAACATAACAGGCGCTCATTAAACTTCAGTTGCTACTGAAGTTCGTGAGAAAGAGGTAGGGAGGTGTTAAGAACCAGAGGACTGAATTAGTACATAATCCCGGGCTTCAGAACAAGACACATTCAGAACAAGGGCTGGTTTTATTTTCCAACAGAATCTTTTTTAATATAAAACAAAGATAAAACACACCTCAACCCTGCAATATGCCAGCATGCCTTGCTTCTACAAGATGCATGCTAGTCCGTAAGACTAAGTAGCAAAGAGTCTTTAGGAGCATTTGGCTGGGAGAAATAGAAAAAGCAGATCTTAAGGAAGATTGGGCTAGCCCCACAGCTGAGAAACATGCCTGAACACTAGAGCAGTCCTTGTCTTTTCAGATCCTCGTACGTCTTCTTATTCACAACATTCCCACTGGAGTCTTCATACTCTTCCTAAAAGGGAAGAGGAACACCATTAGCTACACTTCCTGGGAGAAACGTTTGGAGCCAACCTCTGGATACCTGAGCTCACCCTGGCCTGATTCCATGCCATTCGTCTAAGACAGCCTTTCTCAACTGGGGTTCTGCTCTATTGCTCACAGCATCTATTAGACATCTAGGATGGTACCAATTATGACCGATCCTTGTGGCTATCTGAGAAAATAGTTCATTCAAATCACTGTGTTTAAGATGAGGAACCCTGGTTGAGAAAGGCCCACTTAAGATATGGTTTTCAAATGGTTCCCAAGAATCCTAGGTTTCTGCCTAAGAGACCACTACAGGGGATGAAAAGGCCAAGAAGGCCGAGCTTCTCCATATCCAGAGCAGTTCTGCTTTTTTCTATTTTATTTATTGGAGTTCTACATTACTGTCTGAAAAAGGCTTTGCTGCTAAAAAAAGGGACACTGAAAACCACTGACCTAAAAGAGAAGCAGCAGCTACCATACCTCACATACACATCATTCCTCATCTCTGAAATCTGTTGTTCAGGATGACTATCTCAAGACCAACAAGGATAGCTCCCCACCACATGAGAAGATCATCTCTCATCAGATGCTCTCCTCAAAGGATATCTAATGTATGACATGGAGTCTCAACTTCTTAGCTTATGAATCCTCATGGCAGGACAAGACACAGGGCACTCCTGCTTGCCACTTCAAAATTTCAGTGGGAGAATATAACCTGTCTTAAGACACAGATTTAAATTCTGACACATTTAATTTAATATCACAAATGAATTAGGCTTATAAGTCAAGAGCCAATTATAGATATTGTCACATTACACTTGCTACTGCAGTGAACCAGGGACCATCTCTTACCTCCCTTCTACATGGTGAGGGAGCTCTGTCACTTGATGCTATCCCTGATGCTACGTTAGCACTCACCTCAGTGTCAGGCTGCCATCGTTCCGATGCCTTCTGCAGTTTCAGCTTGGCCCACACTGCAGGACAAGAAATGATCAGCAATCAGATTCCACTGAGTATCTACTGGGTACAAGGTGCTACAACACATCCCTCATTAGAATCCCCCTGAGTGCCTGCCCTTGAGACTTCTACCTGCCCCAAACTGGAATTTTGGTTCTGGATCGCCTGTGGACAAACCCCTTCCCTTTCATTGCAAAATTTACCATAATGTTTCTTTGCTGTAAAATAAAAGTTGGATCAAATCTAACCAAAGACCTCTTAGAACTGAGAACTGATACTCTCAAAGGAAAAAGCTAATGTGGTACAACATATAGGAATAATTGGAAAAAGTGACCTTACTGTATTAAAGTTCATAATAGAAGAGATTGAGAACACTAGACATTGCCAAATATGTCTATTTAAAGTCTGGTGCATATATTTCAAAAACTTCAGAGGAAAAAAAAAAAAAGTGAAATATCATGGCCAAAGAGTCTGAAAGATAAGATGGCTCAACAAACACTGAAGACATTAAAACGAGAATTCTGACAGTTCAATAACTAATTATTCCAATGATCACGAAAAGGGGAAGACATCTACAGACACCACCATAGCTTCAGAGGGAGGGGATCAAACATGTACAAAGACAGGACAGATAACAAAACTAGGGAAAGAACAACTTAAACCTGTAAGAATGGTGTCAGGAAGGTGCACCCTTAGAACAAAGAGCTATGTGGGGCAGATGGGACAGGTCTGCTGCTACAGAGATAAGAGGATAAAATATTAACAGATTACAGTGAAAAGGAACAATTATTTGATTCTTATATCCTTTCACATTTCCCATCAAGTAGAACAATCTCTAAACTTGACAAGATTACCACACTTTAAAAAAAAATTTTTGGCCATACTGCACGGCATGCGGGATCTTAGTTCCCGGGATCGAACCCATACCCTCCGCATTGGAAGGCGGAGGACCACTGGACCACTAGGGAATTAATAAACTTGACATGATTAGAAGGTATATCCTATAGAGGAAGTTGAAGTCTAAGATGGGTGAAGAAATAGTAAATGAGACAACATGTAAGAAAGTGCTGATTACTGAGCCTGCGCGTCTGGAGCCTGTGCTCCGCAACAACAGAGGCCGCGATAGTGAGAGGCCTGCGCACCGCGATGAAGAGTGACCCCCACTTGCCACAACTAGAGAAAGCCCATGCACAGAAATGAAGACCCAACACAGCCATAAATAAATAAATAAATACATTGTGTATTATTTATTAAAAAAAAAAAAAAAAAAAAAAGAAAGTGCTGAGCTCTGTGCCTGGTGTACAGGTGCTCAACTAATCATCTTTTCCTTCCTTGCTAATTGCCTTAAATTAGCTGAAGTCTTCAGGCCCAGATAATATGCACATTACAAAGGAATGGAGAATTTAGCACGTGCCAGGGCAGGGCCTTATCATATTCTTTGTCCAGGCCATTCAGGAATCCAACCCAGAGTGGTTCTAAAATACCAGATATCAGAAAGGCTGTCATGATTTTCTTTCTTTTTTTTTTTTTTTTTAAGACAGAGTGTGGGCCATCTCAGAAGGTGAGAGGCCCCGAAATATAGGGTGGTTAGTTTTTTTTTAAAATAAATTTATTTATTTTATTTTATTTATTTATTTTTGGCTGTGTTGGGCCTTCGTTGCTGTGCACAGTCTTTCTCTAGTTATGGCAAGCAGGGGCTACTCTTCGTTGCAGCGTGCGGGCTTCTCATTGAGGTGGCTTCTCTCGTTGTGGAGCACGGGCTCTAGGCACGCGGGCTCAGTAGTTGTGGCTCAGGGGCTCTAGAGCACAGGCTCAGTAGTTGTGGCGCACGGGCTTAGTTGCTCCGCAGCATGTGGAATCTTCCTGGACCAGGGATCGAACCTGTGTCCCCTGCATTGGCAGGCGGATTCTCAACCACTGTGCCACCAGGGAAGCCCCTGTCATTATTTTCTTAAAGAAAAAAGTGGATGTAGGAAACCGGAGCAGTGAGGGAGATGTTACTCTTCAGAGGAATCTGAAAACAATTAGAAAAAAATGGAACCACCTCTGGGCACCAGCATGGGTTCACTAAAAATAAGTGAGGCAAATTAATTTGAATTTCCTATTTTTCATGGGATAGCGCCGACCCGATAAAAGGTATAGACACAGGATATCATGATTTTAGCAAAGCGACTGCTCTTACAGGCAATGTCCCTAGAGTTCATGAAAACACTGTAACTCTCATGATACTGCCATAAACAAGATGGTGTATTTGAACCTGATGCTATTAGTTTATTAGTTTAGTAGACTTATACCTAGTGAATATTGGTCAATTGTGACCAACCACCTAAATGGGGAATCTCTGGTGGCAATTCCATAGGGCTCTTTCTTAGCTGTCTTTTGTTCACCTTAAAAAAAATAGTAAGTCTGGAACGATGGAATGATTAAAATAATAAATTTATAAGTGAAATCCTTCATTTAAGTAAAAAAACCCAAAAAACAAAAAACCTACTGTAACTTAAATGACAGTACTGAATCTCTCCCTCCTGGCTAAAAGCGCCAAAAGGAGAACTTCAACAGAATGATCTAAAACAAAGACAAGTAAATCCAGTGTGACAGCTGTGTCAACGGTTACTTCCTTGCCCACTGCCATTAGGGAACACATCTTCCCAAGGTGTTCTGGAAGGAGCAGTCCTGGTCTAACAAGTAGCTATTTTTGCCGCCGGCTACTGAAAAGACAGCTGACTGGACTACAGATGTCACCTGACCAAGCTGCGCCTACCTATTGTCTTTCCCAGATATTAGAAATTGGGACACTGAGAGACTGAGCTGGATGATGGCAGGCTCTGAAAACTGAAAAAGGTCATACAGGGCAAGGGCTAGAGTTGTCTTCATTGTAAGCTAAGGCTTAAAGAGAAGACACAAGGAAGTGGAGAAGGCATACATGTAGAGGGAAGCACAGCTGGATAAGCATATACTTGCTAACAGGATGGAGGGCATGGAGTTAGGTTTTAATGGGTTCTCTTCCTCATAACCAGAAATCCTTAAGATGTCTAGTTTTGATGCTTTCGAAAAACCCCAAACCCAAAAACCACATACAAAATCCAGGTTTAATAAAAAATAATGATTCCACCGACAGGAAAAGAAGAAAAATTGCAGAAACTCTACAGAATAGAATTAACTTTGATTTCATAATTAATTGGCACCTACTATTAGTGAGACACCTGAGATAAAGTCTGTCATGATCTTGTGGGAGTCAAGATATATATAACCATCTATCTGTTACTGAAAGTCCTAAAGGAAGACAGAGAGTTAATCTAAGATACTTAAAGGGAGGAATAATCCCTGGGAAAAAAAAGGGAGGGGGAAGGTGATGATAAATTTGTAATAAACCTATAAATGATCTGTTGTGGGGGGAATGAAAAGAGAAAGTGATATTGAGATAGAAGTGAAACTACAAATGCTATGTAGAGAACCTACAGATATTAGAATCTACAAATATTCAAGGGAAGTCATGATGGGTGGAAATGATACAACAAATCAAAGAAGTGGTAATAATAATAATATGCATATAAGAGAAATTGATAAACCTAGACATCTGAATAAGGAGATAAATATTGAAAACAATATGGATAATGGAAAAATCATTAACCTGCCAATAATATTCTGGAAAAAAATTTAAGTTTTCTAAAAATCTTTGTATGGCTAAAGAGAAAATGCATAAAGTTTTTTCTGGAATACCCCTTAATGATCAACTCAGAAACATCTACTTGATGAGGATGATTTAAAAGTAGGCAGGATAGCACTGTGGAAAGAGAAGAGACTGCTGTAGAACAGACATGAGTTTGCTCCATGGCTTTCTTCCACTTACATGCTATGTGACTTTGAAAAACTTACCTCATTTTCCTCTTCTGGAAAATGTGGGGGACCTCCTACCTCACTGGTTGTTCTGAAGATTAAATGAGTGTAAAAATCTCCTATTTACCTGGCATACACCAGGCACCTGGTAAATGGTAGCTAGTAATAGTAAGATTAAACTCCAAATGAAAAGATAAAGGTGACTTTGGATCTCACGCCTCAGACTCTGCAGGAGCCCACAAGTGAAGCTGCTAATGACGGCAGCTTATGCTTCTTCACTGAATACATTCTACACTGTGGTCAGCCAGGCTGTAGCACTTGACCTGCATTATCTCATTTAAACTTTGAGACAACTCTCTGAAGTAGATATATCAATATTATCACCACCCACATTCGATGGATAAGGAACTAAAAGACCTAACTCGTCCTGTGCCCCATAGCCAGTAAGTAAGCGGTGGAGCCATGATTTGGACCCTAACCAGTGGCCTCTCCAGAGTCTGCACACTTAACCACCACATGAAACTATATTAGGAATGTGGTTTTAAACCAACTTTACCCTTGAAGCAGAACATATGAAAACATATAAAACCTGACAGAATCCATCAACCAAGTCCTAGGGAAAAAGATCATGACAAGACATAATGGAAGTAAAACCTACTATGAATAAAATAAATAAGCTACAAGGATATAGCACAGGGAATAGAGCCCATATTTTATAATAACTATAAATGCAGTGTGATATTTAAAAATACTGAATCACTATACTGTATATGTGAAACATATAATGTTGTAAATCAACTATACTTCAATTTAAAAAAGTGAAATAAAAGAGATAATGGCGGGCTTCCCTGGTGGTGCAGTGGTTGAGAGTCCCCCTGCCGATGCAGGGGACGCGGGTTCGTGCCCCAGTCTGGGAGGATCCCACATGCCGCGGAGCGGCTGCGCCCGTGAGCCATGGCTGCTGAGCCTGCGCGTCCGGAGCCTGTGCTCCGCAACGGGAGAGGCCACAACAGTGAGAGGCCCGCGCGTATCGCAACAAAAATAAATAAAAAAAATAAAATAAAATAAAATTTGCTGTGTCCCTTTAGGCTGTACTTATTTAAAAAAAAAAAAAAGAGATAATGGCAATCTGAAAGCAGAAAAAACAATTTTTATGAACAAGGTGATAAGGATATTGTTAGATATGAGATTAAAGACATAATGTCTCTGGAATCATTATGAGAGTAAGACGTACAGAATTTACACTGCTTCAGCCCATTCAGATATAATCACCTCCTATAAATAACTCAACTAATAACAGATATTAATAATAATAGAAATTTGTAGTAGAAAGAAACTATTAGACGAAACATTAAAAGACTTCCCTGGTGGCACAGTGGTTAAGAATCCGCCTGCCAATGCAGAGGACACAGGTTCAATCCCTGGTCTGGGAAGATCCCACATGGCGTGGAGCAACTAAGCCCATGCACCACAACTACCGAGCCTGCACGCCACAACTACTGAAGCCCGCGCACCCTAGAGCCTGTGCACCACAACTACTAAAGCCTGCATGCTCTAGGGGCTGCGTGCCGCAACTACTGAGGCCCACACGCCTAGAGCCCATGCTCCGCAACAAGAGAAGCCACCACACCGCAACGAAGAGTAGCCCCTGCTCACTGCACCTAGGGAAAGCCTGCACGCAGCAATGAACACCCAACACAACAAAAAAAAAAAAAAAAAAAGAAGAAGAAACATTAAAGTTAGAAATGTTAGAAAACTACCTGTCAAATAGCTTCAAGTCTACTATATAATCTATGTAAGTGAGAAATCTAACAAGATAACCTTTCCAGCAAAGGAGTTAAATATAAATAGATCAATTAATACACAGAGTGTAAAGAGCTTAATATCCCTATATAAGGATGAGCACTGATGACTGGGGTAAAAAAGAGCCCACATTTGCTGCCAAAATTTTAATAACTGGGGAAATGGTCTAAGTCTATTACAATAGAACAAACAAGCTATCAGGTAATGGGAATTTCAAAAAGAATATGGGAGTGATCAATAAGGTTACAATACAATATTGAGTTTACGTGGCTCAAATAACACAAATTAAAATATACACAAAACTGGCAGAAATGCAAGAGACAAAGCTTAATTACAACTGGAAATGTAAACATGTCTTTATCAGAATTCAAAACAAACAGATGTAAGTATGAAATTAAAAACCTGAAAACTGCAGGAAAATTAAACAGCCTACAGGTGGAGAGACATACTTCCTTTCAGGTATACATAAATCTTTAACAAATCACTGACTATATACTTGGACACAAAGATAAAATACATTCTAAAGGCAGAAATTCTGTAACTTACTGCATGGACCAAGAAAAAAAAAAAGAAACAGAATGAAAAAACTAGTGTTTTTAAAAATAATTACTGAATTATTCTTTAAAACTCAGAAACAACCTCTTTAATAAACAAAGCTCTAAATATAACATCAATAATGGATATTTCCAATGGATTCCTAACAGAATGATGTCTAGTTCTAAATGCCTGTATTAGAAAGACTAAAGAACAAAAACAAGAAAGTTCCTAACCAAAGCAATCTTGAGAAATAAAAATAGTGCTAGAGGTATCACACTCCCTGACTTCTGACTATACTATAAAGCTACAGTAATCAAAACAGTATGGTAGTGGCACAAAAACAGACACCTAGATCAATGGAACAGAACAGAGAGCCCAAAACAAACCCACACACTTATGGTCAATTAACCTATGACAAAGGAGGCAAGAATATACAGTGGGGAAAAGATAGTCCCTTCAATAAGTGGTGCTGGGGGACTTCCCTGGTGGTCCAGTGTCTAAGACTCCATGCTCCCAATGCAGGGGGCCCGGGTTCGATCCTTGGTCAGGGAACTAGATCCCACATACCGCAACTAAGAGTTTGAATTCTGCAACTAAAGATCCCACGTGCCTCTATGAAGACCTGGTGCAGCCAAATAAATAAATAAATATTTTTATTTAAAAAGTGGTGCTGGGCTTCCCTGGTGGCGCAGTGGTTGAGAGTCCGCCTGCCAATGCAGGCGATACGGGTTCATGCCCCGGTCTGGGAGGATCCCACATGCCACAGAGCAGCTAGGCCCGTGAGCCATGGCCGCTGACGCCT
Source organism: Lipotes vexillifer (assembly GCF_000442215.2). Taxonomy (NCBI): domain Eukaryota; kingdom Metazoa; phylum Chordata; class Mammalia; order Artiodactyla; family Lipotidae; genus Lipotes; species Lipotes vexillifer. The sequence continues at coordinate 3,612,610 of NW_006780610.1, read as the reverse complement.
GCGCTCCGCAACGGGAGAGGCCGCAGCGGTGAGAGGCCCGTGTACCGCAAAAAAAAAAAAAAAAAAAGTGGTGCTAGGAAAACTGCACAGCTACATGTAAAAGAATGAAATGAAAACATTTTCTCACATCACATACAAAAATAAACTCAAAATGGATTAAAAACCTAAATGTAAGACCAGAAACCATAAAACTCATAAAAGAAAACATACACAGAACACTGTATGACATAAACTGTAGCAATATTTTTTTGATCTGTCTCCTAAGGCAAAGGAAACAAAAGCAAAATAAATTAAACTTAAAAGCTTTTGCACAGCAAAGGAAACCATTAACAAAATGAAAAGACAACCTACTGAATGGGAGAAAATATTTGCAAATGATATGACTGATAAGGGATTAATATTCAAAATATGTAAACAGCTCATACAACTCAACAGCAAAAAAACAAACAACCTGGTTAAAAAATGGGCAGAAGATCTGAACAGATATTTTTCCAAAGAAGACATACAGATGGCTAACAGGCACATGAAAAGATACTTAACATCACTAATCATCAGAGAAATGCAAATCAAAACCACAATGAAACATCACACCTGTCAGGATAGCTGTCATCAAAAAGACTACAGATAAATGTTCACAAGGACATGGAAAAAGGGAACCCTTTTACTGTTAGTGGGAATGTAAATTGGTGCAGCCACTATGGAAAACAGTATGAAGGTTCCTCAAAAAACTAAAAACAGGGCTTCCCTGGTGGCGCATTGGTTGAGAGTCTGCCTGCCGATGCAGGGGACACGGGTTTGCGCCCTGGTCCGGAAAGATCCCACATGCTGCGGAGTGGGTAGGCCCGTGAGCCACGGCTGCTGAGCCTGCGCGTCCGGAGCCTGTGCTATGCAACAGGCGAGGCCACAACAGTGAGAGGCCCGTGTACTGAAAAAAAAAAAAACCCTAAAAACAGAAGTACCGCATGATCCAGCAATTCTACTCCTAGGTATATATCAGAAGAAAACATAAATACTAATTCAAAAAGATACATGCACTCCCAACATTCATAGTAGCATTATTTACAATAGCCAAGATATGGAAGCAACCTAAGTGTCCATCAACAAATGAATGAATAAAGAAGATGTGGTGTACATATACAACGGAATACTACTCAGCCATAAAAAAGAATGAAATTTTGCCATTTGCAACAACATGGATGGACTGGAGGGCATTATGCTTAGTGAAATAAGTCAGACAGAGAAAGACAAGTACTGTATGTTGTCACTTACATGTGGAATCTAAAAAATAAAACAAACAAATGAAGATACTAAAACAAATAGATTCACAGATATTGAGAACTAGTGGTTACCAGTGGGGAGAGGCAAGGGTGGGGGAGGCAAGATAAGGATAGGGAATTAGAGGTACAAATTACAATGTATAAGATAAATAAGCTACAAGGACATATTGTACAACACAGAGAATACAGCCAATATTTTATAACGTTTTTTTTTTGCACAGCTTGTGGGATCTTAGTTCCCTGAACAGGGACCAAAGCTGGGCCCTCGACAGTGAAAGCATGGAGCCCTAACCAATGGACCACCAGGGAATTCCCCAATATTTTATAACTTTAAATGGAGCATAATCTATAAAAATTTTGAGTGACTATATTATTCATCTGAAACTAATATCAACTATACCTCAAAAAAAAAGTAAGTTCTTGATTATAGACTTAAAAAAAACACAAAGAAACAAGATTGAAGAAAATAATAGTAAAAAGGAAATAGTAATGAGGTGGTGGTAGTGGGATGAATTGGGAGATTGGGATTGACATATATACACTGATATGTATAAAATAGATAACTAATAAGAACCTGCTGTATAAAAAAATAAATAAAATTCAAGTCAAAAAAAAGAGGAAACAGTAAAACTCAGAATAAAAATATTGAGTTTCCTACTTTAAAAATATTGAGTTTCATAATAAATCAAGGAATTGTATTGGCTATTAACTAAAGAATCTTCTCAGAGTGGTCCCCTTGCATGAAGAAGTAATCTCTATTTAAAGTTTCAAATGACAGAAGAGAATGTAGCATGTAATCCCATTGATTTTATGACAAAAATATGGTTTTGATAACTAAATCTGACAAGTGTCTGAAAGGAAAACAAAAAGCACATCTTTTATTTATGAATGTAAAAACAAAACTTCTAAAAAGAATCCTCACAGGGTAAATAACTGCATTAGGGACTTCCCTGGTGGTCCAGTGGTTAAGAACCCACCTTCCAATGTAGGGGACGTGGGTTTGATCCCTGGTTGGGAAACTAAGATCCCACATGCTGCGGGGCAACTAAGCCTGCACACTCCAGAGCCCACACGCCACAACTACTGAGCCCACATGCCGCAACTAAGACCTGATGCATCAAAAGAAAGAAAGAAAGAAAGAAAGAATGGGCACAAGTCTAATACAAATACTTCACTAAAGAAGATGCACAGGGCTTCCCTGGTGGCGCAGTGGTTGAGAATCTGCCTGCCAATGCAGGGGACACGGGTTCGAGCCCTGGTCTGGAAAGAGCCCACATGCCTCAGAGCAACTAGGCCCGTGAGCCACAACTACTGAGCCTGTGCATTTGGAGCCTCTGCTCCGCAACAAGAGAGGCCGTGATAGTGAGAGGCCCGCGCACTGCGATGAAGAGTGGACCCTGCTTGCCACAACTAGAGAAAGCCCTTGCACAGAAACAAAGACCCAACACAGCCATAAATAAATAAATAAATAAATAAATAAATAAATTTTAAAAAAAGAAGATGCACAGATGGGGATTTCCCTGGCGATCCTGCATGGCGCGCTGTGTGGCCAAAACAAAAAAAACTGCATTAAAAGAATATCTACCACCCAGTATGAAATAATTCAGGAATGCTGTTTTATTCAAGGCCTGATAAAAGAAAAAGTAGTAAAAATGTTTTCATCTTTCTTTTGAGGAATGTGATAAAATCATAAGCCAGTTTTAAAATTAGTGTAGCTGCATCACCATGGTCCTTAAAAAGAGCATCCAGGGAAGGACGACTTATTGCCTGCTTCTATTTAACATAAGATTTGGGGGCAATGCTTGGGAAAAATAAATAAAGGGAACAAAATTAATTAAAACATCCCCTTTGTTTTTGTAGTTGGCATGATTGTAAGCCTAAAATAATGTAAATAGTTCAATTACAAGGTATCAGAAGTAATAAATTAACTCAGGCAATTTGCAAGACATAAGGAAATACACACAAGGGACCTCCTTGGTGGTCCAGCGGCTAAGACTCTGCACTCCCAGTGCAGGGGGTCCGGGTTCGACTCCTGGTCAGGGAACTAGATCCTGCATGCTGCAACTAAGACCCGGCGCAGCCAAATAAATAAATATTAAAAAGGAGAGGGGAGGGGAGGGGAGGCGAGGGGAGGGGAGGAGAGGGACTTCCCTGGCGGCGCAGTGGATAAGAATCCGCCTGCCAATGCAGGGGACACGGGTTTGAGCCCTGGTCCGGGAAGATGCCACATGCCGCGGAGCAACTAAACCTGTGTGCCACAACTACTAAGCCTGTGTTCTACAGCCCACAAGCCACAACTACTGAGCCCGCGTGCTGCAACTACTGAAGTCTGTACACCTAGAGCCCGTGCTCCACAACAAGAGAAGCCACCACGATGAGAAGCCTGCACACCACAAAGAAGAGCAGCCCCTGCTCACTGCAACTAGAGAAAGCCTGCACGCAGCAACGAAGACCCAACGCAGCCAAAAATAAATAAAATAAATACATTTTTTAAAAAAAGAGAAAATACACACAAAAATGAACAGTGATCTATTTACTAGTAATATGCAGCTAGAAAATGGGCTTCCCTGGTGGTGCAGTGGTTGGGGGTCCGCCTGCCAGTGCAGGAGAGTGGTTGGGAGTCCACCTGCCGATGCAGGGGACACGGGTTCATGCCCCGGTCCGGGAAGATCCAGCCGGAGCGGCTGGGCCTGTGAGCCATGGCCGCTGAGCCTGCACGTCAGGAGCCTGGGCTCCGCAACGGGAGAGGTCACAACAGTGAGAGGCCCACGTACCGTAATAAAAAAAAAAAAAAAAAAAAAAAAAGAGACTGCATTCAAAATGCAGCATTATGATTCTATGACATTTCATTATTATTTTAATTTCCTCCCAACAGAGTGAAGGGTAAAAAATGAAGAGGGTAATTGGATAATCTGATAACAAGATACATTTAAATTCTGATTAGAGTAACTGTACATCCCAACTTGTAAATGAATAAAGAGACAAAACAGCAAGGAGTGCTCCCCTGGTGGCACGGTGGTTAGGAATCCGCCTGCCAATGGAGGGGACATGGGTTCGAGCCCTGGTCCGGGAAGATCTCACACGCCACGGAGCAACTAAGCCCGTGCGCCACAACTACTGAGCCTGTGCTCTAGAGCCCGCGAGCCACAGCTACTGAGTCTGTGTGCCACAACTACTGAAGCCCGCACGCCTAGAGCCCGTGCTCCGTAACAAGAGAAGCCGCCGCAATGAGAAGCGTGTGCACGGCAACGAAGAGTAGCCCCCACTCACTGCAACTAGAGAAAGCCGCGCACAGCAACGACGACCCGATGCAGCCAAAAATAAATAAATAAAATAAATTAATTTAAATTTAAAAAAAAGTATTAAAACAAAACCAAAAAAACAGCAAGGAGGAGTCTCCAAAGCTGACTCACACAAAAAACTCAATGAAAGAGTCCCCAGAGTCCACAGGTTAAATCAGGGATCAGGAAGCTCTTTAGAAGGTCATTTCTACTTGGTTCTGCCATGGAGGATTTGAACAACCCCAGAGCTGGGAGCCAATGGAGTTAGCTGAACAGCCAGTGGAGTAGTGTGATATGCACACCTGAGAGGGAGTGCCTGAAATTTAACAAAGTGGAGTGGTAAAATTACTTTCTTCACAGTCTAACCCATGAACAGTGAAAACATAACAGAGAAGAGATAAACTAGAAAGAAAATAAGAAGGCTGTGAGAAAGATGGCAAAAGCTACCACTGCCAGGCAAACAGGAAGCCTGACTGAGGTCGCTGGGCGCTTCAACAACACACTCCTGGACACACGCTGCACTTGGCTTTTTCTCCAAGAGGTATTTTGCTGCCGTGTTGCTGGGTGTCTGCCCTGTCACCTCAGAAATAAGTTTACTGAGACCATTTCTACTTTTTCCGTCATATCTGCAGTTAACATAGTAAAATCAATTCAAAAAATATACATAAACCCATTCATTGAAAATCTTGCATACAGGGGAGTTCACAGACCCCAGTTAAAAGCCGTTTTAGGGAATTCCCTGGCAGTACAGTGGTTAGGACTCCGAGCTCTCACTGCTGAGGGCCCAGATTCAATCCCTGGTCAGGGAACTAAAATCCCACAAGCCGCACAGCACGGCTGAGGGGGAAAAAAACAAAAAGCTGTTTTACAGTCAGCACAGAGCTCTCCTCAAGGGAGAAGAATCAGTGCTGCTGGCTAATTCATCCCCTCAGAAAGCAGTGAATGTATGGAGGACTGTAGTAGTTTGTACATATCCACAACCTGCTGCCCTTGGGCCTGGACACACCAGGGTTATCGGGACAGTTAACTGAAGGTCTGACCTCGGGAACAATAAAGCTTACTTACAGGAGACGGCGTCTTCAATCTGTGTCACGTTAGCAAAGTGGGCGGTGTTTGGGATGCCCAAACACCTCATGCCATGAGCATGACGCCATTCCTGGGAGAAGCAAGAGGACAATGTGAAACGGGATGACTGAACACTGAGCATTAACTCCATTCTACTCATAAGCCCTACCCTGACCCTTTGCAAAAGGTTCCACCTAAAGGCAGCGTTCCTTTTGTGGCTCTTGTTTGTAGACAGCTGGCTGTGACTGACAAGAGGCCGTTACTTCAAAGCAGCACTGCACTGTTTGCCTCACTGGGCTGGTTTATAAAAAACCTAGATTCCAGATCCAGACAAAACCTGTGTCAAGACCACAACTCACCAGTCACCTCCCAAGCAACCCCCACCACCAGCATGAGTAAGCGTTACTGATGTCTGGTCAGCGTCATCTTTGAAAGTAAAAGAGAAGACTGTTTATCACATATAGGCAAGGGTACGAAAGAGACCAGTAAGAGACGCTGATGCAATGACAGTTCTGGCTCAGGGACAGCAAATGGCATGGGCCCTGGATGCCAATTCTAATTCGTTGGAGGTGGTGTTGAGAGAGATTCAGAGAGTACTCAGGAGCTTGGCGGAAAAGACCCCAGGATCAGTTAGTAATATGTACGTCTGAGGGAGAGAGAGAGGAGTTCATATAAATTCGCCATCCTTGGCTATATCCAGCAAGTCTTCCATTCTGTAAAATTTCCTTCCAAGTACTCAGAATTGAAGGCAGAAACAAAACAAGGGTGAATTCACTTACTGGAGTACCACCCAGATAATGCTTTCTCTCAAGAATAGCTTGATAAATGTCATCCTCTTCGTTTCTTTCTTTTCAAGAGGCAAAGGCCCATTTAAGACCCAAAGAAGGAGGCGGTCAGCCCTTTCTTTGGTCCTGAGTACTAGCAACAGGATAGAGAAATGACCAAGGAGTCAGAAAGGCAAAACAAAAAATAAAGAGCAAGCAAGAGAAAATAGAAATGAGGTTCAAACAGCAGAGTGGTGGGATGCCTCCAGAAACCATCTCAGGTACTACCCAAAGCTGGCACTGGTGCCAGAGGCCAAATGCCACATGCTGGACTTTAGATCCATTCCTTCTCTGATTCTCTTAGGCTCTGGACACTAGTGATCCTCTCAGGCTGCTCCTATCCTCTTCTCTAAAAGACTCATGTTTCATGCTTCAACGTCCAGGAGAAATGGCTCTGAATTCCTTACAGCAAAATGCCGCTGGAAGGCCTTGGGACCTCGGTAGGTGTAGTTTCCACAGATCTCACAGTTATAGTTGATATTCAGGCCATGAAGCTTATACAACCAGTAAGGAATGGGCTAAAAGAAATCAGATAAAAAACAGTATTAGACTAGTGTCTGCATCTGCTTCCAAAATGGTATATGAGGGAAAGATGGTAGTGTTGGGACTGACTTTGCCATCCCAGCCAAGGGGCAGGTTTTTGGGGTTGTAAATGATTTCGTTCTCTTCGTCTTCACTTTCGCTCTCACTGATCTGCTCTTCCTCCTCCTCCTCTCGCTCTTCTCCGGTTCTTGCCTGCTTGCGCTGGACATTTTCATGAGTGAGATGTCGCTGTTCCTAAGTCAAGCCCATAAATGAAAAGGGAAGTCAAAGAACAGTGCAGAACAAGAAGGGAAATTTCCTATTCTGCTATAACCCTTGCTGACCCCTCACTTCCAAGGATTAGGTTTCCTTCCTTGTCGAACAAAGAGAAAGTCTTGTCTTCAAATCAGAATTCCTCATCGGCAGAGGAATAATTCTCCCCTGATCTTAAAGGAAAAAGTCAAAGGTTTTATAAAGCACTTGCCTAAGTTACTCATCTGAGGCCACGAACTATCACAGGACAACAGAGAACAGTCTCTTCTCTTCTGTCTCTAAAATATCTCCTGAACCAGTCCTTCCTTTTCCTTCCCACTGTTATCGTCCTCACCAAGATGACAACCTTCTAACTTGCCCTGAGTCTCTCCTCATTCCAGTCCAGCTTCCACGTTGTTCCCAGATTTTTCTGCTCAAAAAAACCAATCTAATGGTACACTTTGCTTAAAGAACTTTTATTGGCTTTCTGCTGCTTAAAGGACAAGGTTCCAATTTCCAACATAATTTTTCAAATTTCTCTGACCACTCCCCCTCCCTTACAAGGAACACCCATATACACTGGTTTCCTCATTATTTCCTTTCATCGTATTTTACCTTCTTGCTTGCTGTTTCCTCTACCTGGAACATTTTTATCTCCCTCTTTCTACTTAGAACACTCAATCTCAATGTATTACAGCATGTGTCACATTATACTGCAGTTATTTGTAGCCCTCAGTCGCAAAGTGGGCTTTTCAAGGGCAAGAGGCTGTGTCATATTCACTACTGTATCCAAAGATCTAGCATAATGTCTGGAAACCAACAGGTGTCAATAAATGGTGAAATAATGGTAAAAATAACATCAGTACATAACAAGAGCAACATCTAGAAACCATTGTGGCTGGAACTGGCTGGAATTCCAAAGACAAGAGTGCCACCTCCTGGCAGGGAAAGCAAAATGCTCTCAAAGGAGGGAGAAGTAATGGGCACACCTGTGTCAGGGGCACAAATTTGCCTCTCAGTCTTCTTCAGAGGACTGACAACACAGACTGCTGCCCACCCTAGCACAGTGCAGGTTTACTGTGGAGGATATAAGCGCCCCCAGTATCCAATGTCTGGCTAGCCTCCTCTTATCAAAAGCAGTTGTAATACAAGGAAACAAAGAAATGAATCTTAGTTTTATAAGCTATTACATAAGTGGTCCTCAAACAAGGGCAGAATGAAAATGTCCATGGCAACTGACAGAGACACGCAGACCAGCTATCTGAGCCGGGGCCACCTGCTCACTCAAAGCACCATGTGAACATTTGTAAAGGCAAAGGTTCAGAGTGGTTGAAAACTACACAAAGCAGACAACCAGAAAGGCCGGTCCTCCGCAGGACTCCCAGACACTGACCACATTCTCTGGATGAGTGGTGCCATTTCCTCCACCTTCTCCTCCCTGAAAGAGTCATTTCCTCCCACTCGTCCCTTCTTTCTCTCCGAGATAAGCATCCTGGTCAGGTTAGGCCTTTTTCTAACCGCAACCCCCACTTCAGCTTCTTCTTAAAAGAATATTCAGAAAGGAGCAGCTCACAGCCAGCTCTGCACCACTAACCTCCTGGCCCTAAGAAGTTTCACACAATCTTGTGAACACGTAAGGAATGCCTTTTCAGAATAAAGTCACATCTGAAAAGCTACTCTTATCTGCCTTTTGAGTGTCTGCTTCTTGGGTCACCCCTGGGTATACTCCAGACCTCAGGCAAAGAATCTGGATACTAAGCGGAAGGGGAGTCTATTCTCTCTGCCTAGCCTCATGGGATTGAGCAACCTTGGGAATATCACCTAACAACAGACACCTAAGAACAGAACAGCACCTCAGTGAAGGGCCAAGTACCCTGGGAGAACCCAATCTTCTGCTGAAGTAGTCTGATACGTATCTTTCCTCCTGCAAAATCCTAAACAAAAAATCCTACAAATTCATATTTCTCTTACTTCCCCGTCTTGTAGCATTTACAGCCCTCAGCAGAGTCAGTTACTCACCCCAAGAATCTCTACATATTCGTAGATCTGGGCTTCTAGGAAAGCAATGTCTTTGTTCCTCTCAGTGTCTCTGAAAATAAGAAATAAACTGTATCACTCAAGGGTTCTTTTACCCAATGGCCTGTTCTGTATATCTGGGAACATTTATTCCATGGGTGCATTAAAAATTACAAGCATGTGAGAAATACCACGTTGTGAAAGCAAATGCTCTGTTCAGCTCAGGACTCGCTGATAGAAGTACTGAGGTTATTTCTTAGAATGCATGGAAGCTTCCTCTTTGAGCTCATTCTAGAAGGTGAAAGACATATCCAGGTATTTACATTTCCATGATTATAACATACAAAGGAAGTGTGGTACAGAAGAGCAAGCTCTGGAACCAGCAGACTTGGGCCCAAATCCTGACCCTGCTCCTTAGTAACTGTGAGATAACAGACACACTCCATAACTTTTCTAAGTCCTTATCTGCAAAAAATCAGGATAACTTTTTGGGATTGTTTTGAGAATTAGGAAAACCACATATAAGAAACACCCTGTACAGGGCTTCCCTCGTGGCACAGTGGTTAAGAATCCACCTGTCAACACGGGGACACGGGTTCGAGCCCTGGTCCGGGAAGATCCCACATGCTGCGGAGCAACTAAGCCCGTGCGCCACAACTACTGAGCCTGCGCTCTAGAGCCAGCGAGCCACAACTACTGAGCCCGCAGGCCTAGAGCCCGTGCTCCGCCACAAGAGAAGCCACCACAATGAGAAGCCTGCGCACTGCAACGAAGAGTAGCCCCGACTCACGGCAACTAGAGAAAGCCTGCGCGCAACAACAAAGGCCCAACACAGCCAAAAATAAATAAAAATAAAATATATTTTAAAAAAAAACACTGTACAAGCATGTGGCTCAAGAATAGATTCAACTGTCACTAGTAAAATGTACTTAGAAAAATAGTTTTGAACCTACTTAGTTTCTATAACCTACAGAGGTAACAAAAGGTACCCAGGGCACAGTTTCAACTTTACAGACATCACCCACTCTCAGTCAGCTGAATACAGACTGTCTTTGGTTTATAATAACAATGAGAGCATGCTCTGCCATTAGCAGAGAGAAAGAGCTGACTGGCTCTCGATGGATCAATAGTGGTGATAAAACAGGCTTTAAAATTTCTGTTGTGGTAAGAATTCTGCATGGGAATAAAAACTTTAAAGTGCCAGCAGAGGTTCGGCCCCAGCCACTCACCGCTTGGTGCCCTTTGACTTGGGATTTTTGGCAAACAGAGAGGTGTCGAGTGATTCCAGGGACTTTCCTTTGGTGCTGAATAACCTCTGGGCTCGCTCTTCTAGGGTCCTAAGGAGACACAAGGGGCAAAGGATTTCAGGATTACTTTATAGGCTTGCTTATCTTTGCAGTGGGGGGTGACAGAACGAAGGGAATCAGAGCCACTTAGAAGATCGTGAAACACACAGTAAATGAGACAGTTCTGATAGAAAAACCCGCCTCTTACCCGCCACACTTCAGGCCTAAAGCTAAGAGTGCAGATTTCAATCTGTCCAGACCCAGGGAGGCCAACTCCTGTATGAAAGAGACAAGTTACAATTTTATATAAATAGACTTGGAGAAACAACAAATGCTGAAACTTCGTCTTTGCAGGCTGGGGTGTGGGTGTTCCTAAAGCTGTGGCAACACCACACATTCCACAGCCAATCTCCTAGCAGTACGCCCCAACTCTCCAAAGAGGCCTTGGGGGTTAAGTTCATACATAACCATACTGGTAGTGTTCCATTACCTCCACTACAGCTTAAGATGGTTAGAATTTTTAGTTTATAGTTTTCAAAGAAGTTGGATACACTTTTTATTCTTTTTATCTTTCTACATTCTTTGTAGATGTTTGGCCCCAAGAACTGATGTCTTATAAGTTTATCACATTAAAAACAGGAGACCGAGTCATCCCTCTGAGGAGTGAACAGGCAAGACCAGCACAGTGGATAAAGAAAACATACCTCCCAGGAGGAGAATGCAGAGAGGTCAAGATGGGCTCCGGCATGGGTTAGGGCACTGCTTGTCTCTTTCTGGAAAGAACAATATGATGTTTATTAATACCCAGGTTTAGAATGAAGGCAAAGGAGTCATCTAAAATCTAGGCACACCTCAGAGACATTGCAGGTTCAGTTCTAGACCATCACAGTAAAAGGAGTATCACAATAAAGCAAGTCACACGACTTTTCTGGCTTCCCAGTGCATATAAAAGCTATGTTTATACTATACTGTAGTCTATTAAGTACACAATAGCATTATGTCTAAAAAAACAACATGCATGCCTTAGTTAAAAAATACTTTATTGTCGGGGCTTCCCTGGTGGTGCAGTGGTTGAGAGTCCACCTGCCAATGCAGGGTACGTGGGTTCGAGCCCTGGCCCGGGAAGATCCCACATGCCGCGTAGCAGCTGGGCCTGTGCACCACAGCTGCTGAGCCTGCGCACCACAGCTGCTGAGCCTGCGCTCTGGAGCCTGTAAGCCACAGTGCTGAGCCCACATGCCACAGCTGTGGAAGCCCGTGTGCCTGGAGCCCATGCTCCACAATGAGAGAGGCCACCGCAATGAGAAGCCCGTGCACCACAACGAAGAGTAGCCCCCTCTCGCTGCAACTAAAGAAAGCCTGCGAGCACCAATGAAGACCCAGTGCAGCCAAAAATAAAATAAATAAAACAAATAAATTTATTAAAAAAAAAACTTTATTGCTAAAAAATGCTAACCGCCACCTGAGGCTTGAGTCTTGGTAGTAACAAAAATCATGGATCACAGACCACCATAACAAAATGAAAAATGGCACTAATAGATTTGCTTGACACAGGGTTGCTGCAAACCCTCCATCTGTAAAAAATGCCCCATCTGAGAAGTGCAAGAAAGCAAAGTGCAATAAGATGAGGTGTTCGTGTATCAGGTGCTGGTTGGCCCCTTATACACATGTATGAATAACAACCAAATGCCTACAAGAGCAGAGCAAAAAAAAAAAAAAAAACCAGATTGAAAAACTCTCCCAGAGATTTCAGGAAAACTCAAGTTTGTCCCCAGGAATGAAAACATAAAGATTTCTAGCATATAATTATATCAGTTTTTGGTCAGTAGGAACCACAGAGCAGTAATGACATGGTTGGTGAAACTCCTGGGCCCAGCCAATGGCAAGTGGGCCCTGACAAATCTCTTTCAAAGTACACAGAGAAAACCCAGCATACTTGGCAGACAACATCTCATGGCCATAACTGATCTCAAGGGATCAGCACCTCATGCCCTAAAGCAGAGGCTCAAGATTACAGTAAAATAATTAGTTTACGTCCCTGGCATGTCCTCCACCCACACCCCCACTGAAGCTCACCGGCCATCCAGGAAAAGTACCATTCTCCCACTTCTTCTCAAACTCATTCTGAATTTTCCCAAAAAGTTCATTCTGATCTTGGAGAGGTTTCACTCTATCTGTGTAATCCTGAAGGTACTCAAGCAGCATCTCCAGATATCTACAGAGGAGTAAATAACACAGAGACAGCAAGGTTTCTATTTTTGATATACTGTTATGCCCTGTAAAACATACTTAAAATTCCAGTGAAACTAGTTTTTTCAAGTAATAATACTACTTTAAAAAATGAGCTTACAACTGGCTTTCTCCTAATATGTCATCTTTTTTTTTTAAACATTTATTTATTTGGTTGTGGCAAGTCTTAGTTGCGGCAGGCAGTCTCCTTAGTTGTGGCTTGCCAGCTCCTTAGTTGCAGCTGGCAGGCTTAGTTGCGGCATGCGTGTGGGATCTAGTTCCCGGATCAGGGATCGAACCTGGGCCCCCTGCTTTGGGAGCACGGAGTCTTAACCACTGCACCACCAGGGAAATCCCTCTCCTAATATGTCATCTTGATTCTGACCTTTCCTATATTCTTTCATCCTCATGATACAATTCCAAATACTAAAGTCTTAACTCACATATAAAAGATTTTAGGTAAAAAGAAAGTGAGAAAAAGAGAGGAAGGTAGAGTACAGATTACTAACCAGGGGCATAACAACACAAACAAAACTTAAATCTATACATCAGACCCAGGCACTTAACTTCAATCACAATCTGAGAAAGTCTAATTTTTTCCCATTCAACTCCAAAGACACAGAGTCACCTGGATGGGAGACTTCCTTCTACAATGAGACAACGTTAAGAACAGTATGGGTCTAAGATTGCGGATGTGCCCATAGACACACATTCTTCCAGAGCCAGAGTCTTATGGTTTTGAAACCTTGTCATTCAAAATTCCTATCCTCCAATAAACCTGGAAGTCATTCATATATGCCTTTCATGCAACAAAATTCAAAACTGCCCTCAAACCTTCTCATTAAACAATCTTCTAGTTAAATCTAGTAGAGGCCTAGAAACTAGTAATGCCTACCTCTTATACTCTGCATTCTTCCTTTCTTTAGGAATGTCAAACAACTGGTCGAAGATTGACAGGTAAGTGATATAATCCAGCTTCTGGAAAGAGAAAAGAAATGACAAGAGATTCAGTTAGGTGTTTGCACCAAGTTGCAATATAATCTCCAATAAATGAGATTAACAAGGCCCAGCTCACTTTAGTCTTTCCCCCGCCTAATATTTAATTCCTGCACTGAGTGTTAATTCCACTGGACTGAGCAGAATATGATACACAATTAACTCTGTGAAATAAAGATCAAGTCAATAAACCATAAGCTAAAAGAAACATCTGTTGAACATTAGTATTGGGTTGGCCAAAAAGTTCATTCAGTTAGTGAATATGTTTTTCAATAAAGTTCTTCATGAAAATGAAAAATGTCTTTTATATTTACTTAAAACCAAATGAACTTTTTGGCCTATCCAATATATACAGGGCACCTGTTTAAAGACTGACACCCACTACATCCTAAAATAAGGTCCCAGAAGGTGCCATTTGTTCACTCATTCAATCACTTACTGAATATCTTTGGACCAAGTACATGGATACAGATGAGAACAAGACAGATGCAGGACTGTACTCATGGAGCTTAAAGTTTAGTCACAACTTTTGAGACATGTCCTCACAACCCCAAGAGAAATTTCATCATGTATTTCCTTGTGACCCTGAGACTGTCACATTAAACCACAGCTCTTATGGTAAGTTATTTTCTAATACCTTTTTAAAGATATTAAATAGCCCTCCTGGCAGAGATTATGTTTTTGTATCTTTCATGTACCTACTACTCTGTGTGCCTAACACAGAAGCTTGATGTGTACTTGTGAGTTTAAAATTTTTTTTTATTTTTACAAAAGCAAAATAAGCTTGTTGTATTAATAAAACAAAACTTATTGATAAGTAAAATATGCTTATTTTATTGACTGTAGAAACCTGACTTTCACTTTGAAAAGTGTTTCATTCCAAGAAAGCACATCACCTCTTTAATACTAACATAACAGTTCCAGAACACAAGGAAGACACTCTAATTGTTTCAGGTCTAGTAGCCCCAGCCCAGTGTCCTGACTCACCTCTAGAATCAGAACCACTCTCCCCTCTCCTGGGTCTTACCTCCGAGGCCTTCAGGTTAATGTATTTGAGGTAACAGTCATGGAGATCAAGGTAACGACCATATCCCTCTTCATCTGTGAACTCCACCAAATCTGAAGGAATCAGATATCAAGATTCAGATACTAAGGGCCACTTTCTTGGACTTGGCTTTTCAAGTCGACTGCATTGTTTCATAATGCAGCCCTTCACCCAAATATCCTCCTTCTAGTCACAAAGTGAACAGACCTCGCTTTTCCAGGCGAGTGAATTTAAGCTGGGCTAGCACAAAATGACTATTTTGTCCAAGGCTGATTCAGGATGACAATCTAGTCCAGACTTTTCTCTAGTCTAGCAAAGAGGAAATCAGTAAGGGAACCTGGCTATAAATTTCTCTGGGGCCATTTTCCAGGGCTCTGAGGGCAAATCTGAACTCTGGTCATTAACCTGTACTTCTGCTAGTGCTGGACAGAAACATTAAATGCTACTTACTTTGTGCCTCTTCACTTGGATTCTCTCGAGCCTTCAGGAGCTCCTCAAATTCCACTGACATTGGCACACAGATCTGATGGGAAAAAGAGAAAAGCTCAGGTGGCTTTTTCAACACAGAAGTTGCAATATCACAGAATGGACTATATAGAAAGTTGGATTTCTAACACTATATTTGGCCTTGATTTTTCATTAGGAGCTTTCTTCTGTTTTCTAATTACCTTGCTTTTTTCCTTTTCCTTTTTGCATTGTTTAACTAAAAATTGCTGAAACAACACATGCTCACAAAAACTCAAATAACACAAAAAGACAAAATGAAAAAAAATCAAGGTTCGGGGCTTCCCTGGTGGCGCAGTGGTTAGGAATCCGCCTGCCAATGCAAGAGACATGGGTTCGAGCCCTGGTCCGGGAAGATCCCACATGCTGTGGAACAACTAAGCCTGTGCACCACAACTACTGAGCCTGCGCTCTAGAGCCCGTGTGCCACAACTACTGAGCCCGCACGCCACAACTTACTGAAGCCTGTGCGCCTAGAGCCCAAGCTCCCAACAAGAGAAGCCACCACAATGAGAAGCCTGCACACCACAACGAAGAGTAGCCCCCGCTTGCCGCAACCAGAGTAAAGCCCACGTGCAGCAACGAAGACCCAATGCAGCCAAAAATAAAATAAATAAAACAAGTAAATTTATATGTATATTAAAAAAAATCAAGGTTCCCTTGGACTTCCCTGGTGGCATAGTGGATAAGACTCCGTGCTCCCAGTGCAGGGGGCCTGGGTTCAATCCCTGGTCAGGGAACTAGATCCCACATGCGTGCCACAACTAAGAGTTCGCATGCCTCAACTAAGGAGTCTATGTGTCGCAACTAAGGAGCCCGCATGACGCAACTAAGACACCTGGTGCAACCAAATTAATAAATATTTTAAAAAAAGCAAGGTTCCCCTTTAATAATTCTCCTGGGAATTTATTTATTCATTTATTTAATTTTTGGCTGCATTCGGTCTTTGCTGCTGCATGTGGGTTTTCTCTAGCTGCTGAGAGCGGGGGTTACTCTGTTGCGGTGCGTGGGCTTCTCATTGCGGTGGCTTCTCTTGCTGCAGAGCACAGGCTCTAGGCGCATGGGCTTCAGTAGCTGTGGCACACGGGCTTCAGTAGTTGTGGCTCACAGGCTTCAGCAGTTGTGGCTCACGGGTTCTAGAGCACAGGCTCAGTAGTTGTGGCTCAGGGGCTTAGCTGCTCCGCGGCATGCGGGATCTCCCCGGACCAGGGCTCAAACCCGTGTCCCCTGCATTGGCAAGTGGTTCTTAACCACTGTGGCACCAGGGAAACCCAACAGACTTTTAAATGTCAGCCATTCCCAAACTCTGCTGCACATTAGAATCACCTGGGAGAGTGCTAAAAAATCCTAACGCACTTGATACCAAATTTAATCAGAAGTGGTGGGGAGGTATCAGTACTTTTTAAATACTCCCAGATTCAAATGCACAGCAAAATTTGGAAACCACTGCTCTAGGTATTTAAATATATGTATTTGTGCAAGCACATACAGGAAAGTGCAAGATTATTATTTTGTTTCTTACATAATTAGACTTTTTTTTTTTCCCTTAGTATATCTTAGGCATTCTTCCAATCATTTATTTAACCGCTTATTCCTCATCACCTTTCTATCTGGGCTGGGATAAGGTTAACACACCAGAATGGTACTTGTGCCTTCTCTCTTGGTTACCAAAAGACTTAATACTCTACCTTCCAAAGGGGATGAGGAGACATAGGTAGGTGTGTGAGAGTCCATTCATGTACCTCCACTTAACTTCAATAAATAGCCTCTCCTGTCTGGTATTTTCAGTCTCTTCATTTTTCCATCTGCTCCTTGAAGTACGTATGCCTTCCCTATTTTCCTTGTGATCCTCCTGCTTCTCCTCTCCTTTTTTCTGCCAGTCTTTCAAATGCATACTAAACACTCCACACTACTGTAACCTCATTATCCACTTGTGCCTCTGTGACCAGATTTCCACTCCCACTTCTTCAACAGAGTAGCAACCCTGGCAGTTACCAATCAACAACAGCTGAGGGGCTTCCCTGGTGGTGTAGTGGCTAAGAATCCGCCTGCCAATGTAGGGGACACGGGTTTGAGCCCTGGTCTGGGAAGATCCCACATGCCGTGGAGCGGCTAAGCCTGTGTGCCACAACTACTGTCTAGAGCCCACGTGCCACAACTACTGAGGTCTGCGCGCCTAGAGCCCGTGCTCCGCAGCAAGAGAGGCCACCGCAATGAGAGGCCGGCACACCACAAGGAGGAGTAGCCCCCGCTCGCCGCAGCTAGAGAGACCCCACAGCAAAGAAGACCCAACACAGCCAAAAATAAATAAATAAAATAAAATAAAATAAATTTAAAAGACCTATGCAGTAAAAAAACAAACAAACAAACAAACAAAAACAACAGCTGATACCAGTGACTTCCTTTGTGAAACTCATTGGCTGAGCTTCAGTAAGACATTACCTGGAGCTGCCATTTGACCTGTGAGGGATGGCTTCCCAGGCTCCTTTTCAGTTAAGTACCTTATTAAGAGTGTGCCCCAAGGCACACAGAAGCTGACAGTCTCCCTTCACACTGTCTCTCCCTCCCAGAACTCTATGATCCATGGCTTCAACCATCAAGTACATGTGGTAATTCTCAAGCCCCAGTCACCTAATTTCAACTGCTCATGGGACACTTCTACCTAAATATAACATCACCTGAAAATCTACATACATAAAAATTCATTTCCACTACAAATGGGTTACCTCTTTCTTCCTTATTTCTTTCAAGGGAACAACTTTTTAGTTACACAGTCATAAAAGCTGAGAGTAATCACTGACCTATCTCTCTTCACTTCTCCTACAGCCATGCCTCGCTCCCCCTTCCCCCAGAATTCCTTTGGTCAGCTGTGTAAGATGCTTAATGGATTCTTCAATAACTGAGATGTAATCCCTGCTCCTTATCATTTTACAATATAGTGGGGCAGACGTTCATTGTCATAAAATATGACAGAATCATAAAGATAGGAAAGATTAATTGGGGGAGTAATGTAGACTAGGAAGGAATTTTCATGAAAGAGTAGGCCTCTGGACTGAATCATGAAGGTGTAATGATCACTGGAAGCGAGTAAAGCCTTTTTGTGTTAGTTGGATCCTCTAGGTACCAGATTTTAAGACAGAGTTAGGAGCGCAAGTGGTTTATTAGGTGGGTATTATCCATTAAAGATAAAAAGGAGAGAGGAGGATTGGGCAGGGAGAGCCCAGACCATGATGAAGATAGGACAAAATCTTGACCAACCCAATGAGGAACTCTGGAGCAAAGATTACTCACTAGAAGAGTCTCACAGTGGGCAGAAATAACCAGGCCATGGTACCCCCGCTGTGCTCAGTCACTGGTTGGGGGCTGCCCAGGAAGAGAATGGCCTTAGCTTAAAGCTGAGGGAGATCCTGAAAGCACTGGAGTTGCAGGATGTCACCTAACTTCACTGCTTGCAGCTAACTGGCGAGTTCTTTTATGAAGGGACACCTGAGTGGCAATCTCCACTTTCCTTACACCTTTCCTTTGTATGCTCTTTGGACAGTTTTGGAGAAAATATTTTCTGAGGTCATACCTCATTTGGGTGCTTCCGGTGGAATTCCTTTATTTGTTTGAGTCTATTATAGAATTCAGCAAATTCATTGGGTCCTGAAATGGCATTGAGCTCCTCCTTTCGTAACCTGCAATTTCAGAAAAAATCCAGAGAACATGGAACACAAACTCAGTCCTTTAACCATGGCACCTCAAAAGCAATAATTCCTAGATTGGCTGTGACTGTCACTTACCCATCCTTATCATCATACAAATCCCTCAGGTTCCCACTGACTTCCATATACCTCTGAAAGGCAAACACAAACCCATCAGGATGAAGCAATCCGTACAACTTAGACCCAAGCAACCAACAAAGGCTCTCTTGTCAAAGCCCAGGGAAACCTCAAGAGATATGGTGTTAAAAGTTCCTGCTCTTTCTGGTACCTTTAACAGACAGCACTGGTTACTAGTTACTTTTTAAAACAGGTCATTTTGAAGATTAAGTGATGTGATTTGAGGGGTGGCAGCAGGTTCCTATATTTAACTTTCC
>NW_006780610.1:3590253-3593136 GCF_000442215.2 Lipotes vexillifer | reverse complement strand
TTCCCTACAAATGTCATAAAAGAGAGCCATTGTCGCCCTTTGGTAAACAGCAGTTCCCGCCTAAGACACTCAAAGACAAAAGGGCGGTCCAAGATGATTTTCACTACCTCAAAAGGCTTGACTGAGGAGTGCACAGACTAAATAAAACATCACACAGTTTCTTTTGGATTCGAACTCAGGATGATACGAGTACGTAGTCCCTTCTCCAAAACTTTTGGGACCAGATTTGTTTCAGAATTTGGAATTTTTAAGTTCAGGAAGGTACTGCATGCAATACCCCTAGTGGAATCTGGAACACCTGTTAATAGTTCTGCAGTGAAACTTACGCATTACTTATTAAATGTGATAAAGAGCATAAAAAGCCTCGCATCTGTTCAGATCAAGTCAGATTTTTGCCACTAAACAATTACCAGAACAAACAAATAAAAAACCTTTTGTTTTCAGAGTATTTCAGATTTGGGAATTTAGATAAGGGATTAGGGGCTTGTACTATTAGTTATCTCACCCAAATTAGAAACTCTATGATTAGGTCTTTTATTCTTTTCTAAACAGATTTCAAACATGCAAGAGTAGAGAGCATGGTATAACGAACCTCCATTTACCTACCACTTAGCTTTAACATAAAAACGTATCAGTATTTTGATTTTAATTACTTTTCTAAAAGTAAGAAATTGAACTATTACTAGGAAAATGCAGTGTGGTACGCAAAAAATACTTCAAATGCTTCAATACAGTGTTCTGGGAGGAAAACAGTAATACACAGCATTCTCTTTTGGGGAGAAGGAAGAGTACCTTCTAAGCCCGAATGGTTGACTCCTGGTAACTACTCACTGCACATCAATGGGATACAGAATGCTCTAAGAGGCATCTTTCCAAGTAATTAAGAATGAATAAGAGTTCCCCATTCACAGAAGCGAGCAAGGGTGGTTAAGCATCCTTTGGCAGGCATACAAACCCTCGACTGGCCAACCCGGTTACCTTTGACCAGGGATCCAGGTGAGCCCCGCCCCCGCCCCCTTCTTCCAGCCCATCGCGACCCAAAGAGAAGTGCTAAGCGGGGCACTCACATCTTGCATGGCCCGTGTGCGGTGGTCAGAATTGATCTGGTCCCGGAGCTGAAGAAAGGCAAACGGTGACACAAGACACCGTTAGTCGGAGTTCTGGAGTTGGGAAGGCCGCCCAAGGGCGGAGCTTCTCCGCTCAGGTCTCAGCGGCCCAAGCAGAGAGGCCTCTGGGCGCTGGGCCCGGGGGAAGGTTACCTAGGTCGGAGCTCGGGTAGGGAGCCCCGGGAAGGGGCGGGCGCGGGGCAGGTCTGAGGACCGAAGAAAACTCTCAGAGGTTGAACCCGCGCATGCGGCCCAGCCTCAGGGGTAGCCCCTGCCCAGGCCCCACTCACCGTGGACTTCTTAGTGAGCATCTCTTTAGCCATGACGTCCATGAGCCGTTCCTTCTCCTCGTGATAGCGCCGCTGCTGCTCCAGAATTGTCTCCATCTTCCCTCCTCCGCCGCCGCCTCAAATCAAGCTAGAACACCGACACTGCCGGAAACAACTCCTGCTGCCTTGCGCGCCCGCGTCCCTAAGAGGCGCGTCCGGCGTCACCTAAGTTCCGCGACTGCCGGAAGTTCTTCGGGGACTCGAGGAAAAGTGAGCACCGCAGGAGACCCAGTCAGTGCTATGGAGACGGCTGCAGTGCCCCTGCTGGCCGGGGGTGTGTGGCGCGATGCCGAACGATTTACAGGTGCCTCTAGGGGGCATACAGAAATCCACCAGCCTGGCAGTAAGGAATCTGACCTGGCTTCCCCGGGCTTCCTCGGCCGCGTGGCCGGGCGGTTATGGACCTGGACTGAGTAGTTGAAGAGCATGAATGGGAGCTGGGGAACCGGAACTTGTGTCTCCGGCTCTCAGTGTGACCTGTGACAACGTTTTTTCCTTCTCGGGACATCGGTGTCCTTGTCAGTAAAATGGGGACGATAGCGGGTTTCTTTTCTTCCCTCCTTCCCTCTCTCTTTTTCTTTTTTGATACATGGAAACAACCTAATTGTCTATCAGCAGGGGACTGGTTAAATAAAATATGGTACATTCAAGCAGTAAAATGCTATACAGCTATAAAAAAAAAATGAAGCAAGTCTATATGTCCACTTCTAGGTGGAGAAATGAAAACGTATGTCCGTGTGTTCAGACGTTCATAGCAGCGTACTCATTATCAAGAAAAACAGGACGTAACCTCCAAAAGCCATTAACTGGTAAATGTACAAACCAAATGTGGTGTATCCATACGATGGAATGTTATTCAGCCATAAAGGAATGTTACAGTATGGATGAACCATGAAAACATCATGCTAAGTGAAAGAAGCCAGACACAAAAAACGACATTAGTGTATGTCGGGATGGCAAATCTATAGAGACAGAAAGTAGATGAGCGGTTACCTGCTGCTGAAGGTGAGACCGGAAGTAACAGCAAAAGATGCAAGAAATCTTTTGGAGGTGATAGATATGTTCTAAAATTGGATTGTGGTGATAGTGGCACAAATCTATTAAATTTGCTGAAATTAATTGAACCGTACACTCAAATTGGGTGAATTTTATGGTATGTAACTTATACCTCTATAAAACTGTTTAAAAAATCTGTATGAACTCAGATGGAAATACGGCCACACAGAGTGAAAAAAGCTAGAGGCACAACGGTGTATATAAAAATAAATACACAAAGAGATTATTTCTGGAAGGATATCCAAGTAACAGTAAACCATTGTTGTTTATGAGGAGACAGATTGGAAGATCTGGTATGGTAGGGACGTTTTTCTTTGTATATGTCCAAAGTACAGCATGAAAATTTTTTCATAACATATACATGTATTACTTTTTCAATTTAAACACTCTTT
>NW_006780610.1:3580171-3590226 GCF_000442215.2 Lipotes vexillifer | reverse complement strand
ACTCTTTCATTTAAAACTAAAAATGAAAATACATATATGCACATGCCTGCTTAACAAAAAAGAACTAGGAGGTTATAATATAACAAGGAGGGCTTCTCTGGTGGCACCGTGGTTGAGCGTCCGCCTGCCGATGCAGGAGACACGGGTTCCTGCCCCGGTTGGGGAAGATCCCACATGCCGCGGAGAGGCTGGGCCCCTGAGCCATGGCAGCTGAGCCTGCGCGTCCGGAGCCTGTGCTCTGCAACGGGAGAGGCCACAACAGTGAGAGGCCCGCGTACCGCAAAAAAATAAAAAAACAAGGAGTTATTAGTGATTTACCTTCCCTTTTTGGAATTCTCCAATTTTTCTACAATAAGCATGAATTGCTTTTTGTTTTTTAAAGTTTGAAAAATAACAGAGATAATGACTTTTGTCCTGCCTGCTCATGGGGTGTTGTGAGGGTCATATTTATGTCTAGAAATTTAAGCAAGACCTCAACCTTAGGGCGAGGACCCCTGGACACAACTCCTCCCCAGAAGTTTTTCCTGCACCTCTAGGAAAGAGGTAATAAATTTCTTTTCTGGATTGCGGAGACAGCGCGTGTATCTTTTGGGGGGTAGGGTGGGTGGTGGGTAAAGGTTTGGGATCAACCGTATTTCATCGAATATGAGACGCTATTAAAGGTTAACGCCACCATTATTTTACGGTCAACTAAGAAAGAAAGAACAAAAATTGTCAACTAAACTATGTCACACTTGATTAGACGCTGCGTCTGGGTTTCTGAGATGTTAAATCTGAAAAATGTTTATCCTGAAATCAATGACACATTGTTGTACTTGCACATCCCTTTCCTCTTTGGTGGGTGGACCACCTAAGCACCATTCACCTGATGCCTTCCTTCCCCGAAAACCTTCTCCTTCCCCATTCTTTAAAACCAGTCACCAAGTCCTGTCTTTTCCATTCCTGCTGCCACCTGTCTCATTATCTCTCACCTGAACCACTGCACTAGCCTCCTAGTCAGTCTGCTCATCTTACCCCTCCAATCCATTATTCACACTGCAGCGGAGTGATCATCTCACACCCCTGCTTAAACATTTCCACTGGCTGCTTTACCCGCAGGGTGAGGTCTGTTTGACTTGGCATTCGGTGTTTCATGACCTGGCCGCTGCCTGACGTTTTAGTCTCTTGGCACTTCCTCCTAATGAAATTACTTGCTGCTTCCCCAAAGCACACCATATGTTTTTTCAGGCCTCCAGGCCTTTGCACTAGCTGTTTTCTATGCTTGGACTACTCTTCCTCAGCAGGTATTTATTGAACATGTAGTAAGTGCCTGAAGCTGAGAGTGGAGGGGTGAGCAAGGCAGGCGTGAGCCCAATCCTCAGAGGCTGATGGAAAAAAGAGACAAAAAATGTCGACATACAATCATTAATTATAAGCACACATGGTGGGCATTCGTAAAGGTTTGTAGAAAATGTCAACCACGGCTTCAGAAAGTTTAGGATTCGAATTGGGCCGGGGAGGCAGTGTGGATCTACCTATGTGACTTTGGGGAACTAACGAGTGGAGTCTCCACCTCCGTGAAATGGAAAAACGCCCGCCCCATAGGATTTCTGGGAGGATTTCTTTTGAGATACATAAAATCACGCGGCTCTGCCGGACCGGAGGGCCCCTCCCCCACAGGGCGCAAAGGGTCCGCCCGCCCCGCGCGCGGGCCCCCACCCGGGAAGGCCGCTGGCTGTACGTGAGCGCCTCAGCCTGCGCCGCAGCCAGTGCGCACGAGTCGGGCTCCGACGGTCTGGACCGCGGAGCCCAGACCGCAGGCCGCCGAGAGAGCAGGGGCAGGGGCGTCGGACGCCGGGAGAGGGGAGCAGCGCTCCGCCCCATCTCCCCATTTTGGGGGATAGCCCCCCTCGCTCATTCCCGCCCCCGCCCTTGAATCACGGGGAGGCGGGGCCATGACCCATTCATGCCGGGAATCGGATCCAGATGTTCCCGCGGCGCGTGCAGCTGCATCCTTGCCTTTTTTGGCAAAAAACGTGCGGCCGCGAGCGGATCCCGGGCCGCCTCCGCTAATCCTCGGGAAGAGGGGGAAGGGGGCTGAGGGTCTGGGCCCAGACTGGGGATCCGCACCCGGTGCTCGGCGGGGTTTGGGGAGGGATGGTAAGGGAGGTGGGCGATTTGTACCCGACGGAGAACCCAACGCCTTCGGCCCGCCCTGCTCCCGTCCGGAACCTCCCCCAAACCCCTCCCTTCCCCACTCGGAGGAAAAAAACCCTTTGCCAGCAGGGGGGAAGCCAGCTAAGCCTGAGAGGGACAGTAGCGGCAGCGGGGATCCCCTTTCTCGGGAGAGATTTCCCACCCCGCCTGGCAGCTTCCTCCTCTGCCCTGCATGGAGGAGGTCGAGGTCGGGAAGAGCCTCCGAGTCTCGTGGTGTGCGAAGGAATCCTCCATGCCCCTCCACCCCCAGACAAACACACAGAGGCCTTCGCTTCCTCATACTGCTTTATTGCAGAATCTGAAAGGGGGGTGAGCCAAACCCACCCCTCTGCCCATCTCTGGGCAGA
The DNA here is from genome assembly GCF_000442215.2 of Lipotes vexillifer. Taxonomy (NCBI): domain Eukaryota; kingdom Metazoa; phylum Chordata; class Mammalia; order Artiodactyla; family Lipotidae; genus Lipotes; species Lipotes vexillifer. The sequence continues at coordinate 3,587,683 of NW_006780610.1, read as the reverse complement.
ATGGAGCTGAAATGAAATGAAACGAGAAAACACTCGACAACAAGGGCTGGGCAAAACCCTGTACCCTAGGACCCCCTAACCAGTGAACCCCTGATGTGCTGCCCAGACAGCCCCATCCCTGGGAATAGCGGTGGGTTGGGGGTGGGGAATGTCAAGCCTGAGTACAGTCCACTTCTGAGGACTTCTTAGGCACCCATAGGAGACCTAAAGTCTTCAGGGGAGAAGTCTAGATTGAAGGGGGCTGGGGTCCCAGAGCCCTGATGTAGGGAGAGGGCTTCGTCTGGGAAGCCGGACCATAGGGGAGAGGACCGAGTTCTGGAGTTCAGGCTTGGGGAGGGGATTTGAATGATGGAGGCTCCGCAAGAGCCCAAGTTTGGGGGCCCTGGGTCAAGAAGTACCAGATTGGGGACGTTGGAGTGGGGAGGCTGAATCCTGGAGCCCAGCGGTAGCCCCAATTTGGGGAGGGGCTGGGTCCCAGAGGTGGTTTGGAAAAGGAGCCTTAGTCCTGGAGCCCTGGTTTGGGAGGGCCTGGGCCCAGGAGCCCTGGCTCAGGGCCCCGCCTGGCTGCAGCCCTGGCACAGCACTTGGTCTCCGTCCGGCACGAAGCCCTGGCCCACCAGGGAGGTGGAGCATCGGGCGCAGGAGAAGCAGCTGTGGTGCCAGTGGCGGTCTTCAAAGGACACATACTTGCCTTCACCGAGTCCTGGAGGGAGGCTGGAGGTTAGCTCTGCGATCTGGAGGGCGGGCGGTCCTGTCCCTCGGCCTCACCCAGTACCAGGTCCCATTCCCTTGCCTACACTCTACCCACTCTGTCCTTTGACCCTTTGTCCCACCTGTGATGGGGCGCTTGCAGCTGCTGCACTTGGGTGCAAAGAGTTCTCCAAAACAGGCCACACAGTAGGGATCGTCATCTCGGGAGGTGAACTGCTGCCCTGCCAGGGGTGTCTGGCAGCCAGTGCAGACCAGGCATTCCCGATGCCAGGGCTGGTCACGGTATGTCACGCCACCCTGCGTCAGTGTCTGTGGGGCGGCGTCTGTCAGCAGGGGGAGTGGGGATTCCTACCCCACGACAGAGCCTTGCTCACCCCACCCCTGTGTGCAGTGGAGCTCGGCACCCCCGCCCCGCCGGCCCAGCCCCCACCTTGCTGCAGCGGGCGCAGCGAGGAGCAAACTTGTTCTCATAGCAGGGCACGCAGTAGTGAGCACCCTTGTCGGGCACAAAGGAACGGGAGCCCAGCGGCTGCTCACAGCTGCTGCACAGGAAGCAGTGCTCATGCCACGTCTGGCCTCCGTACTCCAGCTTCCGGGACCCTGTGGGGAACAGGGCTCCGACTCAGAGGCTGAGTCCCGAGCTCCTGAGTGCCACCCTCTGCCACCGCCCCCCCTCCCGAGGAGGGTCCCCGCTGCTCCCACAGCCTACAGGGTGGTGTCCATGCATTTGCAGCAGGATCCCCACCGCATCTATTGCACATGCTAACCACCTCCCCCCAACACTGGATATGCTGGCTAAGCACGTGCTAGGCCCCCATAAACTAGACCTGAGGGTTTGGCATAGGTGAAGTCCCCACATGTACCAGAATATGACGATCTCAGCATACGCCAGGCTTCCCGGTCACGGGCACGATGACTCAGTATATGCTAAGCGCATATATACCAGATGTGATAGTGTGAGCACACACACAAAGACCCCATATACGAGGCAAGCAAGTCCCTGCCCAGACAGAGTTCTGCCCCGGACGTGATAGGTTCAGACCATAATAAGCCCTGGCATATCCTAATCATGCCAATCTCCATGTGTTCTAAATCCTCACATTCTATTAGCCATGCAGGTTGCCATACGTGTTAAGCCCTTTATTTATATGTCTTTGCACACACCAAGCCCCAATGCAACAAACACTGACAGTCTCAGCACACTCGTAGCTCCTATGTGTGCCAAACATGCTAAGCCCCCAGGTGTGTATCACGCGTTGTCAGTCCCTGTGCGTGCTAAGCTCCCAAGAGCAAATAAGCATGACAGATACTGCACACAGTAAATTTCCAGGAACGTGCTGCGGGTGCAGGTCTTTACCAAGCCTCCATGTTGTATCGGACAGGCATGCCAGTCCCTTACAAGAACCCTACACAGATGCCAGGCATGCCAGTCCCACGCACGAGCCCCTGGGAGCCCCCGGGAACGTACCGGGCATGACGGTCTCCCTGCAGGCGGAGCACTGTGAGGAGAAGGCAGTGCAGTAGCAGTCGTTACAGAGCAGCTCGCTGTCCTGGCAGGTGAAGGGCTCGTCAGCCAGGGAGCGCTGGCAGCGGCAGCAGCGGAAGCAACCCTCATGGAAGTGGCGGTCTTCATAGAACAGCTCCTGTGTGGAGCACAGCAGGGGCACTGGCACCTTCGCCCCCTCCTGCCAGCCTCCACCCACTCCCTGCCCTGTGTGGTCCAGTCCTTACCCTCGAGTCGTGCCCGATAAGCTGCTGGCACTCGGCGCACGTGTTGGCGAAGGTGTTGTCATAGCAGGGCACACAGTAGGGTCCGTTGTCTGTCTGGATGTATTTGCGCCCATACAGGGACTCACTGCATTTTGCACAGTCAAAGGCCTCGCTCATGGTGGCTGTGAGAGAGCCCTGTTAGGGACACAAGGTGGGGCAGGGGTCACCCAGAGGGGCTGTGGCTTAGCCCATTGCATTTAAAAAAGAGCAAGAACTAGGCATAGGAAATGCCAGGTCAGAGCAGGTGGTGATGGGGAATGGGTGTTTCTGGGAACACAGAGTCCTGCATGTTTATTTCTGTATTTAACGTTGGGGATGAGAGGGGGTCAGGAAAAAACCAGGAAGCAGAAGTTCTTTTCTTATCTTGGCCTTGGCAGAACTGGGGGGGAGGGGGCTTTTCCTGGGTCAGTGACTCATTTCCTGCCCCTGCATTTAGCCTGAGTTTAGCCTCCACTGTCCCTACTGTCCCCAAGGGGGTAAGAGCAAGGACATGGAGCCACCCCACCCTGTCCCATATGAACAGCACTCTCACCCTCCCCTGACTCCCAGGAAGGGAAACTAGGGGTATTCCCAGAGCTCTGGAGTGGGGAGCTTAGGGATGAGAATGGGGCTGTTCGCACCCCACCCCCCAAACCCCAACCAGGAAACAGCGGAATGTAAGAAGGATGCTGGGCCAGTGAATGGTGGAGGTGGAGGAGGCTGATGGGAGAAATCACATTGGGCCTCCCCTCCCAGGAGAATCCAGCAACAAGGACTTCAGAGGCTCAGCCTAGGTTTAAGCAGGAAGGAAATCCTGCAAGCTGGACACAGCCAAGCTTCCCCAGCTGGACCCTCTGCCCTCACCCCCTCCACCTCCGGCTGGGTCTCTGGTCACACCAGCCTGGGCAGCCTTGGCCTGCAACATCTGCAGCAGCTGTGGCAGCACAGATGGCCAGATGTCTGGTTTTGCCAGCAACAGGGGAGGAAAAAAGGGAAATGAGATGCTTGGGGACGGAGAGGGGAACTGGAGGTTATGCAGTGTGCCTCCTGCTGTCTCCTGCCGGTCATCACTCCTGGCAGCGACTGGCAAAGCCCCAGAATCTTTCCATCCCCTGGGTCATTATTTCCCTCTCCCTGCCTCTGGGAGAGACAGCCTCTCCCCAGCTTTTTGAAGGGTTTGGGGCCGGGGGAGTGAAGGGTGAGAGAGTGGGAGCCACTGAAGACATTTCCTCTCCAATCAGGCCCCCCTACAGTGGGCAGTCAGGCAAGGGGGAGCCCTGAGTGCTGTTGCTGCAGACACCCAGCCCCCCACCAAACCTCAGACACTTTCCATTTTCTCAGGAACAAAGCATGTTTGTGGGATGAGGTCATCCACACAGCTGCCTCTGCAGCAGGAGCTTGGGGAGTAGGGAGGGTGAGGAAGTGGGGTTCCCAGTCCCTTCTGCTGCCCCTGATTCCAGTCTCTAGCCCCAAATTCAGAGCTCCCCACCCCCAGTCCCCTCCATCATGAAGCCTGCTCTCTAAGGACTGGGATCCCAGGGTGGGTGGAGAGGAACCACTTGGACCCTAGGAAGGGGATGTTCTCACAGCTGCAGATGGGCCCCAGGAGTACAAAGGAACCCACCAACACACTCCTCCACATTAGACCCCAGTAACTGGCAGTCCCCAGAGCCTGGCCTGACTCAAGTTGAAGGAAAAGCTCTCCTTTTCTCAGCCACCCCTCCGCAGGAAATTCTAGCCAACAAGCGTGGCTCTGGTTTGGAGTTCAGACTCCAGGCGCCAGCAGACGCCCCAAGCCTAGGGGGCCTGGCTCTTCTGAAGGGGTGGCTCATGAACCCACAGCTGCCCTTCTGTACGATGGGAGGATACTCAGTTCATACCCCAGGCCAGTGCATGAGGCCGCCAGGAGCCGGGGTCTTCAGAGCCAGGACTTCCGGGGCTGGGGGCTATGCTGGAGGGTGGAGGGTATCCCTCCACCTCAGTCTGCTCCCCGCCATTCAGGCCTGGGTTTCCTCTGGCCCAACATCTGAGGGTTGCCTGGGCTGTGAGCCACTGGGCAGCGGGGGCCACACAGGTGGAGTGTGGCCATGTATCCGTCCACGAGTGCCCTGGGCCCTTCCTTCCTTCCTGGCTTGGCCCCCAACAGCTCTGTCACCTTCCCAGGTCCAAACTAGCCCTAGGTCTGCCTACTGGGAGGCAGTCACCACTCTGAGACAGGGGCACCCCAAATAGGGTATGGGTGTGGCTTCTGTTTCTTTCCCAGAATCCCCTAGTCTGTCCAGCTGGGCTCTGGTGAGGACAGAGTGAAGGGCACTATCAAGGCCCACCTGTCTCTGCCCTTTGTCTGCCCCTCCCCCCCCACCCCCTTTCCCTGGCAGGACTGGGGGACTAAAGGGAGCCAGTCCTGTATTCCTTCACGGCTGGTAGGGGGGTTGGGGGGAGAGCGCTCAGTCTGCCAGATGGCTCTCAGCCGCTGCCCCCAACACACACACCCGCCTACACCTGACGCACACACACATCTGACCCCTCCCCGTGAACCTCCTGCAGCTCAAAATGGCTGGATAAATGGCCGTGGCATGTGCTGTGTAGAGGCTTGAGCTGTGAAATATAAACCTGGGTGATCTTGGGCAAGTCACTTAAGCTCCCTGAGCCTGCTTCCCCATCTAACACTAGCTCCTACCTCTTAGGGTTGTTGCCAGGCTTAAATGTGATGATACTTGGAAAGCACCTGGGAGATACTAAGTAGTCAGTAAATGGTAGCTCTTAGTGTTTTATTATTAGCCCCTCACTCATACGGGGGTCAGTCAACAGTTTCTCAGCCAGGCCTGGGTCAGGGGGCTGGCCTGGGACTTGACCTTGACATTCTCAGGGGGGGCCCAAGGACAGAACAAAAAGGGAACCCCCTAGTTCTGCTGGGGGAGCTGAAGAGGCCCAGGCCATGGGGCTCACTGAGACCAGTGGGGCCAGTCTGACTCCAGTGAGCATAACTCTGAAACCCCCAACACAGGTACACAGGTGTACACACCTGCATGCTGCTTTGCCTCTCACAAAGCACTTTCCCACCCACCCACCATCTATCAGATCGCACAAAGGGCAGGCGGGATAGGGTATCATCCTCATTTTACAGCTGAGCACAGAGGCCAGGGACAGGGCAGGGGCATGCCCAAAGTCACTCAGGTATCAGAGAGCCCAGGTCCCCTCCCTCCCAGCCTGGAGCCCTTTCCCGTTTCCCTAGAAATGGTGGTGGATGGGGTGGTCAGCGTTTAAGAGCAGGGGGACAGGAGATGCTGGATGATATCACTAGTACAAGAGCCTGGCTCTTCTCCCCAGCTGCCAGCCCTGTGACTGGAAGACACCCAGAAGTCTTTCCAAGTACCCATGCCAACCGCTCAACCCCTTCGCCCCCCCTCCACCCCCCACTGTCCAGGAGGAACCTGGCCAGGTCCCACAGCTGTGACTCAGGATCAGAACAGACCCCTCCCCCAGCTTCCAGGAGTTGACAGGGTACTTGAGGGGAGAAATCAAACTCCCCCCACCCTCACCCCTGCTACTAGGCATCCACCCCAAACTCTCCACTCTCTTCCCCACCCCCGCCATGGGGCCTGGGAGTCAGAGCGGTTTGGGAGAAGGGGGTGGGAAGCAGGATCCAGCAGCTGCTCTGGGGACAGAAGAGGAACAGTTCATTCACCCTGCGTCCCCCAGGGCTGAAGCAGCGTGTCCAAGATTTGAGTTTAAAAATAAGCTGGGGCTGTCTCGGAGAGTGCGTAGGGCTCCTTCGAGTCTTACTGTCTCATGTCTCAGGTCCTCTGCCTCACGGGGGCTCAGTTGGCCCAGTGTTTCTGTTTCCCCACATCCTCCCTTCCCAATCTTTCAGGCCTGAGTCCCGCGGGCTCTGTCTTGAAAACTGTCACTGCCCCTCCATGACATCTGTCTCTTGGTGTCTAGCTGTGCTCCACTCAGCATGTCTGTGTCTGTACACTTCAGCAGCTGTCTGTATGTTTCCGTGTCTCTGTGTCTCTGACTGGCTATCTCCCCACGGCAGCCTCTGTGGATTTCTACCACTGTCTGCCCAAGTCTTGGCATCTCAAGGGTCTCTAAAGGGTGGAATGTCTTGATCCCTACCCACCGCCCTTCTCTATCTCTTAGCATCTCTGTATGCCTGAGTGTGTCTGTCTCCAGTCTCTGGATGTCTTTCTAGGCCTCTCAGAGGCTGGTTTATCACAAGGCTAATGAAGCTTAAGCTTCGGGGCCCCTCATTTGCCCAGAACCCTCCAAGACCCTGGAGAGGGCTGACAACACGTCTGGGGTCACTGCATGCTTTTTCCTAAAATGCTCCGCTCCACAAAACCTGGGTCGGACCCTATGCCTCGGGTCTGCCTCCCGGTGACTCTACGCCCAAGTCTCTGTCCCTGTTTCGCGTATCTCCGCAGCCTCCTTGTCTAAGCTCGCCGCTCCTGACTTGTCTCGGTCTCTTGCTCCACCGGGCGTTCTGGAAGCCGGTTTCTCGAACCCTCCCGGTCTCTCTCGACTCTCGCTTTTCCATTTCAAACTTGGCCCCCTGCCCCACCTAACTGGCGTTGCAGCGCCCGGAGCGGTACGGTTCCGGGGCGCCCCCCGGGGCTCGGCGCCCACGCGCCACCGGCTCCTAGCGTGTTCCCTGCGCCCGCAACCGGACCCAGGCGGGGGCAGGGGGCGGGGGCCGCGGCTGCCCCTAACCCCCGGCTGGCCGCCTCTCCTTTTCCGCCAGAGGGCGAGGGCCGGGAGCCGGGATGGGGAGCCGGGCTCGGCGGGAAGCTCACCTCGAGGCAGGCGGCGAGAGCGGGGCGCGGCGCTCGCGCGGGGCGGGGGTGGGGTAGGGGGTGGCGGGCAGCCGGGGCCGCGTCCCTCGGCGCCTCCTACCTGCGGGCCGGGCCGAGCTGGACCAAGCTAGCTGCCGGCGAGGCTGCCGGCGGCGCAAGGACTGTGTGGGCGAGCGGGAGCGCGGCCCCAAGCCCTCCCCGAGGAAGTGAGCGCGGGGGCCCGCCCCGCCCCGACCCCCCCCCCCGCCCCCCC
>NW_006780610.1:3543153-3580161 GCF_000442215.2 Lipotes vexillifer | reverse complement strand
GGGGCCCCCGCCCCGCCCGGACCCCGCCCCCGGCCTCCCCTGCCCGCGGGGTGCGGAACCCGCCCCCGGCCCTCGTCCTGAAGGCTGGGGGCCAGACCCCGCCCCCACCTCCCTTTTAGGCTGGAGCCTGCCCCAGCCCCCTGGGCCCGCCGGGCCTAACCTGGCTCTACTACCCTTCGTGGGCTGCCAAGACCCCGCCCCTGTCCCCTCCCTGCAGCTTTTGCTGTCCTCCCTCTCTTTCCCCACTCTCCTTACCTCCCCCCACCCCAGTCTCCAGCGGCTAGCTGTATTCAGTCTCAGGCAAGGGATACAGGAGGCAGCCGACCAAGGTCCATTTGGGGACCCAGAGAGTCCTCATGCCCATTTCGTGTCCCCGCCCCCTCGCCGTTTACCCCCAGGGATCACACTCAGCCCTAATTTGTAAAAGAGGACTTATTCCAGCCTGTTGGAGGGGGTGGTTTTGACCCTGCTGTCGCGGCCCTGTCAGTGGGAATGAAGGTGTTCTGTGGAAACAAGGAGTGAAGTCCAAGGGCCCCTTCTATAGGGCCCTGACCTTCAAAGGGCTTTATTCCACAACCCTGAGTGGTGAAAACAGAAGTAACCACCTCACCTCCAGCTGCATCGTGGGACAGAGAAATCCTCCCTTGGTCTCCACAGTGCCTAGGAACAGTTTTGACCTTTGAGGCCTAGGGGAGACCCTAATCTTTGGCCCCATGATTTTTGAGCTTCTCAGGAAGGGGTGTGAGGAGTGTGCAAGGATGGGGCGCTGCAGGGGCGGTGGAGGGAAGTCCTCTCCGACCTCTACAGTTTCCAACCTTCTGGCTTCCTCCCTGTGCCCTGCCCGGGCGGGAGGACTGGCGTCTGCCAGGGACACAAGGCCCCTCCAGGTCCTTGAGGCCACTGCCCCTGGGATCCTCAGGCTTGTCACTAGGAATAAATAGCCTCGATCTGGAAGGGTGGGGGAGGGAGGAGGAGGCTCTGCTGTGCTGTTAGCAAAACAAGAGACAGCAAACCAACCCTGGAAATAACCTCCTCAGAGTCTAGAGTAGAGATTCAGGTGCCCACAGAGGCTCTCCCATCCCACAGGCTGGGTCCAGCCAAGCTCTCAGAGCAGAGACTTATTCCCTCCCAGGCTGGGGCTGCTGAGTACCCTCCTCTCCCACTTCTGAATCACACGCCTACCTTCCTGGGTCCCAAGTCACACTTGAGGCCAGGTTTCCTTTCAAAATTAACTAATTCCATATTATCATTGTTCCTGATGCCTAAACTGTAAGTGCCATGAGGGCAGGGACTTCGTACTTCTGGTTCACCACTGCATTCTCAGTACCTACTCCAATGTCTGGCACGTAATAAATATTTGATGAATGAATGAATGATGGACACTGCTTCCATTTGGACTCCCTCACCCCAGATTGGACCACAGGCACATGCTATCTGGAGCCCAGGGAGGGGGCAGCCAGCCCATGGGTGGGCCTTGCTCTGGAATTTGCCTTGCAGGCATAGGAGACTCCTAGCCCAGGGGAGTGCAGGGAAGACTGCCTGGCTGAAGGAGATGGCAAGAAGGGGTTTGCTCTGGGGTGAGGGGAGGGCAAAGGTGAGCATCCTTCAGAAAGGGAGGAGTTATGAGTGAGTAAGGAAGGTGCTGGATCAAAGGTAGGGTTGGGGGGGGGTCTCTTTTCTTTTTTTTAACTGAAGTGCAGTTGATTTACAATGTTGTGTTAATTCTGCTGTACAGCAAAGTGATTTGGGGTCTCTGGTTTTACTCACGGCTTGAATCTCCGATGAGCTGCCTGAATAAGAGCCAATATTTCCTGAGTTCTTACTTTGCACCAGTCCCTGCCTAAGCACTTTACATATATTAATGCACTTGATTTCCAACAACTTTGTGAAATATGTATTTTTATCCTTGATTTAAGGATGAGAACATGGAGGCACAGAGAGAGTAAGTAACCTGCCAAGGGTGACACAGCTAACAATAGAAAAGCCTGGATTCAAATCCAGACAGTCAAATGTCAAAGCTCCTTATGCCAAAAAAAGAGCTTAATCATTAGGCTCTATCGCCTCTGTAGTCATTTAACCTCTTGAAGCCTCAGTCTCTCATCTGTTCAGAGTGGGGGACTCCCTGTGTCACACCATTCTTGTGAGGATTGGATGAAAGCACACAGTAGGTATTCAACATGTGGGACACTCCCTCCACTCCAACACTCTCTTTCCTGGTCAAGTGTTAAGATTCTGCTTCTTGGACTTAGAGTCTGGAGGCCCAGAAAAGTTAGGAGACTTTTGACTTGGCCCAGCCTGAGAGAGGGAGACTGGTGTAGGGCAGGGGCTGTATCCTTTCCCCTCCCCATTTCCAGCTCCCCAGTAGGCTCACATTTCCCCGCGTGCTCTAATTTCCGTTGACCCATGTGGACGTGCCCCAGGAAGGTCTAGGGATCAGCCTCATGGACTCCCTGTTTCTGTTTCCCATCAGTCCTCCCCCCTTCTCAGGGAACAGGTGTGTCTGACTGGGGCTGGAAGCAGAGCCTGAGCGCTGGCTGACTGGCCTTGGGTGAGTGGGATCTGGTTGTCCCTTCCCTCACCCTGGAGGCACCCCCCTTCCTTATCTTGTTCAGGGTCTCCCAGCTGTTCTCTCACCTTGGAAGGGTTTACAAAAGGAGGCCCTGGGGGACTGATGACTGGCAAGACTCTCATGGTTTCCTCTGGGTGCTGAATCACTCTCTGATGCTTGTAACCACAAGCTCTCCTTCCCCCAGTGAGAAAACTCCCTTGCTTTTCTGGTGTATTGCTCACTCTTACCCATTGGTCTGCCTACAGCCCGTGCAGGCCTCCTAGCTGAGCAGACACCCGCTTTCAGATTGCCCAGAAACACTTGCCTAGTGACCCCAAGCCTGGCAATGGGTCTGTGGGTGCAGAGGGTAAAATGAGTGACTGCTACAGAGCATGGGGGAGGAAGAATAGAGGGAGAACTAACCTATGCTTAAATGCCAACTACACGCAGGGCACCGTGCTAAGTGGCAGTCATTACTTCCTTCAGTTCTTACAAAAGCCACGTGAGGTGGTTATTATTACTATTACTATTTTACAGAGGAGTACACGGCGCTCAGAGAGTTTGACAAGGTGGCCCTAAGTCACAAGCTGATAGGTGCAATTCAAATCTGGGGCTGACTTGAAGGCCCACCCCCACTTCCAGTGTGCAGAGCTGCCTTCTCCCGGGTATCCCTGCCACTCAATGCCTTCTTCAGGGGAAGGGGCAGGAGCTACTAGGGCTGCCATCTAGTCTGATGGCTGGGCTTCTTAAATGAGATGAGGCTGGAAATATGGGCATGGGCCAGATCATGAAGGGCCTTGTCTTTCAATGGTTAAGTAACAAATAAGACGGAATTTTGCTAATGCATGTGGCCTTAGTTGGGCAAGGCTCAGACTCAGAGGCAGGAAAAAACTTTTCACATAGCAGATCTCAGCTACTTTCAGCTTTTACATGCCCACTGGCCTACTGGATTCACACCTCTAGGGACTGAGGAGAGGATTTCTCCAGAGGTCCTCAGCTGGAGAGATGAGCACTGTCATGAGAAATGGGTGCAGTTACAGAACTTGCTGAAGTTTAGCTTCACGTGGTGGAAAAGAAGCCAAATGCCTCTGGAATGTTCTGCTGTGCTCAACCCTTTCTCAATCCTTACAGGTAGGTTTAGTAATACTAACAATAATAGCTCTAATTGATAGTGAACTTGCAGATGTGTGAACACAGTATTAAGGACTTTAAACATATTATTTCATTTAATCCTCACAACAATCCTGTAGGTATAGTATTCTTACCTCCATTTTTCACATGGGAGACTAAGGTTCTGTGAAGCTAACTTTGTCTTGGCTGGTAACAGTTAGGATCAAACACACCTCCATGGTTTACGGTCCTAATCGTTACATTGTACTGCCTGACACTCATTCTGTCAGCCACACCTTGAGGGTGTGAGGGACTTAGAACTTTACAGCTAATGCCATGATATAACTCCTCTGTTCAACTATGAGCCCCTTGACGGCCCCATGAGGAGAGCAGTGCGTGCTGTTATTATCCTTGTTTTATGGATGAGAGAAATGATGCTCATTAAAGCCAAGTAACTGCGTGCATGTGCGATTGGGGCAAATTCTGGACCAAAAGATACAAAAAGACCAAAAAAAAAACCCCAGCTGCCACTTGTGAAGAGCCAGGAGCAAAAAACAGGTGTCGGAAGCAAAAGCAGGGTACTGCGCATGCCCGCTGCACTCAACACCACAAAGGCGTGGGCAGAACACACCTAAGCCACCCCTCTGGCCTGACCCCTGGACACACCCCTACCCTCACCCCATATAAGGAACCAGCTTGCCACGCCCACTGTTCCGGGAGCAAGCAAGGGAACCTGTTACTTGTTTTTGCTCCCTCCTGCACCTGCAGGGGCCCCAAAAAGCCTTGCCTGAATTTCTTATCTGGCCTCTAGTCAATTTCTATTGATTGGGGAAGGCCAGGAACCCTGGTCGGTATCAAAGCGACCTGTCAAAAGTCACACAGCCAGTACATGGCAGAGCCAGACATGGTTTTAAGGATGCTTGTCTCTCTATAAAGTGCTCTTTCGGGTACACCAGAAAATTCACAGGGCCCCTAGCTTTTTAAAAAAAAAAAAAATTATTATTTTTAATTGGAGTACAGTTGCTTTACAATATTGTGTTAGTTTCTGCTATACAGCAAGGTGAATTAGCTATACATATAAATATATCCCCTCTTTTTTGAATTTCCTTCCCATTTAGGTCACCACAGAGCATTGAGTAGAGTTTCCTGTGCTATACAGTCAGTTCTAAAGTAGTTACCTATCTTATACCTAGCAGTGTATACAAATACACCGCATAAACACGGCAAACGGAGCAGAGCTGTAGTTGACTACACATGCGCACACTCCCGGCTCAGCTCAGCCCAAGGACAGTGCCAGCCACGGTGCTCCCAGGTGCCAACGGAGCGGATCACGAAGGCGCACTCACCGTACAGGCTCTGGCGAATAAGAACTGGCTGTTGTAGAGTCACGAGGCTAGACCTAGAGAACTACACTTCCCAGAAGCAGCCTGGGGTGGACGCCTTTGGCTAGATGACGTATTTCCGGAGAAAGCAGGCGCTGGATAGGCTGAAGAAAGGAAGGGGGCGGTTCTAAACCTCTGGCGGCTTGGCCTATATCCGGTAGGGTCAGTGGACGAGGCGGCGCGGAACCGGCGTTGTCTCCTGAGCTTTTCCAGGACTGAGCAGACATGGCGGCGGCTTTTCGGAAAGCGGCTAAGTCGCGGCAGCGGGAACACAGAGAGCGAAGCCAGGTAGGACCGCACGGGCCCCACGAACGCTGGCCGGTGGCCCCATGTGCTATTTTCGCCCCGGCCCTACCGCCCACCCCTCCAGCTGCGGGTCCTGGCCTTTTCTGTGCAGAGATGTTGCTTGTAAATATATGCAAATATATGCTGACGACGCAGGCGTGGCTGGGGCGGACCCTCGCGGTTCGGGGAGGAGGGGGTGGTCGTTCTAGCTAGGAGAGCACAGCTGTCCCTATTCCTGGGAGATAATCAAAGCTATCTTGCAAGGTTTCATTGAAGTAGTTAAATGAGATACTGTGTGTAAAGTGCCTGATCTTCTCTGGGGAAGTTGAGGTCAAAGTTCACACAGCCAATAAGTGTCCCCGCTGGAACTGGAATCCACATCTAAAGAGGCTCAGCCCTGTCCGCTGTGTATGCGGGCTGATCCCGAAGAGATTGGAGTTAATTAATGTGCTATCAACATCATGCCTGGGCTTTGAGATCCATGGAGATCTGCCACGTACGCTTTTTGTGTATATCTCACATGTAATGTTGGTGTTTTCCAACCCCATTATACAGATGAGGAAACTGAGGTCCAGAGAACAGAATTGACTTGCCCAGTCACAAACACCAAATTCAGACCGAATAAACAATTGCAGGACTTCTGTGGAGGGTGTGTCAGTGTGGAGAGGTTGAGTGGAAATTCATTTAATATATGCAGAATCAATTTATTCTTCTGTTCTCAGGAATCACACAATATCTGATCCAGAAAGGCCCTTAGGGATGTCTGGTGCAATTTCATTTTACAGATGGGGAAGAGAAAGAGAAGGATGTGTCTAAAGCTGTGTCACTGATGGATGGGATGGAACTAAGGCCTCCCAACCACAGTTCAGTCTTCCTGCTTGATAGCATTTATCAGACATTTATTGTGCACTTGCTGTATGCTCAGTGGTGTGCTGGGAGTATTGTATCGATAATTTGCCACCTTGTTTGGACCCCTGTGTGGATCTATCTAAAAATAGTAACAGCTAGAAGTGCTTGCTGTGTGCCAGAGCCAGATAAAGTGCAAAATGCTTTACCCTTATTATCTCATTTATCTCTCAAGAGTGTGTGGAAGTAGGTACTATTATTTTCTTACATTTGCAGATGGGGAAGCTGAGGCTCAGATAGGTTAAGTAATTTGCCCAAAGACATACAGCTATAGGTGGCAATCAGCAAAGCCAGGGATCAGACCAAGTGTTTTGAATCCAGAGGCTACTAAAAGTTGAATAAAGAAGCAACTTTATAAGAGATGCATAAAAAAATGCCCAATGAGAGGGGGGAAAAAAAAAAGAAAGGGGAAAAAAAACCCCAAATTAAAAAACAAACAGGCTTCCTTGGTGGCGCAGTGGTTGGGAGTCTGCCTGCCAGTGCAGGGGACATGGGTTCGGGCCCTGGTCCGGGAGGATCCCACATGCCGTGGAGCAGCTGAGCCCGTGTGCCACAATTGCTGAGCCTGTGCTCTAGAGCCCGCGAGCCACAACTCCTGAAGCCCGGGCGCCTAGAGCCTGTGCTCTGCAACAAGAGAAGCCACCGCAATGAGGAGCCCGCACACCGCAACGAAGAGTAGGCCCTGCTCACCGCAACTAGAGAAAGCCCGCGTCCAGCAACAAAGACCCAATGCAGCCAAAAATAAATAAATAAATAAAAAACAAACAAACAGAAATGCTCAATAAGGAACATGAGTGGGAAAAAGAGAGATGATGAGAGAAAGCATCACAGTGAAACTTGTTGGACTTGGAAGGCAATGATAATAACTGTCAACTTAAAAAAAAATTTTTATTTTATTTATTTATTTTTGGCTGTGTTGGGTCTTCGTTGCTGAGTGTGGGCTTTCTCTAGTTGCGGCGAGCGGGGGCTACTCTTCATTGCATTGCGTGGGCTTCTCTTTATGGTGGCGTCTCTTGTTTCGGAGCACGGGCTCTAGGCGCACGGGCTTCAGTAGTTGTGGCTCGCGGGCTCTAGAGCGCAGGCTCAGTAGTTGTGGCTCACGGGCTTAGTTGCTCCGCGGCACGTAGGATCTTCCTGGACCAGGGCTCAAATCCACGTCCCTTGCATTGGCAGGCGGATTCTTAACCACTGTGCCACGAGGCAAGTCCCGTAACTGTCACTTTTTTTTTTTTTTGCGGTACGCAGGCCTGTCACTGTTGTGGCCACTCCTGTTGTGGAGCACAAGCTCCGGATGCGCAGGCTCAGTGGCCATGGTTCATGGGCCCAGCTGCTCCGCAGCATGCAGGATCCTCCCAGACGGGGGCACGAACCTGTGTCCCCTGCATCGGCAGGCGGACTCTCAACCACTGCACCACCAGGGAAGCCCAACTGTCACTTTTTGAGCACTGACTGTATGCTAGGTATAGCCCAACATGCCGTACAAGGATTATCTTGTATAATCCTACAGCATTCCTGTGAGGCAGATGTTATCCTCATTTGTATCAATACAAATGAGGAACCTGATGCTTAAAGAGGTTGAATAGTGTGTCCAAAGGCACTGTTGTGGGTAGTTGATTTGGATTCGTAGAGAAGACAGAGGCAAAGAGCATGACATGGCCATGTCTGAGTGGGAATAGAGGGTCTTTGTGGGAGAGGTGAGGAGGAGGCCATGCTGGAAAGGTTGGTAAACACATTGACGAGAGCACTGCCTATTTGGGTAAAGTTTGGACTTTATCTTATAGGTCCTCACTGAGGCATTGGGGGAGCTCTGGAAGATACTTGGTATGGAGGGGGTAATTACGTGAACTATTTCAGATTCAATGCCAGGCTTCCTCCTGGCAGGTGTACATTCAAGTGGACGTGACAAATTTCAAGATTTCTGCCTCACTTTGTTGCTCTTTTTTTTTTTTTGGTACGTGGGCCTCTCACAGTTGTGGCCTCTCCCGTTGCGGAGCACAGGCTCCGGACGCGCAGGCTCAGTGGCCATGGCTCACGGGCCCAGCCGCTCCGCGGCACGTGGGATCTTCCCAGACCGGGGCACGAACCCGTGTTCCCTGCATTGGCAGGCAGACTCTCAACCACTGCGCCACCAGGGAAGCCCACTTTGTTGCTCTTTTGACCCTTGAGTTTTCTTTCTCTATTCTCTGTCAACTTCTCTTTATATGCTATAATTAAAATAATAATGATCAAGAGAGGGCTTGGGTATTATTTTAAATATTGAGTTATTTCTTGCATCACTTCAAGGTAGAGGATGAGAGAGGAGACTGTTAAAAATCCCACCCAAGGACTTCCCTGGTGGTGCAGTGGTTAAGAATCCGCCTGCCAAGGCAGGGGACATGGGTTCGAGCCCTGGTCCAGGAAGATCCCACATGCCATGGAGTAACTAAGCCCGTGTGCCACAACTACTGAAGCCTGCACTCTAGAGCCCACGAACCACAACTACTGAGCCTGTGTGCCACAACTACTGAAGCCCACGCACCTAGAGCCCATGCTTCACAACAAGAGAAGCCACTGCAATGAGAAGCCCACGCGCCACAACGAAGAGTAGCCCCCACTCGCCGCAACTAGAGAAAGCCTGCGTGTAGCGACGAAGACCCAATGTATCCAACAAGTAAATAAAGAAATAAATTAAAAAAATTCCACTCAAGTTTTTATACAAGTTTAAACATTAGAGAAGTTTATGTACTGCCTCAAACATCGAGAATATTCAAAGTGGAAGAGGATGCAGTGTAGGAGGGTGGGGAAGATCAGACTGTGGCCCCAGATAGAATAGGTCTCGTTCTAGCTTTGCCACTTACTAGTTCTATGTTCTTGGGCAAGTTGTTCTCTAAACCTCATTCCCTTTTTGGAAAATTGGGGTAACAGTAGTGCCTGCTTTATCCACTTTACATGATTATTTGGGGATAAATGACATTGTGTGTAAGGAGCATAGCAGATTGCTTTGTAACAGTATTTCTTTTTTTTTCACCTTGATAAAAATTTTATTTACTCATGTTACATACTCATCCTAACAAGAGAACAGGAATTTTTTTTTACCTTCTGGGAATGTCAAAACTCCTAGATTTTACAAAGCAAAGTAAAAGTACATACAAATTCTTTTAATTTTAAAAAAATTTGGAAGTGTAGGGTCTTCATTGCTGCGTGCAGGCTTTCTCTAGTTGCAGTTGAGTGAGGGCTACTTTTCGTTGTGACGTGGGGGCTTCTCATTGTGGTGGATTCTCTTGTTGCGGAGCACAGGCTCTAGGCTCATGGGCTCAGTAGTTGTGGCTTGCAGGCTCTAGAGCGCAGGCTCAGTAGTTGTGGCGCATGAGCTTATTTGCTCTGCGGCATGTGGGATCTTCTCGGACCAGGGATCCCCTGCATTGGCAGGCGGATTCTTAACCACTGTGCCACCAGGGAAGTCCCTGGAACAACCTTTTAACTTTAGGGAAAAGGAACTAACCCCGGCCTCTCACTGTTGTGGCCTCTCCCATTGCGAAGCACAGGCTCCGGACGCGCAGGCTCAGTGGCCATGGCTCACGGGCCTAGCCACTCCGTGGCATGTGGGATCTTCCCAGACCGGGGCACGAACCCGTGTTCCCTGCATTGGCAGGCGGACTCTCAACTACTGCGCCACTAGGGAAGCCCGGCAGGCGGATTCTTAACCACTGGGCCACCAGGAAGTCCCCATACAAATTCTTTATAGTGATTTTCTTTTCTTTCTTTTAATTTTATATTTTCAAATTTTCCCAAAATGTAACGGTAATTCTTAATAAATGTGGCCTATTATGATGATGTAGGCAGAAGTGTCTAGCACTGGCCTTGCCGTAGGTTAAGTGCTCAAGTAGTGACAGCTTGTGGAAAGATAATAAATACCAGGATTTAAACCTTGGACCTTCATGCTATCCAAGTTCTGTATCAGAGAAAGTATTTTCTGTCATACTTGGTTTTCTCTCATGCTTGGTACTGAAATTAGAATAATAACAGTACACATGTGCTGGACACCTGCTATGTGCCAGGCTGTGTGCGGGCAACTACCACTTACAGAGGCTCATTAAATCCTCAGGATAGTTGTGAGAAGTAGGTCTTATTGTTCTTATTTTATAGCTAGGAAACAGGAGCTCAGAGATGTTAAGTGAAATGCCCAGAGTCACAGATTTTTAAGAGGTAAAGCTTGGATTTGAACCCAGTTCTTCAGACTCTAAATTTAGCTCTCTTAACCACAGTTGCTTCCCTGTTACTATGTTTTCCCTTCATAGTATTTTATAAACCCTTGGATTAAGTCTGTAGTAATTTTAGTACAACAGGCAACTGCTTTCTTAGTGCCGAGTCATTATTGCCTTTCTCTGTCCTTAATAGGCCAAGAAGCCTACTATGGCAGTACTTGTGACCTCTCTGGCGCCTGCATTGGCCTCTCATCCTTGGGCAGTGCCCAGTTGGGGGAGGGGAGGGAACAGGATAGCACATTGGCTGCCAGGACATGGATTTACTGAACGCTCCAGAGATTCTTGTTCCTGTCAGGTGTCCTGTTGATTCGGGTATGTGTTTGCTGAGGAAACTAAGCACATTTTTTTTCCTTTTGTCTTCTAGCCCAGCTTTCGAAAACATCTGGGCCTGCTGGAGAAAAAGAAAGATTACAAACTTCGTGCAGAGTGAGTACAGTCTTTCTGGGAGCGGTGCTGCCAGAAAAGCTTACAGTCTCCCTGTACTACAGCTGAATTGCCTGAGTGTCCAGCAGGGGATGATTTCCTGCCATTGATAAAGTGGCCAAAGCTCTGGCAGCCTGTCAGATACTTTTCTGCGACCCTAAACTTCTCTCTCTGTTTAGGCAGAGCGTTATTTATTTAACTGTAGTTGCATTGAGAATTTTTTTTATTATGTTGTTCCAGATCGTTTTCTCAGAGTGGCTTTGGTTTGCTTCTGCCTTGGTGTTTGAGCTAAAAGCTGAATCCTTTTTCTCTCCCTTTTCTTGAAGTTCAAGATAGAATCTAACATTCCAGTTGTTGAGTCTCTTACATCACCATGTGTGGTGTGGAATGAAGACATGTGAAAGATGGATTCATGGGACTGAGTGTGGGTGATAATGAACTTCGAAAACATTTTATAAAACAATTATCCCTATTCTTCTTCTTTAGCACTTTATTTACAAAACATTTTATAATTATGTGTTAGCCACGCATGTCAGCTGAGGTCCTTTTTATGCCCCCGGAGCAGCTGGTGATGGATTAAGTGGATTGCTCTGGGTCCCAGAGTTTTTCAGGCAAATAATAATAACTGCGTGCTATTATTAGGCCAGGCAGTGTCCTAAGAGAGTTACCATTTTTACATGCATTTATTCCAGCAATCTTTGGGGATGCTGTTATTATCACACCCATTTCACAGATTAAATTGGGATGCAGAGTGGTTAACTAACTTATCCAAGATTACTCAGCCAGAAGTGGTGGAGCCAAGATTTGAACCCAGACAGTCTGGCTCCAGAGTCCACGATTCTAGTCACTATGCTATACTACAACGTGTAGTTTCTGAATCTTATTTGGTCACTTGGTGCCCAAGCTTGCATGAGAACCCCGTCTGAGGAGTTGTAATCTGTGCTTTGTTGGGTCTCTCCCTGTAATGATGTAGATGGCAGTAAAACTTATGTGAAATGGGGACTGTTAATTTCAGGTAGAACAGGGATAGGAGAGGACCCACAAAGAGATGAGCTCAACATCTGACACTGGAGTGTGACATTGGAGTGTGGGTCGAATGTAGTCACTCCTTTGGCTTTTTTGAGTTTCATTTTGTATGTATCATTAGATGCTTGTAAAGTTTGCTTGTTGTGTTGTTGTTTTTTTCTTTTTTGCTATGAACCTTGTTTAACCTGCTTTTCAGTGACTACCGGAAAAAGCAAAAATACCTTAGAGCTCTCCGGAAGAAGGCTCTTGAAAAAAATCCAGATGAATTCTACTATAAAATGACTCGGGTTAAACTCCAGGTGGGTGCCTAATGGATCAGTTGGGTTTTTTTTTTCCCTGCAATGCCGTATGGCATGTGGGATCTTAGTACCCTAACCAGGGATTGAACCCATGCCCCCCCGCAGTGGAAGCACAGAGTCTTAACCACTGGACTGCCAGGGCAGTCCCTCAGTTGGTGTGTTGAGCTCCAACTCAACAGGGAAAATAAGGATGAGGGAGGAGATGGATAGCTAGGACCCTGGGCTTTTATTTAGCTCTTCTCCAGTTGGTCAGGTGCTCCTGGTCATTATGCAAAAGGCAAAGCTGCCCCTTCATGAGCAGCATGCAGTTTGCAGTTGTCTGATGCCTGGAGCTATTCTGAGAGGGTGATTGGAGGTGTTGAATTGAATGTGTGTCTTGGGGGCCTGGTGCATTGTGTTGCTGTTGTATGTAGCCTTTGGTTGTCGTTGTTCCAGCCACGAACTATGCCAACAACTTATTAATGATTTTAATCTAATAGGAAACGTATCTTTTAAATTTGCATTTTAGGATGGAGTTCATGTTATTAAGGAGACTAAGGAAGAAGTAACTCCAGAACAGCTGAAACTGATGAGAACTCAGGATGTCAAATATATAGAAATGAAAAGGGTTGCAGAAGCTAAGGTAACAACTAAAACTCTATTCTGATATGTTTTTGTTGGTTAAGAAGAGAAATAGAAATCCATTGATCTCGAGTTGTAAGTTGATTTCTTCTGGCATTTCCAATCTTAAAGTACACTTAATTATGATAATGGTTTAAAAGTATAGTCAGCATGGTGGAGTGGAAAGAGGTCAAGTTTGAGACAGACTTAGGTTTAAACTCTGGCTCTGCCATTCATTAGCCCCATGATTATGGGCAAATTAACTTCCCTGGGGCTGTTTCCACATTTCTATCTCATAGGATTGTTGTAAGCCTTAAATGAGTTTTGTGTAGTGCCTAGCTAGCCCCCTACCTGACATGTGGTTGGTGCTTGATAAATGTTAGTGGTCCTTTCTTTTAAAAGAATGAAGCAGGTTCTTTGCTGGCTGGTGATAATGATGTGGAATGGTCTAAACTTGTGCAAATTCATTTCTGACACCCTAGAAGAACCCAATATAAAATGAGACCATATTCTGTATCCTAGAAAATTGAAAGACTAAAATCAGAGCTCCATCTGCTGGATTTCCAGGGGAAGCAACAGAAGAAGCATGTGTTTTTTTTTGACACCAAAAAGGAAGGTATGAAATGTTTGAAAGTTTCTGGGACAGTCTAGCATATTGGTCTGTGTTGTTTGGTGTTAGAGACAGTGCCTTAAGGATTGTCTTGACTTTTAGTCGAACAGTTTGATATTGCAACTCACCTGCGAACAGCCCCAGAACTAGTCGACAGAGTCTTTAACAGACCTACGATAGAGACCTTGCAGAAGGAGAAAGTGAAAGGAGTTAACAATCAGACTCAACTTAAGGTAATTTTCTCCATTTTTCTTCAGGTCTGAGTTTATGGGAATCTAGGTTCTTTTTTTTTTTTCTCCCTACTGCATTTAAGATGATTATTTTTGGAAAACTTACTAAGTTCTCTTAGAGAAGTGGAAGGAGGATTTGGTGATGGGAATGGAAGTGGAGAAGGGTTCCTTAGTTTCTAAGATTACAGGACGTGTAGCATAGTGGTCAGGAGCTTACTCTCTGGCCTTTAGGTCTGCGTTTGTTTTTGTTTTTTGGGGGGTTTTTTTGGCCATGCTGCGAGGCTTGCGGGATCTTAGTTTCCTGACCACGGATTGAACCCGGGCCCCGGCAAAGCACCGAGTCCTAACCATTGGACAGCCAGAGAATTCCCTAGGTCTGCATTTGAATCCTACCTCTGACCCTGGGCTTTGTGCTTTCAATGCTTGTAACAGGTGCCAACAGTTTTAAAAGGCAGAGAAAGGAGGGGACACTGAAGATGAAGGGATTTGGTATACTTTGATATTAAACCTTTAACAGTGAATATGCATATCAAAAGGTCTTTCATGTTCTGCATTTGTACCCCAAATTTTGTAATGACTTGTCCTTACGGTGCTTTCCATCACTGTAACTGGGTTTGTGCAGAAGACATGCTTTTTCTCCAAGTCTTCTGGAGTTGAACTCTCACTTCTGACTGATTCATTTAAAAAAATGCTGTCAATGTGTTTCAAGCAGACAGCTGTTCTGTTTTGATTTGAATCATTTACACTGCATCAGCTTTGTTTGATTTCACAGCAGCTTCTCTAGCTCAGAGGCAGCTAAACTTGCTTTAGTAATATAAATACCCCTAATTAGTTTGATTATATTGGGTAATCCCATAAATCAACAGTCTGTGCAATAAAGTGAAAACAAAAGCTGTCTGAAACCACTGCTGTGAGACTATGCTAGAATTGGTGAATTGTTTAAATCCAAGGCCCAGTAATATTCCCCTCTGTGTAGATAACACTTCCAGCCGAGGAGCCGGCTGACTGGTGTTCTAGTGATAACCCTCTTTGTCATGTAGTTGTATTTTCAATTAGCTGTGTCGCTGACACTAATCAAGTATTGCAGTAGTTCCTAAAGAGATTGGTGTTCCAAAGTCCTGTGTAGAATAGTTCACCATCTTACCTTTTGAAAAGTTGGGAAGGTTTGGATTGCCCGTTTTGTCTAGTGTTGTTTCTTTTGACTGTCTTGTTTAAAGCAAAATTATTTTTATTAAGAGTCTGCTGGTGGGTGGCTTGCAAGGGAATCTTTAGTCTGTAACTTGGAGGGGGTGAGCAATCCATGAATGGGCTTTAGGAAGTCTATGAACACCTTCTTCCCACCTTGAAATTTTGTGTGACTGGGTATATACATTTGTATGAATTTGTACAAATACATATATACATTTATGTCAAGAAAGGATCCAAAGCTTTCATCAGTTTCTCAGAGGTCTGTGATCCCCCCACGTTGAAGGACCATTGGTCTTTGACGGGTCATCAGCAGTGAGAATTTTCAGGTCAGCTTCCACTGACAGAGTCCTTCTGCTCTCTGAGTTCCACAGTTCTGACACCAGCACACTGCCCGGTGGCCCTTCTCTACTCATTGTGTAGGGTTTCCAGCACTGGTTCATTCCTACACGTTAGGTAACTGGGACGCTCAGACAGCTCAGTGTAGTAGTGGAAAGATTCCTGGGATCTGTGAGACTCGAGGCGCAGTCCTGATTCTGCTCCAGGTGAGCCTTGTGTCCATAGGCAAGTCTCCAAGATTCCATGGAGCTCTGGAATGTGGTGTTCCTAAAATGGCCAGCTTCAGAGTCTCTTGTTACGTTGATTCTGGGGTAAGGAGGGAATTGATGAAACCATTTATGCGTTCGGGCCCAAGTGGATTAAGAAACAGTTTCTTACTCATTTTTATCCTGTTAATTGTTTTACTGAAAATGTGTGTTTCTTCTGCAGCAAATAGCGAAAGAGAGGCAAAAGCAGTATAACTGCCTGACACAGCGGATTGAGCGCGAGAAGAAATTGTTTGTTATTGCACAGAAAATTCAGACTCGCAAAGATCTTCTGGTGAGGAGAGAGAGCCTTAGGCCTTCATTTTATTTTATTTTATTTTTTTCCTTGTAAAGTTCTAAACTGAGACTGGATTTCAGCTGTGTGTAAACCAACCCCAGTGAAAATGTCTGCTCCTCAGGGACAGTGGTTTGAGCCAGTGTCTGTTACTCTGACAGTGTTGAAATGTTCCTTGATTAAGAAGGTAATAAGGGGCTTGCTTATTAGTCAGTGCTTTGGAACAGCAAAGGGTAGGATCGGGTGGCATATGAACTTTATAGCTTATGAGCAGCTATCTGTAACATTTAAACAGGTTAATAAAACAGTGCGTGTCACTCACTGGTGTTTAAAAATAGACAACATTGTGTAGTTAAATAGAAGAGCTAAGGAATATAAGATGCCCCTTTCATATTATCATTCCTTTAAATGTCAAGTTTTTCAGCTTTGCAGATCATTTTGGTCTGCCTTTCTCAACTTGGGTTCCGTAAGAGAAGAAGCCCTACAAGATAATGATTTAAGTACCTTTCTTCTCAATTTTCACAAGAACTTCTGCACAGCCAGCCTCATTATAGATGCCCGGGGAGAACTTGACTCATCGCATCGGGGATGCCTTAGGACAAAGGGCTTTGTCTCTCTTGAACATTGAGACGGGCTGAATTAGGGACTTTCTAATAGGTAGTTTATTAAACTTGCTGTTTTACACAGACCTCTCCTACTATTTACTGGTAACTTTTTACTCTTTTGTAGGATAAAACTCAGAAGGTGAAGGTGAAGAAAGAAACAGTCAACTCCCCAGCTATCTACAAATTTGAGAGTCGTCGAAAACGTTGAAGTGTTAAAGATAAGCCTGTCATTCCACGTGGAAGAGTTTGTTTTTTTTTTCCAGTAACTTCAGATTCCACTGGTCTAAGTGACTTGGTTTTCCTGTTTATAACCATAATTTATTACAGATCTGACATTTGATGTGAACAGTGTTAAAGCCACTTCCCCCGTCTAAATTGTTTGTGGGTTGTTGAATTGTTGAAATCAGTCTTTTTTGTTTTTTGGCTGCTGCGTGAAGGCTGAAAGATCCCAGGTCCCTGACCAGGGATCAAACCCAGGCCCGAGGCAGTGAAAGCGCCAGGTCCCAGTCACTGGACCACCAAGGAATTCCCTGAAATCAGTCTTATTTTTATATACTTTCATTTTTTTTCATTATAAAAGTTACATAATCTTTTACATAGCAAATTTGGAAAACAAGTGAGTTCATCTCTAATCCCAATACTTATTCAAGAACGACAGATAGCTGTTGCATAGTTAACTATGCTAGAGGTTAGGGAAATGGAGGTGAATGACTATCGAGAGCATTCTGGTTGATTTCCTCCATGTTGTAGAGGTTGGCACTGGTTTTTGTGTTTTGTAGTTGTAATTAAACACCTTTATGGCCTACTTTTTTCACTTACTATTAAATCATTAGCTCTTTTCCATTTTGTTACATCATTAAATTTTTAAAAGTAATTTATCTCATAATAAAAATTAAAGTAAATATTTCTAATGTTTGCATAATGTTTTAACCAGTGGATAGACTGATTTTACCCCCCATTCATTATTAATTTATTGGATATTCAGGTGGCTGCATAAGTTAGCCAGGAAGGACTTTTTTTCTTTTACACTTTACAGCTGCAGATAGAAACCCTTGGAATTAGGAACTCAAAGGGGCACCTCTTCTTTATTGATGAAGCTCAGATCAGAACAGACCTGGCTCTCTGTTCCTGCCCTCCTGGCCAGCTCTTGATTCCAAGGCTATAAATGGCTTGGTACAGGCCTTCACCCTGGAAATAGATATCCCAGCGTGTGTGCGGCAGACACATAGACCTCCCAGAGTCTCACCCTTCCCTTACCTGCCCACACAGGGATGATAGGCCGAGGCCAGTCAGGACAGGGCTGAGCGTGCTTAGAGCAGATGTGTGAGGAGCAGGATTCTGGGAGGCTTGCTTACACATCACCCCCTGGAGGGGGAAGAGCACCCATCTGCGGGTATTTAAAAAGAAAAGTTACTAAAGCTTAATAAGTTCCTGTGACTATTATGTTCTTATACAAAGCCTGAAATGAAAGCCTGTTCCCTAACGGTGTGCTCAGTGGGATTCAGATCTGGGAGCCCTGGAAAGCAGGAAGAAGGGCCAGGGGACTAGAAGCTAGCAGCTTTTGCCTTCAGGAAGGTAGTGCTTCCCAGTCTGGGAAGGTGCTGTGCTAAGTAAATGTTGATGGTCTTATGACAGAGGCGTCTGGAGACTTGAGACCTGAGTCAGGAAAGGGACTCATCCCATGGGTGTTGGACAGAGGAGCAAGCAGATCAAGCGGCAGTCTGTTCCTGGGACAGAATAGCTTGCTTGATGCTGCTGCTGTGGCTGCCTTGCCCCCACCGGGGAGGAAGGTGGGAGGAGGGTGGAGGTATACCTAAAGGCCTTCTGGTGAAGCGCACGCCCACACAAAGGTGCACACACTTTCTAGGCTCTCAGGGGAGTAGATGCCCAAGGCTTCATAAACACAGGTGTGTACACGAACACACCACTAGGGTTTCATGTACGCAGAATACACACCCACAAGTCCTCAAATGCTATGTAGGTGTACAGGCCAAATGGAGCAGGAAGGTCCATCTTCTCTCAGTACAAAGTTCCAGGGTAGAAGTGATCAGAGCACTCACTGTAAGGGAATAAAGCTAGGTGTCCTGAGCTGCTCTTAAACTGAAGGCTGTCTCCGAGGCCCGAGGATTCTGAGGGAAGAGATTGGCTGCCCCTGTGTTTAACCTGAGAGGCTCCAGCCTCATGGGTCCTGAAAATAGGCCAAGGGCTTTGACGTTTTAGTGCCCATTGGAACCTCAGACTTCCGGCTCCTTGCTTGGGAAAGAGACTGTTGTTTCTTTTGGATCCACCCCTCCAGGTCCAGGGGTGCTTTGGGCTCTTGGTGGCACCCTGCTGTGGCTGTGCCAGGGGGAATGTGGCAACTGGCAGAGGTGGAGAACATTTTTCTTGGCAGGACACGTGTCGTTCAGGTTTGTACAATCCAAGTCTCCAAAGCAGCAGCTCCACGCGTGACATGGAAGCCCCAGGTCTCTCCAGCAGAGACCCAACCAGCCTGGCTTAGTCCACTACCACCTGTTAGGGCCCTTCTGATTGAAGCAGGAGAGTGTTAGGCCTTACTGTATATATATTTTTTAATTAATTAATTTTATTTATGGCTGTGTTGGGTCTTTGTTGCCGAGCATGGGCTTTCTCTAGTTGCAGTGAGCGGGGGCTACTCATTGCGGTGGCTTGTCTTGTTTGTGGAGCACGGGCTGTAGGCGTGTGGGCTCAGTAGCTGTGGCTCGCTGACTCTAGGGCGCAGGCTCAGTAGTTGGCGGCGCATGGGCTTAGCTGCTCCGTGGCATGTGGGATCTCCCCAGACCAGGGCTTGAACCTGTGTCCCCTGCATTGGCGGGCAGATTCTTAGCCACTGTGCCACCAGGGAAGCCCTTATTTTTGAATAAAATCTTTTACTGAACTGATTCCTGGCGACAGGGTGGGAAAGGGCCCAGTAGGTGGAGCTGCTGCCCCTTCACTGGGGTTAGCTCCCAGGGTGCTGCTGTTGAAAGTGCCCAGTACTCCATAGGTGCTTAGTATGCATTTGTTTATTGGATTTAATGCCACATGGTAGAGCTCTTGTGAAAAAAGATTTTCTCCATCCCTGCTCCCCTAGCATGAGATAAGTGTGACCCCCAAAGGACTGGGCAGGAAAGGGCTTTCCCTTCACGTTTCTAGTGAGGACCATGGAGGAAGCCTGTGTTGGAGTCCCAAGTCGTCCAGAGGGTGGTTCCACTAAGACATGGTGGGGTCTCCCCACGTGCAGTTTTGAGTGTCTGTTTACGGCTTGCTGTCTCCCCACGCTGCTGTCTGTGGGGCAGCGAACAATTAAGAGCTGCAAGGCCTCCAGCAGGGGAGGCAGCCAGCAGATGCAGACTCGCCCTGCCTACCTGTGGAGGCCGGTGAGGCTGGGGCCTGTTGGGACTTGAGACAGGCGAGTGGGTGAATGGTGTCGGCCTCCCTTCCTCCTCAAGTTCTCCCAGCGTCGGTTCACAGAGCCGCCTTGTGCACGGGGTGTTGGGGAAGGGTGGGACGAAGCCCCAGGTGAGCAGAGGAGATGGGGGACCTGAGATACCATCCTGGGGCTGTGTCAGCAGGTTTCTTGTGCAGCTGCTTCCTGGGGTCAGAGGGCGCGCTCTCTTTTGCTAGCCAGGTCATGGGGCCTCCCTGCTGGCAGGGCTCCCACCCAGCTCCCTTGGGTCTGTCTCAGCAGAAAGTGTAGGGGAGGAGCCCAGAGCAGCTACGCAACGCCGAGAGGCAGAGCCTCCTTTCCCAAGTCCAGCGAGTAGAGTTAGGAGGTTCAGGAGGCTGCCCAGTTCATGCTTCTGCTTGCCCTCCTTTCCTAACGTCTCCAGTCAGGGGGAAAAAAAATCTCTCCTGCTTCTTCAGACTCCCTATAAGGAATCTCCCTGTTCCTTATTCCTGAATCCATCATTACTTTGGGGAAGTGCTGTCTAATCTGTATCTCTCCTAACTGGAGTTGGTGTCTAGTTCTCCCTACCCAGTCTTGGCTGCATCCCTCGATGGCCCTGGTAATGGCCATGGCCGTTTCCTTTCTTGTGCGAGGGGAGCAGACTGGCTGGTGTCGGGGCAGTGGTGCTGCGAGGGTGGTAGTAAAGGCTGGTGCAAGACAGAGCCAAGGACCTAGCTGTTTCTCGGCAAGAGGAGTTTATCTGGGGACTGCTGTGTTTGGGGTTGAGGGTGGGAAGGAAGTCCTTTCCTCTCCTGTCATCTGTTACCTGACAGTCAAGCCCAGACCATAAGTGTTAATGAAACTCTGGTGCCCCGGAGGCAGCTGGGCAGCCCCCCCTGCCCTGAATCAGCCTGACTCATTTACAGCTCTCTCCTAGTTCCCCCAAAGTCTTCTCTCTGCGGTGGCAAATGTTGGGGGGTTGGTTTCAGGTTTCATGTTTTCACATTACTGGGTGGAAAAAAAAAACCTTTCCAAGCCAAAAAACCAGCTTCTACAGCAGAAACAACATGTCCCGAGAGCACTGAAAATTTCCCCATCTTCTCTCCTCAGCTGCTCAGCGACACTGAGGCCAGTGACAGAGGGGTTGAGAGGAGGGGGTTGGAGCCAGGCTGAGCAGAGCGTTGGGGACAGTCCCTTTGGAGGTGACAGCACTTACTTTCCTGCGTAAAGATGGGAGGAGCTTTGCAGGGCCCTCTCTAGCTCTGGAGCCTGTGGCCCCCCGTGGTCAGCTGTGGATTGCCAGGGGACTGGGACAGCCATCTCAGGACGGGCAGGGGCTAGGGAATGAGGGGCCGTCTTGCATCTCTAGCTAATTTGATCCCAGGGGGTCAGAGGGCAAGTGTCCCTCCCTCAGAGAGGGCTCTTGAGGTGGAGTGGTAGATGGGGAGATGCAGGGTCCATCTGGCACGTGGAGACTGAGGGGTGCCACCACCTCCTGCTGCTGCCTGGTAGCATTATAGACCACGCCCACCCTGACAGGGGCAGATGGCCTCTGGCAGATGGAGACTAGACCAGCAGTGGCTGGATGAGCCTTGTAGTCTCAGTCTGGCTGTGTGTGTGTGTGTGTGTGTGTGTGTGTGTGTGTGTGTGTGTGTGTGTGTGTGTGTGTGTGTGTGTGTGTGTGTGTGTGTGTTTAGGGGATGGGGTCCTGGCCTGGTCGGGCCATGCTGCGGGAGAGGGAAAGTGGAAACCCCAGATGGAGCCAGTGAACCTTGGGGGCACACCTAAGTTTGCCGTGTAAGGGTGGCAGGTGCTCAGAGCCCCGACCCTGCCCACCTGTCTGGGCTTCAGAAGCTGCCCCGGTTAGTTCTATAGTGAAGGTGAAGGTCTCCCGGGGCGGGAGTCTCTGCTGCAGCTGGAGCCTGGTGGGCTGGAGGCAGATCCCCCTCCCTGCCAGGTCCCCAGAGCTCAGGGCCTGGGCAGCAGCTCCTCCCACAGGGTGCGCCTGTTTATTATGCGCTCGGGCTCCCTCGCCACGCAGGCAGGCAGCCGCCTTCATTAGCAGAGGAACTGGGGTCTGTTTTGGCTGCCTCATCAGCATCAGTGAACTGCGTCCCTGCGAGATTTGATACAATTTAATTAACCTAATTAAAAGCTCTGATTGCAGAGATGATTGGGGTAGCGCCAGCAGCGACTGCATATTTATAATGAGCTGCTAGGTGTGGGACTGCAGCCAAACGCCACGCATCCTAATGAGTGGGAGCCGGGAGCCAGGGAGCGGGAGAGTGAACATTTATTTTTGGCAACAATGCCCAGTTCCTCCCTGCCAGGGAGTCAGAGACCTAGGGAGCAGAGACGGACCTGCCCGCCAGAGCTCTTCAGCACAAGGTGGGAGCAGGAACTGTGCCCCACGTGTCCTGGTGCCTTCGGACGCCCACACGAGCGCACAGTGACTGTGTTTTCTGCTGCAGAGTAGGGGGATGGGACCCCGGCAATGCACTTTTCCTGCCTCTCTCCATCTTTGGACCACGAGCCCTGGTATGAGGAAACGGCCCAGCAGAACCACCTTGATGTCAAGACTTCTGGATCTCTGGGTTATTCTCTTCCAACTTGCTGAGGAAGATCAGAGGCTGAAAACCTGGGTGGGGATCCGAAAAGGGGTCTGAATGTCCAAGAGACCCAGGTGAGGATCCGGGGCCTGGAACAAACAGGAGAGACAGGAGAGATGCCCCTCCAGCTCATCCCGGGCCCCCATGTCCTCACGTTCTTCAGAGAACGCTTGCTCAAGAGGACCACCTCCCCTGGACTCTCCTCTCCCACTGCCTCTGTCTGGGGAGTCTTGGTTTGTCTGACTCAGCGTTTCCGCTGTAAATCACATCTAATAATAATGAGAGTGAGAACTGTGGCAGAGATGCCGTGGGTGAAGGGGGCACCTATGAGAAGGGATGCGCTGCCTAAGTACAGGGGGGTGTGGAGTGGGGGGCCGAGCTCCAGGCCGGCAGGAGTGAGGGCTGGGCTCTGGAAGTCACCATCAGTGGCCTGCGGGTGGGGGAAGAAGGTGGGAGCAGCCCTCCCCCGCCCCCCTAGAGTGCCTGTGTATGTGTAGGTCATGAGCTCAGCCAGGCTGGCCCAGCCCCCCTAGAGTGCCGCCAGGACAAGATGAGATTTGTCCCCAGCCCACCTTGCAGAGCTGCAGCTGTTTAGCTCTCTTATCAATCTTCTCTGTGGGTTTAATCATCTCTCTGTCATCCTGCTGGGGCAGCCCTCCCCTTACAGGAGCCCAGCTTTCCTCTGATCCCCCTCCCGCAGACACAACCATCTCCACCTGACTTCCCTTATAGGAGACAGAGGGTGGGCCAGGGTGGATTTGCCCTAGGTTTAGTCTCAGTGTTGGGGCAGAGGTCCCTGTTTTTGCAAGGAGTCAGCAGGGATTAGGGGTGGGTAGAGGAGGCACTGGGGATCTTTGACTCCACTCCGGGCTGGGTAGGGCAGGGCCTAGGGGTTGGCCATGAGGGCCGTTAGCCTGGATCGAGGAGATTCTGGGTAGGTGCAGTGTCCATCCCTGCCGTCTCCCTCTCTCCTGCCAGCCCCTTGGCAGCTGCCTCCACCCACACCGTCCAGCCAGCCAGCTCTGGCCTCTTTTCCTGGGTGAGTCCTGTGGGGCTAGGCCCCATTGAGCCTTGTGGGACTCAGGGGCCTGTGGGCCGGAACCACGAGCCCACAGCTTTCCGTACATCTTGGGAAAGAGGGTGCCCAGGAGTCAATGGAGCCTGTGTTGTGGTCCAGGCTAGGAGCCAGGGCGCAAGGGGCTCTGGGGCCCATCCCTGTGCTGACGTGCAAGATGACCTTCAGGGCAACTCTTGGGCCCTCTCTGCTTTACTCTCTCTCCCTTCCACAGTATGTGGGGAATGGGCGGGGAGGGGGGTGGCATGGGGTGGTATATGCACCCCTCGGAGCGCATATGAGAAAGAGGGCCTTTCCTCCCCCTGCTCACTCACTACTCCCACCCCAGGCACTCTCAGTGCAAGTGAAAAGCTGATTCCTTCCCATTTCTCAGAAGGGAACGGAAGGCCCCAAAGAGGATAGCATTAGCCTGAGCATCAGGCTGCTGTCCTTAAGGTGGGGGCTGAGAGGGTCCCCTCAGGAGGGGACCACAGGTTCTGGAGGGGCACTGACTACTCTTGGGCTGGAGGGGGCTTTCTCCCTCCAGCACAAGGCTGGGCTCTGGAGGACAATGGCGTGTTGATGAGGCTTTGGTCCTGGTCTCACATGACCCGATGTGGGTGGGTGGACCGCACGTGGCTGAGCCGCCTGGGCTGACCTTTGGTCGCTGGCTGGGGAAGAGAGGAAGCCACGAAGCTTCCCTCCCACTCAGTGCACCCCAGGCACCCTGCCGCCCCCATCCCAGGAGCTGCCCTCTGGGCACATGCACTGTCTTCACCTACCGTCTTCTTTTGGCCTTTCTCTTCCCTTCCTCTTCGCACTGCCCTGTGTGTGCGTATATGGCGTGTGAGCGTGTATGTCTATGTGAGTGTGAGCAAGGAGGCTCCCAGAGGACGAAGGACAGTGAGACAAGAAACCCCCTTCGTGGGTTCTTTCTAATAACGGATGAAGTTTCTTCCATTGCAGGGATAACACCAGGGTAGGGCCAAAGTGTATGCATGTGTGTGTGTGTATTTACTCACATGTGTTCATGGGCACAGGTGGCGCATGAGTGTGCACACAGAAGGCAACGCCTCCTACCCTGCCTCGTCTTATGACATATGCCCTCCTCTGGTGGGAGCTGGGGATGTCGAGGTCAGCATCTTCCAGTTGGGGCTGGAGACACCCGCGGCGCCCCCGCTCCCCGGCACAGGGCCAGAGCGTTACTTTCAAAAGGAAGAAGGAAGAATTTGGGGGGCGTTGTATAATTATTGTAATCGATTGAATTAACTAAAAAATACCATTCCGTGAGGAGGCACACACAAAATGAGAGTTATACACAGTCATGTGAACACAGATGGAAAGTCAAGATACAGAGAGATGGGGGATAGGGTTATACTTGCACTTATGACTGTTTTCTTTTGTTTTTGTTTTTTTTTGAGAAGCTAGGAGAGGTCCTAAAGCATTTTCTTTTCTAAAAAAATTTCAAATTTTATTTTGGAGTATAGTTGATTTACAATGTTGTGTTAGTTTCAGGTGTGTGACAGAGTGATTTAGTTATACATATATTCATATATCTATTCTTTTTCAGATTCTTTTCTCATATAGTTTATTACAGATTATTGAGTATAGTTCCCTGTGCTATACAGTAGGTCCTTGTTGATTATCTATTTTATGTACAGTAGTGTGTATATGTTAATCCCAACCTCCTAATTTATCCCTCCCTCGCTCCTGTGATTCTTGGAGGCGGTTATCTGTCCTGCCTCTTCTCATCAAGGTGGATATAGCCAAGCAGGTTATTTCAAGAGAATCTTTTCCCGAAGTCCCCAGAGGGTTGAGCATGGGGGGGGGGGGTGCTCTGAGATGGGGCAAGCAGTACAAATAACTTGATATAACACTTTGAAAGGGATCTCATGGTCTGACTTTGTCACACAATATTACAAATATCACATGAAAATATTTTAGCACGGTCTCCTTTGTTGGGAGCCTCATCCAAGTTTCACTCTAGGGGCTAGTCCATCCTAATACCCCAGTGGTGGCCCTGGGAGTATATAGAAGGAAGTTAAATTCCCAGATCTGGGATAAGGTGGGGGTGGGGTGCCCCAGTGCTGCCTTGGGGAGGCCTGTGGGTGAGAAGGGGACAGCATAGGTGCCCTCAGCCTTTTTCTCCAGGCTTCTCTCAAATTAACACTTTTGATGGTTTGGTTGATGGGTATTTCTGGGCGCTCCTCCCTCCCTCCCTCCTTCTTTGCCCCTCCCCCACCCTTATATAGTCCTACTGACCCCACTGGATGCTGGGGAGCTAGTATGGGAATGGTCCTTAGCACTGAAGCAGAAAGGAGAGAGCCTGGAGGGGCTGGGGCTGAGGTTGGCGTGGGGCACAGAGGCTGAGACAGAGGCTGAGGCAGAGGCTGGAGTTGGGATGAGTTGAAGCTGAGTTGAGCCTGGACCCCGGTGGGGTTGTTGGAGATTTTTGGATTGGCAGGGCATCTCTCTCAGTCTTGACAGGATTCTGAGAAGCCTATTTTTGGAGTCCAAGGCAGATGTTCTCCCCCAATGAAGAGCATGTTTGGTGTCTGCTTTCCCCTCGGAGGGGCGGGAATGTCCCCTCCCCCTGCTCCCCTCAGCTGAGCAGAGTCATACATCACCAAGGGGCCGGGCTCCCTAGATGTATTGCCCTAATACGTCGCTATAGCAACCCCACTCTAATCCTGCATTATTCTAATGTGGTCCCCCTCCCCACTGTGATGTATAGCTTGGGTCTTGGAGCTGCGAGGTCCCTTCTCTGAGTCTGCTCCAAGTACCCTAGGGATGGGTGGGTCCGAGGACGGCTTGGCTTCCTTGGGTCCTGTCTCGCTTCTCCTCACCCTGTGCATGGGATCCTTTGTGAGCTGGGGTGTGGAGGTGGGCTCTGGCCCGGCGGCCCTCCCGCTCGCCTGCCCGAAGAGGGGAAGCAGCACACGAGTGCCTGATGCACCGACCCACGCCAGCCTGCCCGGCCTGGGGACCTGAGGCCTTGGGGTTGGGGGCCAGGGCAGGACAATGGCTGCATTCCGGCTGCCAGCCACAGGCCTCCATTGTTCCTGTGGACACTGCCTGCTTGAGGGCCGCAATTCTGGCCCTCACCCCGCATGGGGCGTAGGATGCTCCCTGGACCACTCCCCCGGGGACCATAGAGGGGTGATTCATGGGGTGACCAGGGCATAGCAAGCCCCAGCTATGCCCAGATTCTGGGGGGTGGGAGGGGGAGGTGACTGAGGGTTGTTTGTGTCAGGAGAGGGCGGGGTTGAATAGCCAGAGGACTCAGGGCTGTGGACACCAGCCACGTCATCTTGTACTCCTCCTCATGTGTGGGCTGGTCAGAGAGGCCCCATTGTCAGAGGGGCAGGCCCACCCAGGCTGGAAGGGAAGTGAGGATGGAGAGGGACCGCCTCAGAGCTGGGAGGACGCGTAGACCACCCCCCATACTGCACTGGTCAGGAAATTGGGGTCCAGAGAATAGCAGGGACTTACCCAAGGTCACACAGCTAGGTGGGGACAGGCCTGGATCCAGAACATTTCCCCATCTCTCTCTGGTGCTGAGATACTGCTGCCATTTCTGGTAGAAAAACTGAGCTCCAGTGGTGATCTTCAGCCTTGGCAGAAGTTATATCCACAAGCGCCTTTCTCTCCTTCACTTGCTTTGAAATTTCTCTAGTTTAGGTCAATACCTGGCATCCCTGGAATGAGAATTTAGAGCTAAGGAGAGTCCTTGGGCCATGCAGAGGCTATACTGACTACATCTTCTGTAGGGCCCTGAAGAAACGAGTGGGGCATGGAGGTTCCCAGTGCTCTGACACAAAAGATTCATAGATGTAACAGTAGATTTCATTGTTTCCTCCCAAACAGTGATCTCCCTTGGGCTCTCACATGCCTACTCTATATGACTGAGAGGTAGGAAAGGGAAGAGGCTAACCCAGGAGCATTTTAAAGACAGGGGGACTGGTCTGTTCCTGCTTCTCAACATAGGGCCTGTTGAATTGTATGATTGGATGAGTGGATAGATTGTGAGTGGTTGGGTAATTGCATGGGTGGGTGGTTGAAGAGGTACATGGATGAATGGATGAGAGGATGGGTGGGTAGACGGGTGAATGGATGGTTGCATGGGTGGTTGGTGAATGGATGAGTGGATGGACGTAGGATGGATGTAGGTAAACGAGGGAATGCCCATTTCATATATTGAGGTCGAGAGATGGCAAATGACCCAACTTGGGTCATACTAAAGATAAACAGTAGAGTGAGGCCTGGAGCCAGGTACCTGGCCCCTGCCTTTTAGGCTGGGATGCCCTGTGGCATGGTTTGGTGGTCAGCCTCTGGGCAGGGTTGCAGTATAATCAGGAGTTGGGACGTGAAGGAATCTATAGTTAGATTAGTGTCATGGTGGGTGGCTTCGTGGGGTCTAGGGGCCTTGACCCTGAGTTGAATCTTCCATGTTGGGATCAAAGCGGGTGTGTGGAAGGGTCCTGAGCAGGGCAGGAAGAGGCATGAAGGCTCAGGAAGGGGGAACTAGTGGGGTCTGAGGGCATTGGGGCTGAGTGGTTTTATCTCCTTGGGATCAGGCCCTGAGCTAGGAGGCCCAGAGGCAACCCCTCACACATTCTTCATGACCTAGCTTAACGGTACCATTGTCTGTGGGGCCTTCCCTGACCCTCTGGGTGCTGTCTCCCCAGAACCCAGCACAGAGCCTTAGTACTTAGAAGAGGCTCAGAGCACATTACTGGGGGCATGGGGTTGCCACAAAGAGTCAGATGGGGGGAACAGGCTAGGAGATTGCACCTGCCTAATTTTCTGTGTCATTTTGGGCAAGTCCCTCAAAATCCTTGGGCCTCCGTTTCCTCATCTGTGGACTGGGAATGCAGAGCTTGAACTTTTCTTCCCAGAATGGTTTTGAGAATGAAGAAAAATAATTCTGGGGGTAGAAGAAGCACTAGGCATTATTTTTCTGCACTGCTTCAGCCCCAGCAATTATACAATAATATATATTGTACATATAAAGTTGATTTTATAGCTAATATTTAATGCGCACTTACACTGTGCCAGGTTCTCTTCTAAGTGTTTATGTATATCATCTCTCATCTAATCCTCACAGCAATCCTACCGGGCAGGTACTGTCATTGTCTTCTTTTGACAGATGAGGAAACTGAGGTATGGAAAGCATAAGTAGCTTGCCCAAGGTCCCATGGGTAGGAGGTGGTGAGGCCAGGATGGAAGCCTGGGCAGATGCCAGGGTCCGCATTCTTAGCCACTATATGTAGCTTCTCAGTGCACAGTGCTCTGAATCGGAAGGCTTCCTGACCTTGGTGATTCATCCAACTTCCCTGAGCCTCGTGGCTGATTGCCTGATTGCACGGTGGTGGAGAAGGGGGCAGATCTAATTAGCTCTAATACCCTCAGTCCCTACATCTCTCCCTGGCCCAGTCCTGAGTTCTAGAGCCCCCTCCGCTTTGGGCACATGCCCCAAGCACTGGACACTGCTGTTCACCCCAGCAGGGAGTATAAAAATAACATGGACCTGTGTGTCAGATAAAATGGGTTTTATTCCAGGGTTTATAATTAACTAGTCTTGCTGCCTTGGTTAGGTCACTCAAACTCTCTGGGCAGCAGTTTCCTCATCTGCAAAATAGGAATAGTTAATGTGAGATAAAGAAAATAAAGTACAAAGTCAGTGCACAGATAAGTATTATGTCAGAGTGCCTTGGGCGGAGTGGGATCCGTGTAAAAGTTCATTACATTTTGGTTTTCTTCCCTGTTCCCTTTCGTACAATGCCCTACCCAGGCCCCACAGTAAAACAGCTTTCATTCATCCATCACCTACTTATGCTGAGCACTCTGTGTACCTCATGTCCCTTAATCCTCAAAATAGCTCTATGATGTAGGGACTGCCATTGTCACAGTATCAGAAAACTGAGGCACAGAAAGGGTAAGGAGCTGGCCTAAAGTCACACAGCTGATAAGAGGTGGAGCCAGGATTTGTACCCAGATCTATCTGGTCCCACAGCCCCTCTGATTCACCATTCTGCTCTCTGCCTCTCCTGAGACATGGAGAGCATCCCCAGGGATTTTGATGACAATGGGAAAAGGCAGGTAACCCACGGTGGCAGGAAGGGGCTTTGGCAGAGGGCCAGGTCTGTCCATGAGCTGCTGAGGTCAACTCTAGCAGCTTCTGCATGGAGGGAGCACTTCCTCCTCTCCAGGCTGGCCAGCCCTGGGGAAAGGCAAGGATGGTGACAATTTCCAACCGTAAGCAGGGAGGGCCGTAGCAGTGCAGGGTCACAGTCTGCTCCTGCTAAGAGCTGAATAATCTGGAGCCTTTGAAGGATTTCTGAAAAGCCATCAGGAGTGAATCATTGACTTAGGGAGGCAATGAATCAAAGGGGAGTTCATAAAACGGCAAATGAATCGGGTGTGTGGACGACAAGCCACTGCTATTCCCCAGAACCCTCCGGGGACAAGAGAGCCGAGAGAAAAGAAATAAAAATAACATGGGGCCTCACGCCTGCTCCAAACCCGAGTCAGCCCCTCCTTCCGTGTGGAAAGACAGAGGGGACAGAGGGATGAGACCCACTTGTGGGGCCAGAAGGAGGCTCCCAGGGCACGTTCGGCTCCCTGGTCCAGGCTGCGGGTGCAATTAGCAAACGCCCTTTCCCCTTCCTTTCAGGAGCCCTCACAAGAAAGAACACTGATTTTGACGAACACCCAAAATAATGTGAGATGAGGCACCATGCATTATGCATGAGGTCTGATTTAACATGAACATTATTTCTTGTGTACGAGACCATATGCCTCCGCACTGTCTCTGCAGCCTAATAATACCCAGACACACCCTGGTCAGGCTCAGCCAGAGACATGTCCACTGCGGGTGTGCGCGTGGGGGGCCGTTGAGGCAGAATCCTCCTGGTTCTTGGTTCTGAGGGGAGCCCATTCAGGTGCCCTGGAGGTGGGTGGGAGGTAGGTCATGCTCCTGGAGAAACACCAG
Organism: Lipotes vexillifer; assembly: GCF_000442215.2. Lineage (NCBI taxonomy): Eukaryota > Metazoa > Chordata > Mammalia > Artiodactyla > Lipotidae > Lipotes > Lipotes vexillifer. The sequence goes on along the minus strand of NW_006780610.1, from coordinate 3,549,784 downwards.
GGAGAGAGCTGGGGGTGGGTGTGTGAAAGTGTGTGTGTGTGTGTGTGTGTGAGAGAGAGAGAGAGAGAGAGAGAGATCAGGAGCCCGTGACTACATGATGCTGGGTTCATGGTGTGGCGATGTGGGGACATGTTTTTAGCACAGGAGGGACGATGGCAGGAATGGATAGTTCTAATTGCTGTGTGTGTTTGTATATATACACGCATATGTATGTGTGGGGGTGTGTGTTTAAAAAATAAGATCACACATACAAACACACAGCCTAACTTTAATTATCTGAAGGGAGCAGGCAAGATCTGGGAGGAGCTGGGAACAATGATGGGCAGGGATGTGTTTGGAAAGTGGGGTGAGTGCTTGAAAATCCTGAGAGGAGGGGACCCCGCCAAGGGATGGAAAGGATGCTGCGTGTGGCAAATCAAATAGCACAGGTGCAGGTACCCAGAGACTCTGGAGAGCTCGGTGTCAAAGGCCGCGAAGCTGGCCAGACGGTGGCATGGGTGTGCCCGAGAGTGTCAGCACGTGTGAGTGAGCAAGCTGGCGGAGTGTGCATCAGGGTTTTAGCTGGTTGAGAGGAGGAGTGGTAGCGATAGGTGTGAGTGGGGCAGAGACAGAGGAGGTAGCTGTGATGGAGAATTTCCGAGAATGGCTGTGGAAACAGGCGGGGTAGTAGATGGGGAAGGAAGGGTCACGGGCAAGCCTGTGCGTGTGAAACAGGACCGCTTCCATTGGAGGTGAAAGTTGCCTCTGCTCTACCCGGCACCCTCTGTAGAGTAGCCAGCTTGATGCTGATTTGGGGGTATGCTCAGCTGTGAGGTGGCCCTGGTGACTGCTGCCATGTCCCAGCTCAGGGACCAATAGAGGGCAGTCCTCCCACACGGAGGCCTCCCAAGCGGCAAGGGGAGCCCAGAATGGAGGGCCAAACACTAACTCCAAGGCCTTCACATATGCGGAGCAGGGACAGGATTGACGGCTCCTCTGGCTTTGGGTCACTAAGCCAGAGGCTCCAGGTGAATCCCCTTCCCTAAGCTCGGGGGCAGCCGCCAGACCAAGTAACCAGCCTCCTCTCATTCCTCCCCCTGCTCAGGTGGGTCTCTTTTCAGGAGCTCCAGCCCTGCTGGGGAAAGTCTGGGCCTGGGTGTGTCACTAGAGGCTTGACCTTCCCCATTGTCGGCCCAGAGCCTCTCCAGAGGAGGCTCAATTCTAAAGAGCCCTAAGTGGGCAGTTGTGGTGGGGGTCAGCTAGTCCTGTGGACACCCAGTTGAGTCTTGGGGGTCAAGGGATGATTGCACAGGTCCTAAGCTATGCAACATTGATGCCAGTGCAACTTCCTGGGGCACGTGGTGGTGGGGAATACAGGCGTCCTTGAAGTTCAGGGCCGGGCACCATCCAGGTGCGCCTTGATCACAGGCGACCACAGTGGCCACCTTCCTTCTTCCCATTTTAGCCACCCTCCACCCTGCAAATGTTGTCCCAGCTCAAAGCATCGGCAATGTAGCATGGACTTTCTTTCACCCCTCCTGTGTCTGGGAGCAGCTATGGATTTGCAGGCACAGTGAGGCTCACATGGGGCGAGGGATGCTCTCTCTAGATACCAGAATCTGTGGTTGCATGATCTTGGAAAATAATTTTGTTCCAGTGAGAAGGGGAGGGAGATAGGATGAGAAAATCCCAAATCTGTTAGGGAAAGCTTGGGCTTCGTGGGAGGTCAATGCTAGGGACAGCTGGCTCTCTTGAACGAAAGGAAGTTTCAAGCTCTCAGGAGTGAGCAGGTAGATCCACATACACGTGGGATGGAAAAACCCGCGGTCAAGCTCACAGCCGACTGCCATTCCTAAACTCTTATTTTATCCAGGGAGTAAGACTCCAGGGAAAGATATTTCTCCATATTTCCTATGGTTTCTTTCTTATACAGTAAGATGTGTTGTGGTTCCTACCATCATCCCAGGCTGGCGACTAGGGGAAGGAGCCCCCGGGGGCCTTCTGTGACCAAGGGTTGGGTTACCGGCTAGCTGTCCCAGGCTGGTGTCTCATTAAGCAAAATGCTTGCCAAGTGGAAGATTTTCTTCCGTCCCCTTTCCCACTTTTTTTTCCATCTTTTTGTTCTACTCCTCAGCTGCTGCTAGATCTTGGGGGCCACATTGTTTTGCTGTTTTTGAGTTGACTTGCTTCAATAATAAATCCACCCTCTTAGACGGGGTTAAGCAGACAATTAGGAAATCAATCAATCTATCAATGGATGTCAGCTGCAGGCAGAGGCCAGGGAAGGGCCCCCCGTCTTCCTGGCCGCCCTTTCCAACCTCCAATCCTGCTGCGGCTCAGGCGGCAGGGAGCTCTGAGCTACATTCGCTTTCATTTCAGGGCCCTGAGGTTGGGACAAATCCAGGAAGGACGCAACAAGGAGGGAGTGTGGGGAAGTGTGGGACTACTTTGAAGTTCCGTAGTTAGTGGAGCAGGAAATGAGAGGCCTAGGTGGGGTGACCAGCGGCTCTTGGTCGATCGTGGTGTCACCCAACTGGCAGGTAAAGTTTCCAGCCTCCTTTGCAAGAAGCCTGGGGAGGCTCCGTGGCCTGCCGGTTTGGGGAATGGAATGGCTGGGACACGGGTGCCAACTGCAGGGCTAATCACTAACTAGGCTGGACTTAAAGGAGGGAGGAAAAAACAACAACAACAACAAAAAAGGAGCAGCGAGAGGCTGAGCCTTTGAAAACCATCGTGGCCTCTGGTTGGTGGCCTCTGCAGAGACAACTCTCTCCTGAGATTGAGGGGCAGAGCCCAGGGTGTCACCTGGAACCCTCAGCATCGAACAAGTCATCCTGAGGCCCCAGCCCGCCTGAGACAGCCAACTTGGAAGTCTGGGAGCACCTCTCTGGGCGCCCACGATATTGTCGGCTGGAGCCAAGGCCTCTCACAGGCCTGGGCTTGGACAACTTCCCTGGTGGGAGGGGGCCACACACATACCCTCACTAGGGACACAACTTTCTCCCCAGCTTGTGCCTTCGAGCTTTGTCTCCACGAAGAGTGACAGAAACCTCATGTGGTTTCTCCTGAGAAGGGGAGAGAACTGCATCTACGGAGGAAACAGGAAGAGCCGTTTGATTAGTATTTTTAAGAGGAGTTGTCCTAAAGCAGAAGCGCTTGCCTGGGACACAGATAGTCTGTGGCTTTGGCCCTGAAACCCAGAGCTGCCTCCACCATCCTGACTCTGGGGAGGCGGGCAGGCTGTGTTTAAGGCTTGACAGGGGGATGTCTGAGAATGTCTGCTTCCCTCCCCAGGTCATGACTGCACAGCCCGGGAGTCCTCCTATAGGCAGGAGCATCACTCCCTGGGGAGCGGGGGCTCCCTTGGGGACCCATCCCTGGAGAGGCGATGCCAGGGCTTTCTGGTGGCACAGCTCTTCTTGCCCCCACTCCTGCCCCAAGAGGGGCAGGTCATTTGTTTGCATAGAAGTAGGACCAGCTTTGCCCACGCAAACTGGCGGGGGTCCCTGCCCAGGCCATTCAACTCCCCCAGGACCCCTGTCTAAAAGCTGTTAGAACTCCCAGTGGATCCAGGCAGGTTTGGGTACTGTTTGTTTGCAGGTGGAAAGCCAGCTGGGGTGGGCTGATGGGCCCTGACTCGGCTTCCAGCTGCCTCAAGACCCAGAATGATGTAGTTGGCCTGGATCCCACCCGGGGAGTGCAAAGTCAGAGGTGGGGAGTACAAAGATGCCCGGCTGGTGGTCCAGGTCGAGAGAGGCAGGTTTCTTCCTTGGCCCAGAAGAGCAGTTGAGTTGTGCCCGAGGAATGGCCGATCCAAATTCGGTGTGGTGTCTGCAGTGTCTTAGGCCCTGGTCTGGTCCCAGGATAGTCTGTTTATGGGGTGGGGGGCGGAGACATGAGGTAGCTTCATCTTCCCTAACCTCACACATCTGAGGCAGGGGCCCAAGCGTTGCCCAAGTAACAAGCAGCACCGATACTGGCCTGGAAGAAGGTCTGTGTGGTCACCTTCCTCCAAGGACTGAGGCCAGAACTTTAGGGGAGGTGAATCGGGGTATCCCATCCCATCACCCACAAACCAGCCCAGCCCTAGTAGTAAAGAGGACAGGACACAGCCCTGGGGTACATGTTTATGTGAGTAATAAAATATTTACTATAACATAAATATAAAGGGAACTTCCCAGTCTACATTATTATTATTTTTTTGCAATAAAGATACAAAGAGAATGCACCAAAACATTGTTCCAAAAGATAAGAAAAATAAAATAACAAAATTTAAATTCAGACGGTAACAAACAGAACAAGAAATGGAGAAGGGGGAAGCTCCAAACACATCCAGAAAATAAATAGAGATGGATCAGAAATCTGGAAATCATATTAAAATATCTTTTTCGGATTAGTGGGTGTACAAAATCCTTTAGTATGGGGAGGGAGGGCAACCCGGAAAACCAAAAATAAAAACCAAGCACAAAATGTTTCTTTCTCCCCGCCAGTGTGTACATATCTCACATATTTACATGGTTCCCACCTCACCCCAAATTTGGGGAATTTCTCTGCAGGCCTCCTCCAGCATCCTGCATCCCAGGGGGCTGAAAGGGAGCGGACGGAAGCTGCAGGGACTCAGGCAGAAGGTTCTCAGGGAACGGCTTATTTCTACAGCTGGTTAAAAAATATCGCCAACTTTTCCGAGTTTCGTTTGTTTGTGGCCGGGAGGTCAGGGCCCCGCGGGGAGTGGGGGCCCTGCTGTGCGGTGGTCGGTCTACAGCCGGGCAGAAGCCCCTTCCCATCTGCGTGTGCGTGGGAGCGCAGACCCCTCCAGCGTGGCCGGGAACCGAGCCGGAGCTCGGATAAAACGAAACGAAAAATGAACACTCGAATTTTTTTTTGTTGTTAGTTTTTCTTTTTTGTTTGTTTTTTGTTTTATTTTGCTTTTTTGGGGTAGGGTAGGGGAAGGTAAGGGGAAAAAATAAATTAGGCTAGATTAAAGCTTTGGCTATTTCCTGCTTTTATACACAGACGCGGCTCTCGCGGCCTCCCCTCCGGGGCCCCGATAAATACAGTATACAGCGATTTAAATTAAGGGCGCGGGCGGAGTTAGAAGGACCCCAGGAGCCGAGAGGCTCCGTGAATAAATAAAAACTGTAAAAAACCAAGCCCGGAGGAAAGGTAAGGGGGATGGGGCGCATCCTTATGAGAGAGAAGAGGCGTGGAGCGAATAAAGTGACAGTCCCCCACCCTCGACCCTCAGGCTCGGGAATCCGCGCCAGGGAGAGGGATGGGGAACTCTCCTCTCTCCGTCCTCTCTCCCGGGTAATCCCTAACCCCGTACCGCGTTACCTGTCGCTGTGGGGAGGCCGCTGCCGGGATCCGGCCCCGAACAGCCCGGGGGGGCAGGGGCGGGGGTCGTCGAGGGGTTGGGGGCAGGGAGCAGGCGGCGGGCAGGATGCCCGGGGTGAGTTGGCGCGTTCCGGATCTTCGCTCCTCTCTCTCGGGGCTCGGGCGACGCAGCCTATCGGCCGTCTTCGCCGCTCGCAGGAGAGGGTCGTCCGGGTGTTTGGTTTTATTCGAAAGTTTCTGGGCTTTTTGTAAAATCCAAAGCAACCGAACAAAAAGAGTTCAGGCCGCGCGGCGCCTCGCCGCGCACCGGCGGGGGGCCCGGCCCGCGGGGTCACTGCACGGAGCCGGGCAGTGTGTGGTGGTGGTGGTGCAGCGCGGCCGGCGGGGGCGCCGAGGGCGGCGACGCACCGCCCCCGCCCGGCCCCAGCTCGCCGGGTGCGTACACGTCGTCCATGGGCGGGTGGCCGGCGCCGGCCGCCGGGGTCATGCGCTTCTCCTTCTGCCGCCGGTTGCAGAACCAGACGCGCACCACCTCCTTCTCCAGCTGCAGGCTGTCGGCCAAGCCTGTGATCTCATGCGCCGAGGGCTTGGGGCACTTGAGAAAGTGGCTCTCGAGCGCGCCTTTGACCCCCACCTCGATGGACGTGCGCTTCTTGCGCTTGCGGCCCTGCGCCGCGATCTTGTCCATGTTGGTGGGGCTGCCGCTGGACGAGTCGGTCTCCTCCAGCCACTTGTTGAGCAGCGGCTTGAGCTTGCACATGTTCTTGAAGCTCAGCTGCAGGGCCTCGAAGCGGCAGATGGTGGTCTGCGAGAACACGTTACCGTACAGCGTGCCCAGCGCCAGCCCCACGTCGGCCTGCGTGAAGCCCAGCTTGATGCGCCGCTGCTTGAACTGCTTGGCGAACTGCTCCAGGTCGTCCGAGCTGGGCGCGTCCTCGTCCGAGTGCTCGCCCACCGACGAGCCACCGCCGCCCGCGCCCGGGTGCAGGTGCGCCGCTGCCGCGTGCAGGCCGCTGGCGTGTGCATGTCCGTGTGCGTGTCCGTGGGCGCCCAGGTGCGGCGGAGGCGACGGCTCCAGCTGAGCCTCGTGGCCGTCCTCGTGCAGCGCGTGGTGCAGGCCCGGCCCCGCGCCGCCGCCTCCCGCCGCCAGCATTCCGGCCAGGCCGCTGCCGCCGCCCCCCGGGTAGGCCGCCTGCGCGTACAGCCCAAGCGGTTGGGGCTGGTGGCCCCCGCCGGCCCCCGGCGACGGCGACATGGCCGGGCCCAAGTGGTGTGCCGTGCCGCCCTGCGCCCATGCCGCGCCCGCGTGGGCCGCCCC
>NW_006780610.1:3539824-3542820 GCF_000442215.2 Lipotes vexillifer | reverse complement strand
CCATGCCGCCCCGCGCCCCGCGCCGCGCCGCCGCCGCTGCCGCTCCGCTCCGTCTGCGGGCCCCGCCGCCGCGCTCCGCCGGCTTAAAGCCCGACCAGCTCAGCGCTCCGGAGCCCCACCCCACCCGCCGCCCATTGGCTGCCAGCGGAGCCGCCTCCCGCCCCCCGGTCCCGGCCCCCGCCCCCCCTGCCCGCCTGCCTCTCGGCCCGGCCGCCCAGAGCTCGCCATTGGGCCTCACTCCTGGGGTCCCGCGCGCCGACCATGCTGATTGGCCGCTGGGGCTTCATTCACAGCCCCCCTACCTTCCGCGAATACGCTCACGCCCCGGGGGCGCGGCCGCCACGTGGGGAGTGGCGCGGGGGTGGCACTGGGACCGCACCCCCTCTCGTCCTGGCTGCGTGGGCCCCACTTTCCCCCGGCGCTGGAGACTCCGAGCCCGGCGGGTCCCACGCTCCAAGCTAGCAGAATTCTTGCCGGTCACCCGCCCGGGTGGCCAGAGGCGGTGGCGGGGATGGCGGGCTCCGGGAGGCGCTCGGGTTCCGAGAAGCAGCTCAGCCCTGCGCTCCTCCTTCCGCCGTGCCGCTGCCGGCGGGCCGGGATTCCCGCGGGTCTCGGCGGCTGCGAGCGGCAGGCGGCGTGGGTCCCCGGCTCAGTTGCGGCGCGGCTGCTCACCTCGCCCGCCTCGCCTCCCGCGACTTCCAGCGGGCACGGAGCTCTCCTCTGCGCTCCTCCCTGGCCCGTCTCGTTTTCCCTCTTCACCCTCTAGACCGCCCAGCGCAACTCCGTCGACCTCCGCCGCCCTGAGAGACCGTCGGGCGCGGGCAGAGTCGGACTGGTCCCGACTTCACGCCTCTCACGGACTCTCTTTCTCCCGGGCGCCGCGGCCCAGGTGAGTACCTCGCGGGTGGCTCGGGGCCGGAACGGCCGGCGGCAGCGATGCTGTGGGGAGACGGGAGCTCCTGTAACCAGGCCGATTCCGAGGTTCCTGAGTGAGAGGATCTCGAGGTGGAGACCGAGGCTCCGGGAAAGCACCGCCGACAGGAATGGTGGACACACTGGGCCCACGGGTATCTGACCCACGCCGCCGCCTCGCTCCTTCTTGCCTGCCCGGCTCATTGGCCTGGGTCATGGCGGGGTCACGCCCCGGGGAAACTTGCTCTAGGTGAGGAGCGGCGTGGACATGGGGAAGGGCGCTGATGCCTCAGAAATCCGGCGTGCAGGCTGGGAGCTGTCCAGCCTTGCAGGGAGCCCTGGGCTGGAGTTTAACCCACTTGCCTGGGGCTGCTGAAAAGGGAACTGGGACTGAAGAGGTCTTGTTGGAAAGGTGCGGCATGCGGTTGGCTTCCCTACTCATCCCCCAGGTCTTTGAGGACTCCCTGAAGGATCCTGAGTGGACTTGGACCCCAGCATCAGCTCTTCTGTGCCACGCTGGCTGGAGGATGAGTGGAATGAGCTGTAGCCTCCACGTCTTGCCCACGCTGAGGCTTGGCTCTCGGGGAGTCTTCCAGCTGCCAGTTCACCTCTTTTCTGTCCCTGATCTTGCCTCCAATGGGTTCATAGATTCCAGGGCCCCGGGGGTCCCAGATTGGAGGACCGAGCTGGGGGCCCAGCTAGGGCCCTACTGGCAAGTCAGGACTGTGGAATGTGTGTGAAGGAGTGTGAAGAAGTGTGATGGGGGGGCTCAGGGGGCAGCCGCAGTGGGGGTGACTGGGGCAGAGTCGACAGTGACAAGGGTCATCCTTGGGCACAGACTGTGCTCATCCAGGCCCTAAACGCCCTAGGACCAGCCTCTGGCTAGCCCCCAAGGGATGGGGTGGCCACTGGCCACTGTCCTGAGCAGAGTCCTTAGGTACTACTCCCACTGCAAGAGCTGTGATGGAGCCCTGTGTCTGAACCTAGCTAGGGATGCTGGGCTTTCCTGGACTCTGGCCCAGGAAGTGGTCACCTTGAGGCAGCCCAGGACTTCCTGGTCCACTCGCCTTCCTGGCCTCTCTCCCAGGTTCAGGAGGTAGGACCAAGGCTGGGAATCCTGTAGTGAAGTCCCCTCTCACGCCAGCCCTAACCAGACCTGCGTGACACTGAAGCTTGGGCTTCCAACCTGGACCTGCTACTGTCTTCCTGGGCAAGAATAACTCTGGCCCAGTCTTCTAGGGCTTGGTTCTTCTACCTGTAAATTGGGAATAACAGTATCATAAGCAGCACACCCGTCTCACTAAGGTAAGTTAGAGGGTGGTACAAGACAACGTGAGTGAAAAGGGCTCAGAAAGAACTTTTCACTCTCGTTGTTTCTATTGTTAGTGCCCAGTGAATGAACAGGTTACTCCCCCTCTAACTAAATCTCAGCTTGCTCATCTGTAGAGTGGGGTTCTGGAGGTTTGGGCCAGGTGACCTCTCTGGTAAACTCCCTTCCAGCTCTGATGGTCTGTGAGTCTATGAACCTGTCTCAGTTTCTGTCAGAGGAAGGGAAGTGTCTGGACAGTGGACAGGTGTTGTTTGGAACGGTCATCATTAGCAATGGGTACTTTACCAAATGCTTTTCATTCATCGCGTTACCTGCCGCTCTCAGCCCCGAGAGTGAGCGCTGGGATTGTTCTCCCATTGCACAGCTGAGGGAACTGAGGCTCGTCCGAGGGCCAAGAATGTGTGGAGGTCCCACTCCCCGTCATCCTCCCTGTGGCTGTGGGATGGGAAGGGTGTGGAGGCAGCGGCTTTGGCCGTCACAGCAGAGAGAGCTCACAGAGAGAGCTCTCTGGTCAGCTGGCACTCTTGAAGCTGAGTTCCCCAGGTCTGTGCTGAATTGAGGGGTGGCTGCGGCAAAGCCAGGCTCCTAGGTTGCCAGCTTGTCAGCTAGCAAATCTCAGTCCCAATCCCATTACCCCCCTTCAGTACCCCTGCCCTTTGCTTTGCCTGTTGGAGCCTCAGTTTCTTTATCTTAAAATGAGGACAGGGCCTCCCTGGTGGCGCAGTGGTTGAGAGTCCGCCTGCCGATGCAGGGG
>NW_006780610.1:3525517-3539366 GCF_000442215.2 Lipotes vexillifer | reverse complement strand
CCGAAAAAAAAAAAAAAAAAAAAAAAAATGAGGACAGTAGTGCCTACTTCTCAGGTTTGCTCTGAAGCTGCAAGGATGAAACAAAGCATGTAATTTAGATGCCCCCTCTTAATATGAGATGCTGCTCTGGGGTGGACAACAGTGTGAACTAGGAAGGGATAACATTCCTTTCTCTGCTTTGGAAATTTTAGATGTCCTACAATAATGTGGGTTTGGTCTTGAGTCACAACTTTCTTATATTTGAGAGTTAAGTTTCCCCTAGGAAGTCTCGACATCTCCTTTGCTCTTGCCCCTAGAGATTCTGGGTGGGACACTGGGGGCTATGACATGGCCATTGGCAGAGACACCTGTTACAGAGCATCTCCCCTCTCCAGGAGCCCTACCCTCATAGACCACAGAGAAAACCCAGAACATGGAAGTCAGACGGCCAGCTGACCAATGCAGACACAGAATGGTTTAGGCATATGAACAGATGTGCATTCACACACACACACACAAATGCATAGCCTGCAGATACACACATGAAATTTAGCCTGGAGACAAACATTCAGATTCATAATAGGAACACATGGACTCCCATCATTAGGTTGGATATTCAAAGTCACACAAATCAACACACAATGATAAATACAGGCATGTGTCTCAACAGGAACATTCGCAGAACCCATGCAGAGGCTGAAGTCGGCTCAAGTAGGCATTCCTTCAGCAACATAGACATAGAGGGGACCTGCAGGCCCTTCGGGTGACAAGCATGGAGGCTCTCAGCTGGCATGCCAATTCACACAGATGGGCACACCCTCGTGTGTTCACAAACATGAGCACACACTCTCCCACCCAGTGCACAGATACAAAGAAGCCCACCCCACGCATCACACAGACACCTACATCCTGTAGGAACTAACCCATCTGCACAGCGGATCAGAAAGCAGAGGAAGGGACTGTACCCAGCCCTGAGTTTAGTCCATGCGAGTCAGTGGCCCCACTCATTTGAAGGAAGCAGGAAAGCCCTTTCTTTTCATATATTTTTTTTTCACTCTCCTTGTCTGCAGAGGACAGCTCCCAGCCAGGCCGCCGCCAGTCTCAGAGGCTCCCCGGCCTCCCTCCCCAGCAGGGGCCCCTGCCCAGACTGCCCCCAGGCCAGGAGCTGCCCCGGCTTTCCCAGAGTGGCAAGACCTCCTCCAGGCTCTGGAGTGTGACCGAGCGCCTGCTCATTTGACACAGGTCACCGAGCCTCCGGCAGATGGGGCCCTCGCTGTGGGGGATCTCTGAGCTGGAGGGGCTGCAGGGGGAGGCTCTGTGGGGCTGAACTGCAGTTACACAAGCCCCACATTCTCTGTGCAAAGTCTCAAGTCACAGACACAAACCCCTGCCATCTGCATTCACACTCCCGCCTGAGAAGTTCAGACGCAGCCTCTAGAGTCTGACCACACTCGCCATGAGCTGCACTGCAGCCACACATGCACTGTAATATTCCAGACGCACATCCCAGACAGGCAAGCCTACACAGTGGCGCACTGAACGAGATTTGGGAGGAAGAGGAGGCAGCTGGTTCCGGCTGCTTTCCCGCTTTGGATTCTGGGCCCCTGCCGCTGTGTCTTGTGTGGGGGGCAGTGGGTCCTCGGAGTCCAGGGCAGCACTGAGAGGAGTTGCAGCCGCAGACCCAAGGCTTTTTCAGTGTTGCGGGAAGACGGGCTCCAAGACACTCCACCTGGATTCCTCGCAAGTCAGGAGTGCTGAGCAGCTCTAAAGAGAGGAGAGATCCGGCCCGTGGGGAGGGCTGCTAGAGGAGCTTGTGTCCTAGGATGCCCTCCTGTGTGCGTGGGCTTGAAGTCTTTGTCTGAGGCAGGCTGGGCTGGAAGGGGGGCGGGATGCGGGCAGCACTCAGCCCACTTCCTTTCCCTTCTGCCAGTCTTCTTATGCCCCAGATCCTGTGTTTTCAGAGTGTCAAGGGTCCTGGGTTCCGTCTTGACTCAGACTCAGGCCTGCTGGATGACACTGGACCAGTCTCAGCCTCCTGACCTCTGTGAGCCTCAGTGTTCTCACCTGTAAGCTGGGCAGGATGGTCTCTGCTGGGTTCTTGTGAAGGCGGGATGAGATCACTGCCCCGATGGAAACTCCGAAAGGGGAAGCATGGCTTGGTTTTCCTCCCTGGCTGCTTAGGGGTGAGTAAGAGGCTGTGTGAATAGGAACAGAACCTGCCTGTTCCCCCAACCAGTTCTTGCTGAGCGGTGTCAGGAGTGACCACGCCCATAACCTGCTTGTTCTGGGCTGGAACGTGTTTTTGACTGGAAGAGTCTGTCAGGGTCCTGGCTGCTGCAGATTCCAGCCTGGGTAGGCGCATCCACTCCCTCTGTGCAGGTTGGTGCCAGCTAGACAGATTCATAGCGCTCACCACCATCCAGAGAGCTCTCCCACGAGGGGTGTGATCACTATTCTGAGCTCTCAATCCCCCACCTCTCTCCCTCTAAACTCAGCCATTCTAGATGTCCTACCTCTCTTGTCCTTCCAGTGCTCCAAACAGCCTAGCATAGAAGAGCAGAGAGGTCGGAGAGGCATGGCTGCCTTTGGCAGAGGAGAAAGAAACAGTCTCATTTAATTTAAGGTTCCCTATCTCTCAGACTTGGGGAAGGGAAGGAAGGATGAAAGGTGGAATATCTCTTAGGGATGAACCTTTCCTTGTATTTTTGCGCCTGCCTCGGCCGCTAGGTCTATGTGTGGTGTGGGGATCCTCCCAGTGCATCAGTAGAATATTCAGATTAGGGGTGGTCAATTGCTCTTGAAATTTACTTTCATTTTTAGCAGAATGGCAGCCTCTGAGCTGGTGCTAATGCCCACAATCCGGTTATGCAGAACACGCTCTCTGCAAATCGGTAAATCATTAGCGGGGGATTAATCACTCTGAAAGGCTGGGGCTGGGTTTGAGTTTCTCTCTCTCTTTTTTTCAAACACACTTTTTATCTGGATGGCTGCAAAATTCAACACCACAGGGTGGGGTGGGAGCAGCAGTGATGATTTAAGTTCTTGTCACCATTGTTAGACAAGGGAGCTGCCTTCCTGGGCCTGGTATTGACTCTGGCCCGACAGAGGGGTGGGGGGTAGACAGCTCAGGTAGGGGGGAAGGGAGGGAGGGGAGTTCCCTTGTGTTTGTGTGCATCAGTTGTTTTCAGTAGTGTGTTGGGGGCTTGGTGTGCTTGTATCGGTGGGTGACTGTAGGTTAGCTTGCTTGCGTGAATTCCTGTTTGTACTTTACAGATGCCCGTAAGTATTTCAGCGCTTGTGTTTGGGTGCTTGTGCTTGGTTTGTATTAATATGTGTGCATTAGTGTTTGTAATCGTATCAGACAGTGCTTCCCTTTAAGAGTGGTTTTAAAGACCACACCTCACCTTCCTCAGCCTCCAGGAAGCTCCTGAGGGGGAGTAGGTAGAGCTGGAGGGGGGTCCCAACTTCACCTGTGGGAGGGGGCATGGCTTATGGATTATTTACATATTCATGAGCTGCTGTCTCTTGGAACTCCCCTCTGGAAGAGACTAGCATGAGGCCCCTTATGGCAGATGGGGAGATGGGGAGGCCAGGCTCTCACCGTAAACGCCTCTCACTCTGCCACCCCAGGTCTAGTGGCTGTCCCTCCTCCATCCATGGACCGGGAAAACCCAGGGTTCTGAACCCCAACTTCTGCAAAGCTGCACAACTCTAGTTCCTGATGGGAGCTGTGTGGCGGTGATGGGAAAGCTCTTTTTCCTTCCTGGTCCATGACGCCCCTATGGCGGCTCTTGGGGAAAGAAGGTCATTCTTCCAGCCAGGACCAAGCTGATGAATGGGATTCACTCCCACTTAATGTCCACACCAGGCCAGCCTCCTAATCCCTGTCTTTCTCCCTAGTTTAGTGCAGCCCAGCTTTGGAGCAATAATTATTTTCAAATGACCCAGTAATGACATTCTTGGGGTATTGGTCAAGGTACATGAGTATGCAGATGAGGTCACAGGACTTCTCCCCTCCAGTTCCAGAGGGTGGAGTTTGAGGTAAGACTAAGTGGGCCTGGTCTTTGCATCAGCTTTGATCCCCCCAGTCCCCTTTCTCCATACAGAGTCAGCTTGGGGAGCCTGGGCACCACTACCTACCACGCCACAGATGGCGCAGATGCCCTGTACTTCTGTTCATGTACCTCATTCATCCTCCAACTGTATGTGCCTCTCCCTCCCCTCCGTGCAGCAGGCTAGCCTGGAGTCAAGGGAAAGACAGAATGATATAGCTCTTTGGCTGTTACAAGTTGGGAGGGTCAGGAGAGAGTTGGCTGGGCTCAGTGCTGGCATTCCTCGGCTTTCTTGAGAGTAGCAGGTGGAGGGCGGAAGTGGCAAAGGAGGATTTAGGAATTATATTTTCCCAGGGACCTCTTAGCATCTTTATATATCTCTGGTGTCAGACATCTGTCTGAGTTTAGGGTAGCATCTGTCTGGGCTGGAGACAACATCTGTTTGAGGCTGGGACACCTGGCTGAGCCCAGAACATTATCTGGCCCCAGGACAGCTTTTGTCTGGGCCCAGGACATGTGTCTGAACCTGGCATGGCATCTGTCTCGGCCTAGTGCAACATCTTCCTGGCCTGGGGGCAATGTCTGTTTGAGCTCTGGACATCTGTCTGACCTGGGGATGTCTGCTGAGCCCAGAACAATACCTGTCTGAGCCTGGGGGTGGACTTGTCATGGCAGATAAAATCACCCTCGAGTCTCAACTTTGGTTTGCGGCTGAGAACAGAGTATATGCCAGACTCATGTCCCTGCTCTCATTTCTACCAGGGAAGGGCTCTTCTGTAGATTGCCTCAGTTTACCTCCTTCTGTAGGCCCATTGGCCTGCTTGCTCTGGACACCTCAAGAGACAGCCAAAGCCTACATCCCAGGGACTCCAGGAAAGCGAAGTTAAAAGAATAAGGGAGTGGATAGGTTATAAAATCTAAGACTGGTCTAGGACCGTTCTTCCTTCCTCCAGTCCCTTTGTTGAATCAAATCAGAGTGCTCCCCAAGACACAACTCGGACATGTCACTTGCCTCCTGAGAAGCCTTCCCTTGATCCCAGTTGTATATATTATCAGGCCCAAAGCCCCCTCTGGTCCTGCCCCTGCCTCTGCTGTGAACCAGCAGCACGGAGCCTCTTTCCCACAAACACACTGGGACCTAATGATTCCCTGCCTTTGTGCACTCAGCTCCCTCTCCTTGGAATGTCTTTCTCCCCTGCACCGTGCCCCCCATCCTCCCATCACATCCTTCAAGTCCTAGTTCAAGGGTTACCCACTCTGGGAATTTTTTTCGCTCCTTCTCTAGACTGAGCCACGACCTCTGCCCTGCTTCCACATGTATTGTGAAGACCACCTCCGTGTTAGCATTTGTGGGCCTGCACTGTCATTGCCCTTTGTATATCTGTCTCTCCCATGGGACTGTGCGCTCCTGAGGGTAGCTGGCTCTGGTTCATCTTTGTCTCCCCAGCACCCAGCCCAATTCCTGGTCTATGGTGGTACCAGTAAGAAAGGCCTGTTGGATGATCACATGGCTGTACCTCTCTCATCTCATTTCCATCTCACTTCATTCTCTATCTGTGACCAGGATGAAGACATAGAGGATCCAAAGATTTGGTACATATGCTCCTGATAGGAGCAGGAAAGAGAAGTGATGCTTGGGGAGCAGTGATGAATCCAGACCTAATGGCCTCTCTGTGGGCTCCGGGGATGGGACCACTTCTAAGAAAGAAGACCTTTACCTGGGTCCAGGCCCATTCCTTGAGGGCAGGTGGGAGAATGGAGACCTGGCCTAGCTTGTTGGAGAAGCTTCAGAGTTCCTGGGCTTACTGGTCCTGCCAGAGAGGAAAAGTCACATAAGGTGTTGTTAATATAAACACCGTGCCCAGAGCAAACTGCTCTCCCTGGCCAGGTTCTGAGGAGAGCATCTGGGGACAGAGGCTGAGTAGGGAGGGGTGCAGAACGGTGAGGAGGTGGCTGAGAAGTGGAGGCTCCCAGGACATGGTCTCTGCCTTGGTGGCTTTTATTCCACCAAATAGAAATAGCTTTCTTGTTCTTGCTGCTGATGAAAACCATACAAGCTCATTTGTCAAATTCTTTGCCTCAGAAATATCTGAAACAGAAAGTGGAAGTCCTCTGTTCATCTCTCTTCCTCCCCTCTCTTAACTACTCTTATTGGCTATATCTTTCCAGAACTTGTTTGCATGGGCACACACTATTTAATAAAATTGCTAAGATTGATTGAGTGCTTAACTGTGTGCAAGAATTGTGCTAAGTGCTTCTACCTGGGTTTCCACATTGCATCCTCACCAAAACACTATGAGTTAGGTGCAACTCATTCTCATTTTACAAATGAAGAAACTGAGAGATATTAATGATAATAGCCCACATATATTGGGTGCTTGCTAGGTAGGTGCCAGGTACCATTCTAAGTACTTTGCATGTTATCTCATTGAATGCCCATGTATAATGCCTGGCATGTACTAGGCAATCAAGAAACGGCTTGATGCTTCCAGCTTGAAAGTTCCAGAATCTCAGATGAGACATCTAGGATTGTTCAGTGGACCGCTAGAGGGGAGGGCTCTTGTGCCAAACCTCCTGAGCTGCAGGCAGCATCCCTGGTGCCTGGAGATGCTGACTCAGCAGTGAAAGATGTAAATTCCTACCTTGGTTTGCATATGATTTACACATATTTATTTATGAATGTCTTTGATTAATGTCAAAGTGCCTCGGTGATTTTTCTGCCAGGCTTCAGGGCCCTGCAGAGGGCACGGTTAGTGTGGACTGGCTGCAGGCTCTGAGTGTGCATGCGTGGGGGGCTGCTGGATGGGGTGACAGTGACAGCTATGGAGAGGTCGATGGCAGCTGGGGGGTTGAGTGGGCAGACTGGAGCTTGGGATTCTGGAATGGGTGACTTGGGCAGCTGGTATGAGTGGAGGCTGTTTGTCCGCATAAGGCAGGGTCTAGCTAAGGGGTTGGGGCAGGGTCAGGCACTGGGGTGCATGACTCGTGGGTCTCTAGACAAGCCAGAGTGCCAGTCAGGCTTTCTAGGTAGGAACTCAGACCCTAGGAGCCCAAGGACAGGATCTGGGGTTCAGATTAGGACACCCGGTCTAGCCTGGTGAGGGTTTCTAAAACAAGGAGGCTCGGAGGCAGGAAGGGCCCTCCCTCCAGAGGTGTTCCGCCTGCTGCTGCCCAGGGTGGGGATCCCCTGCTTGGATGTTCTGGGACAGGGAGTGCTCTCTGCAATCAAGGCCTTGGGAGAATCTGCTAATTAGTAGGAATAGTCTGTGTGTGCCAGCTGTGCCCAGCCCTGTGCCTGGCACCATCGGGAAGACCAGTCCCAGCCTGCAAACCTTGGCAGGGAAGCCGGTGAGACAAGGCAGGAAGGGCAGGGCCCGGACCTTGATTGAAGGTTGCAGGCGCTTTTATCCATTATCTCCTTTGATTGTCAGCAGGATCAAAGGCAGTGGCTGTCTTATCTCCTCATTACAGAGTAGGAAGCAGAGACTCAGAGAGCTGCAGTGACTTGCCCAAGGTCACACTGTGAGTGGAGGAGCTCAAATTTGAACCCAGCTCTGTTTCATTCTGCAGCCTGAGCACTTAGCCAGTTTATTCTGCGTTAGCCAAGTATAAAATAAGGAGCACACCTACCTTGCTTAATTGTTGTGAGGGTTAGATGAGCTCAAGTATGTAGGGAGGGTAGCACAGTGGCTGGCACACAGTAAGTGCTCAATAAAATTTTTTTTTTTTCCTTAAGTGATAGAGCTAGGATCTTAAATCATGGTCCAGTAGACTCTACTGTTTGCATGGTACCGTGGTTCTTGCCAAGGTTGGTTGGGAGGGGGGTGGTTGGGGACAGAGCATGACCTCCTCTGTGGGTTGGGTGAGCCCTTGTCATGCATGGGCACTAATGGCCATCAGCATATGGGAGGGGCCACCTGCCAGGCCAGAGCCCCTGTCTACTCTAGGCCTAACTCTGGGTAGGGTGGGGACACTGAAGTTGTCTAGTTAGAATTGCCTGGATTTGTGTGTGTGTGTCTGTACGTACTTGGTGAGGGTCCTTGACTGGGAAAGGAGAGACAACTTTGGGAGCTCTATTAGCAGGCGGTGGTCAGGGCCCATTCTCATTTTCAGTGGCAGAGATGAATCAAGTGAGGGAGGGAACCCTCATGTGAGGATATGAGGGAAATCACTCCTGGCAGGGGGAATAGCAAGTGCAAAGGCCCTCGGGTTAGAATGGGCTTAATGCGTACATCTTCCTCAGTAGTTATGGAGACAGAATTAACTTGTATCTTCTGGTGTTTGAGGTAGAGGAGCTAAATGGGGGCAGGATTCATTCATTCATTCGTACATTAATTCAACAACTATTTAGTGCCCACTTTGTGCAAGGCACTATCCTGAGTGCTGATGGCTAACACTTATTGAGTGCCTACTGTATTTCTAAGTACTTTAATATATTATTTCATTTAATTTTTACAACAACACAAGGAATCCTGGGGAGACAGTTGGGCTTCCTCTTATTCCTTCAGCTTCTTCCCATCTCCCAGTCACCACAGTCACGAGTGTCTGCCACTCAGAAAGGGCAGGATCCCCACAATGGGTGAGGCAGGGTGGTCCTGAGAAAATCACGGCTCTGGAGTCTTACATGTCCTGCCTGGGCCCTGCCCAGGATCAGGCCCTGAGCCTCCTGGAAGCCACCCAGTAGAGGGTGGGGTCCCCACATTAATCCCATTCAACCAGGCCTGCCACAGAACTTTCTCTCCCCGGGGCTCCCAGTCACGTCTTCTCTGTATACCCTCCACCGCTTAGCTCCTGGCCTCCCAGCAGCTCCCTGCATAGCTAAGCCCTATCTTCTGGGCTCTGCTCAGGGAGCCAAGGTGCGGCTCGGAGCCGAGGCTCTTGGAAGGAAGAAAAGAAAGTTCCGTACTTGTTTTCTTTTTTTTCCCTAAAGATATATCTTTATTTATTTATTGAAATATAGTTGATTTACAATGTTGTGTTCATTTCTGGTGTCAGCAAAGTGACTCAGTTATACACATATATACATTCTTTTTTCTATTCTTTTCCATTATGGTTTCCCAGGATACTGAATATAGTTCCCTGTGCTATACAGTAGGACCTTGTTGTTTATCCATTCTATATGTAATAGTTTGCATCTACTAATCCCAAACTCCCAGTTCATCTCTCCTCCACGCCCCCTGCCCCCTTGGTAACCACAAGTGTGTTCTCTATGTCTGTGAGTTTGTTTCATAGATAGGTTCATTTGTGCCATGTTTTAGATTCCACGTCTAAGTGATATCATATGGTATTTGTCTTTCTCTTTTTTTTTCTTTACTACAAACTTTTTTTTTTTTTGCGGTACGCGGGCCTCTCACTGTTGTGGCCCCTCCCGTTGCGGAGCACAGGCTCCGGACGTGCAGGCTCAGCGGCCATGGCTCACGGGCCCAGCCGCTCCGCTGCATGTGGGGTCTTCCCGGACCGGGGCACGAACCCGTGTCCCCTGCATCGGCAGGCGGACTCTCAACCACTGCGCCACCAGGGAAGCCCCATTACAAACTTTTACTATGCTAATATGTGTTGTGAATGATCATAAGATACATTTAACATATAGTGTTTCCCATACTTAGTTTTCCCCATGGCTCTTCCTTTGCGAAGCATCTCCTGGAAGTATGGTTGCTCACAACACACTTTTGGAAAAGCGAAATTAATCTCGCTGTCAGGGCAGGTGTTTCAATTGATTGTTTTTCCCCAAATGAAAGCTGTAGATTTTCCCCTTCCATACTTGTTTTCTGATGGGACTGTCCTGAAACACTCCCTGTGCTTAACTAACTCTGATGGAGGGCGGTGCTCACCTGGCGTGGCCTGGCTCCCTCTGTCCTTTCCTTAAGATGGTGAGCACACAGGCCTCAGCCAGGGTGGGTTTCTCAGTTCCTGACCACCCACCTGTGCCTGTGACCTGGGCTCCTCAACCTCTCCTGCAGGAAAAGGTACGGAGAAGAGGAAATAGAAAAGTTGCTCAAAATGCAGAGGCCAAGGGAGGAGTCTGGGGCTTCAGTCTTTGGTGAATAAAGAAACCTGGTAAAGAAGGTTTTCTGGATGGGACAAAGGAAAAGGAAGATCTTGTTCTGATGGGCTATGCTAACCTGGAAATCATGACTCCGTCTGTTTTCCCATCTACCCATCCATCTATCCATCTATCCACCTACCCATCCATCCACCTATCCATCCACCCCCGCCCCATCCATCCATCACCCATCCATTCAGCCACTCACTTCATCCATCCATCCATCCATCCATCCATCCATCCATCCATCCATCCACTGACTGAATGCCTAACACAGCCACTAGTTCAATTATGCTTACGGAGTGTGTATGTTGGAGAGCTGGTCAGTGTTTATACTTTTGTGACCCTTCTGTTTATGTATTTCCTCTCCCTACCGGGTTCTTAGAGAAGTTCCTTGAGAACTCGGGGCCCCAATCCCCCTATAGAGACAAGAGGAAGGGCTGTGTCTTGGCTGTGGGGTTGTCAGCAGCTGCCTGGCTTGGGCACCCTGGGGGACCAGGGTCGTGGGGAATCTTGCATGCTGCTCCCACCCCTGCTGGGCTGGGCCTGTGACCCTCACTGTGACCCAGCCTGGAGGATGCCATGCTGCTGCAGGGGAAGGGACTCACCTCCTGGCAGCCTGCCTGTGCTGCTGCAGGGGCTGATGGCCCCTTGCCAGCATCAAGCTTTTGGAGCGGTAAAGTTGTGTGGCTACGGAGCCTCTCCACACTGCTGTAATAAACAAGCAGGCTGGGACCCGAGGCGGGAACCGGGTCAGGGGCTGGCTGCCATGCTGGCAAGTGGAGGAGCCTTGTGAGGGCTCAGAGGAGTGGGTGGGCGAGCACTGAACTGAGCTGCTGCTTTGGGTCCTGAGAGTCCAGGCCACTCTCCCTGCCCTCCCATCCTGCCCTCCTCCCTGCCCAGGCCGGACCTGTGGGGCAGCTCTGAGCTGCCCTGGTAGGAGGTGAAACTGCAGGAGGAGGGGCCGTAGACAAAGACCCAAATCAAGACAAAGACACGGAGAGGCAGAGGGTTATAGAGATGGGGCTTCAGAGAGAGAGAGAGAGGGAGAGAGAGACTGAGACTCAGAAAGACAGAATCGGGTGAGAGAAGAAAGATTCAAAGGCCCTGAAGAAGAGCGTAGGGGGAGGGAGTCCAGGGCAAGAGGAGAAAGCGGTGGGCCCAGGGGGATTAGCTCTTCCAGAGGCAGGAAGTGTGGAGCTTAATAACAACCCCCTCCTATGTGGCTAGCACCCCACAGTGAACAAAACTTTTCCACTTGCTTAAGCTCATTCAAGCCTCACAATAGCCTGGCTGAGATGGGCTTGGAGTCCTCCGAAGGGTGGGGGCAGGGATGTGCCCCGTTGTGGGGAGCAGCAGGGGGAGGGGGAGCCGCAAAGCTGGAACTGGAACCTGAGGACTGGCTGTGAGATGGGTCCCACAGGGTGAGGGGCTTGGAGACGGAGCCCCCAGCTGGGCCTGAGTCCCTCCAGTGACTGAGGCTTCCCCAGCTCTGCTTAGAGGCTCTTGATGGACGTGGCTGGCCTGTGCTGGACCCTCCTGCTACCGTGCATTATTGGTCCTCTTCCCGGGAGGAAGAAGTGGTCCCGGGAGGCCTCCCTCTTGGTCCCCTTTATCCTGTCCCCCGGCTGCCTGGCTGTGGTGTAGGAGTGTGGGCTGTTGATGGCTTCCAGATGAATCCACTTCCGGGAGCTGCCTTTGATGGAAGGGAGGCACCCTGTCCAAAGTTAGCCGCCTCCCTGGGGCAGCCTGCCTCCAATAGCTGATCAGGTGGTGGGGGTGGGCAAAGGTCAGGTCCCCTTGCCGCAACTTGGGACCCTTGGAAGGGCCGTTCCAGCTCCCGAGCTCCCTGTGAGACTGGCTGTGACTGCATTGCACGTCCGTTTCTCCCTTTGCCCAGTGCCGCTTCCTTCTCTTGCTGTTGTCCTAAGAGTCTTCTCCCGTATACCTCCTTTATGCAGATCTCATAGTCTCAGAGCATTTCCAGGGAATCTGACCTATGGTGCTAACTCCAACCATTGGGCACCAACCTGGGCTCAGCTCAGCTCCCCTCCCCCACATCCTTGTTTTCTTCCTCTTCCTCATCTCCACCCAACTCTCGGTCCTGCTGTTTGGCACCTGGCAATTCCTCTTACCTGCTTGCTGTTTTCACTCCTGCCCCGCTACAGCGGGGCTGCCCAATACCGTAACCACACGCAGCTAGTGGGTGCTTAAAATGCGACTCGTCCGAATTGAGGTGAGCTGCAAGTGTAAAATACACACTGCATTTTGAAGACTTGGTGTGAAAAAGAGAATGTAAAACATCTCTAATAAATTTTCAACATAGATGTCATATTGATAATATAGTGGATGAAATAAAAGGTGTTATTAAAATTAATTTCACCTGTTTCTTTACTTTTTATGTGGCCATTAGAAACGTTAAAATTTTATATGTGCCTTCCATCATATTTCCATTGGACAGTGCTGTGGCACAGTCCATTCTTCCACAGCAGCCAGAGAGATCTTTTAAAATCTTCATTGGATCGTGTCCCTCCTCTGCTCACAACCCTTTAAATGCTCCCATCTCACACAGGCTGAAAGCCTTATGATGGCTTTCAAGGCCCTGCATGACCTACCTTCTTGCTTTCTTGCAGATCTTCCCTCCTGCCATCCTCTTCCTTGTTCCCTTGTTCCAGCTGCACTGGCCATACCAGCCACCCTGTAATTCCTTAAACTTGTTAAGCTCATTCCTACCTCAGGACCTTTGCACTTGCTGTTCCCTCTGCTAGGAGTGATTTCCCCACCTCTTCACATGCTCACTCCCTTGTTTGATTTAGATTTCTTCTCAAACTTCTCCTCCCAGAGTGGCCTTTTCTGTCTACCCTGGCTAAAACATCTGCCTCCCAGTTCTTCTCTGATGTCTTGGGCAGAGCATTTATCCTTGTGCAGCGTTATAGTACCTATTTGATTGTTTATGTTTTGATTGTTTGTTTCTCCAGTTTGAATGTAAGCTTCGTAAAGCTTGGTCTGACTTGGTCTGACAGACTTGTTCTGTCCTACTTACCAAAACATTCCTGTGCTTAGAACAGGGCCTGGAATAGACTAGATGGTCGATGAATATTGGTCGAGTGATTGAAATTTACAGCTGACAAAACTGAGATCCAGAAAGATGATTGTGCTCAAGGCCACACAGCTAGGCAGGGACAGAGCAGGGGATAGCTCAGGGCTGAGGCCCACGCTCTGCCCACTGCAGGTACTGTCTGCAGCCTCTTTCCTTCCTTTTGGTCCCATCACAAGGGGAACAGAGGTGTCGCCTTGGGGAGAGGGGATCTGGCTGTGGCGAGGCAGCAGACTTTGTTTTTCTGGCATCTCTGATTTTCTGAGTCCTGGAGACTTCCATGCACAGGCACTCAGCTGCCAGTTGGTCCCTCCTTCCCCCGTGCACCCAGACTCCCCAGTCCAAGGAAGGCCCTCGGATGGAGGTGGAGGGGAACAGGGTAACTATAGGGTAGTAGGAGTGTGGTCTTCCCAGGGCTCAGGCAGAGACACTCTCTGCCTAACACAGCCTCATAGAACTTACGTTTGAGACGACAGCAGAAGGGAGAGAGAAGAACCCTGGAAACTGTAGGGCTCAGAGGAGGTGGAAGTGGAACAGTCAGAGGGACCAGATCACGGAGGGCCTGGGCAGGTGGTGAGCTGGACTTGGGCCTGGTTGGGTTTGAGGTGCCTGTGAGGCTTCAACATGGAGATGCCCTGGGGGCAGCTGGATCCATGGCTCTGGAGCTCAAGGGCGGTT
>NW_006780610.1:3522184-3525507 GCF_000442215.2 Lipotes vexillifer | reverse complement strand
GGAAAGAGGTTTGGGGTTATTGGCATAGAGACAGATAAACCTGTGGGAATGGGGGAAGGCCCAGGGGAGTGTGACGCATGAGAGGAGGAAAGTACCAAGAACAGAACTGGGGACCCTTCATTTAGAGGGCTGGCTGGGGAAAAGGAGCTGGTAAAGGAACCTCAGAGGGAGAAACAGGAGGCAGACGGGTAACCAGACAGAGGGCTGCTACCAAAGTCTCGAGGGGGCTCCATAAGTACTTGTGGAATGAATGAATGAATGAATGAATGCATAAGTAAGGAAGAAAGGATTGGAGAGCCCCTGGGCTCTGGGCCTGTCATGATTCTCCGTTGATGACCCAGAGTCAAGGCTCCTTCTCCCTCCCAGGGGCACTCTTGCTCTTTCCTCTCTCTTCCTGGACCTGCGCTCTGCTGACCCCTTCCTCAGGGAGCCACCATGGGATTATGTCCCTACATCAAAACTAGGGGAACTGAGGCAGAGAGGACCAAACCACACAGGCACCCTGCATCTTAGTGCATGTGCATTCTGGGGGCAGGACAGCATTTCCAGGCAGGGGCCTCCCAGTGGGGTAGGGTGTCTTGGGGGCTTCTGAGAGCCCATCTTTAGTCTGGGATTTCTCACCCTGTAGTCATGGATATCCCACGGGCACTTGGAAGGCTCTTCAAGATCACCTGGTTCAACGCCCTTATTTTATAGATGGCAAGACTGAGGCCCAGGGAAGGAAGAAGCTTGCCCAAGTTCAGACTCATAGAAATGATAAGACCCAACTACCATTTATTGAACAACTGCTGTATGCAGCGGTTTCACATCTATTCTTTTGTTATTCCCTCTCTTTCCTTTGTAGTCTCTGATTTTGCAGATGAAGAATCAGAGGTTCAGAGAGGTAAAGTGATTTGTCTGAAGTCACACAGTAGGTGGGCCTGGGCTGGGATTCAGACCCACATCTGTTTGATCACCAAAGATTGGGTTGTTCCTTGGCCCTCTATGGCCAGGTCTCCTGCATCGCAGGCTAGAAGATTTTCTGTGTGGTTGCTGCTTCTGCCAGACCCAGGCAGCAGCTAAGGAGGGAAATGACATTCAGCAAAATAGAGGGAGTACCAGCACCTGGCCTTGAGTGTTGGCCATGCACAAAACAAATGCGAGAAGGAAGAGAGGGCCCCCCTCCACTCCTGCCCGCCACTCAGCCAGGTAGGCCCCCAGCAGCCTGGCTTTCTCCCTCCCTGGGGCTGGAGCTGCCTCTGTGCTTCTGCCTGCCTGATCAGGGCAGAGCAGCTTCATGTATTATTAATAGCACTGCCAGCCTTCCTGTTTTCACGCTGATAACCTGCTGGGGAGGGCGGGTGGGAAGGAGGGAGCAAGGTGGCAAACCCTGGAGCTTTGAGGGCCCCTCCCCACCAGTAGAGCCGATCTGCGGGGGCTGGCCCAGCCCCAAGTCTCTGAAGTTGGTTTCTAGAACTTCCCCCATCTGAACCGGCAGGAGGGGACCAGGGCCTCTGAAGGGAATTCATGTGGGAGGTTGGAACATGTGCCTCTGGGAAGGGCCCCGTCCCTCATTTCACCTAGGATACCAAGGGCTCAAATCACCTTGGCCTCCCTAGAGGCAGAGTTACCCATACCCAAGTGGCCCCAGGGCTCAGGGCTGAGAATTCAGTGGTGTGTAAATGTGTGTGTGTGTGTGTGTGTGTGTGTGTGTGTGTGTGGGTGGGTGGGTGTGTGTGAGACATTGGCTCCCAAGATTCCCAGGGACAAGGATCTCTTGAGGTCTGGCCCCACATGGACCTCAGGCCATGTCCTAGCAGGTCTCTCCCTGCCCCCCACCCCATGCCTAACCTTTTCCCTTCTAGAGCCCAACTTGAGGGCCAAGGACAGGGGACAGACAGAGCCAGCCCTTGTCAAGGATCGGGGTGGGTAGAAGCCATATCCTCTGAGCCAACCTGCAGGCTGGAGATCATGCATATGGGCCTGCAGGTGCCAACGGTGCTTCTCTTTCAACTTCTCATTCAGTGACGTCACATAGGTAGTTTGAAATGAGGTGGGAGTATTTACCCCACAGAAATCAGCAAATGCTGCAAATCAGGGTTCCCCACCGCCAGAGCCAGTTGTTAGACATTTACTAAGCACAGCTCTGAGGTGGGTATGGAAGGCTCTGCTCTAACCTTGAACATGCCTGTACTTCTGCCTTTAACCACTGCCCAGCCTGCTCCTTGGAATTCTTTTCTCTTCCCCTTTGCCTGTTAATTTTCAATAACAATAAATAAAAGCAGTAATAATAATGGCTAACATTTACAGTGTGCTTATTAATTATGTTCTCCGTCTGTGTGAAGAGCTTTGCAAATTCACTTCATTTCATCTTCACAGCTATCCAGTGAGTAGGCACTATATATATTTTTTCTTTGTTTAATTTATTGAAGTGTAGTTGATGTATAATATTATATAAGTTGTAGGTGTACAATATAGTGATTCACAATTTTTAAAAGTTATGCTCCATTTATAGTTATTATAAAATATTGGCTATATTCCCTGTGTTGTACAATATATCCTTGTAGCTTATTTAATACATAATAGTTTGTACCTCTTAATCCCCTACCCCTATATTGCCCTGTCCCCCTTCCCTCTCCCCACTGGTAACCACTAGTTTGTTCTTTGTGAGTTTGCTCCTTTTTTGTCATATTCACTAGTTTGTTGTATTTTTTAGATTCCACATGTAAGTGATATCATACGGTATTTGTCTTTCTCTGTCTGACTTATTTCACTCAGCATAATACTCTCCAAGTCCATCCATGTTGCTGAAAATGGCAAAATTTCATTCATTTTTTTATGGCTGAGTAGGGAGGGTGGGTATTCTGTATTTATATTCTGTAAATATAAATTTTGATGGTGCTTTAATTTAATTTAATTTTTTAAAATTTATTTTAAAATTTATTTTTTTATTTTTGGCTATGTTGGGTCTTTGTTGCTGTGCACGGGTTTTCTCTAGTTGCGGTGAGCAGGGGCTACTCTTTGTTGCAGTACGCGGGCTTCTCATTGTGGCTTCTCTTGTTGTGGAGCATGGGCTCTAGGCACACGGGCTTCAGTAGTTGTGGCATGCGGGCCCAGTAGCTGTGGCCCGCGGGCTCCAGATTGCAGGCTCAGTAGCTGTGGTGCATGGGCTTAGTTGCTCTGCGGCGTGTGGGATCTTCTTGGGCCAGGGCTCAAACCTGTGTCCCCTGCATTGGCAGGCAGATTCTTAATCACTGTGTCACCAGGGAAGCCCTATTTATTTATTTATTTTTTAACGGTACGCGGGCCTCTCACTGTTGTGGCCTCTCCCGTTGCGGAGCACA
>NW_006780610.1:3503198-3522118 GCF_000442215.2 Lipotes vexillifer | reverse complement strand
CGAACCCGTGTCCCCTGCATCGGCAGGCGGACTCTCAACCACTGTGCCACCAGGGAAGCCCAATTTATTTTTTAAAAATAAATAAATTTGTTTATTTATTTTTTAAAATAAATAAATTTGTTTATTTATTTTTGGCTGTGTTGGGTCTTCGTTGCTACGTGAAGGCTTTCTCTAGTTGTGGCGACCGCAGGCTACTCTTTGTTGTGGTGTGAGGGCTTCTCACTGTGATGGCTTCTCTTGTTGCAGAGCATGGGCTCCAGGTGTGCGGGCTGCTGTAGATGTGGCACGTGGGCTCAGTAGTTGTGGCTCGTGGGCTCTAGAGCACAGGCTCAGTAGTTGTGGCGCACGGGCTTAGTTGCTCCTCAGCATGTGGGATCTTCACGGATCAGGGCTCGAACCCGTGTCCCTTGCATTGGCAGGTGCATTCTTAACCACTGCGCCACCAGGGAAGCCCTGATGAAACTGTTTAAATTGAGAGTAGGCACTATGTTATTTCCATTTTACGGATGAGGTAAATAACTGAGGCACAGAGAGGCTGAGGAACATCTGAGGTGGGTACATGACAAAGCCGGAACCCACACCTGGCCCCGTGGCCTGTGCTGCTGGTTCCTATGTTACCTCTGCGTGGCTGTGAGGGCCGCTTGTGAGGTGCCCCCTGCTGGAGTCTTTCTCGCTACCCTGGCACTCCAGGCTTCCCTGGCTGACTTTCTTTTCATCCGTCTCCCAGGGCCTGTGCATTGAACACACAAAACTGCTCTTCCCGCGTCTGGGTCTTTCCTGCCCCCCAGACTGGGAGCTACTGGAGTGCAGAGCCTGGGTCTGATTCATCTGGTGCCCCAGTACCTGGCACAGAAGCAAGTACTGAGGTCATTTGCTGAATGAGCCCCTCACGGAGGTGATCACGGGAGCCTTTGACACAGTGCCTGGCACATGGTACATACTGCTATGTATGCTGCTCCCTAAGGGGCAGTGTGGTTATTTGAGACCAGGCTCAATCAGCCAGCAAAGTTTGTTCTAGTGCCTTCCATCTGCCAGACCCTGTGCACGGAGCTGTGGATTACAGTGGCGAGCAAAACAGAAAAACAAAACCAAACCAAACCTTTATTCTCTTGGAGCTTATGTTCTAGTGGGGGAGACATACAATAAACAAGATAAGGAAATAAAATATAAAGTATTTAGTGATGCATGCTAAGGAGAAAAAATAAAGCAGAGAAGGGGGATAGGAAGAGTCCAGGGGGAGGTTGACATTTTGATGGGTCAGAAACCTGTCTGACTTTTCTGAGAAGGTGACTTTTAAGGAAGTGAGGGAGCAAGCCATGCTGTTCACTGGGGGTAGAGCATTCCAGGCAGTGCAAAGGTCCTGAGGCAGGAACTTGCTGGGCAATGTTTGAGCAACAACAAAGAAGTCAGTGTGCTTGGAATGAGGTGACTGAAGGAAAAAAATAGGTCAAAGAGTTATTGGAGCCAAAAGAAGGAGGTGGAAGAAAGAAGGGGCAAGTGAGAGTGATGGGGGAGGAGGCATGCAGAGCGCAATGAGGGCCAGTAGCTGATCCCTATGTCCTGGGAGAGGGACAACTCTGCGGGGAGGGAGCAGGAGGGTGCTCCACTTTCTGTAGCTAAAAACAGTCTTGCAGCCCTTGTCTAGGTTCTTGGCTTCTTGTAGACCCTGGTACAGCACAAAACTGCCTGGATTTCCCTTCTAGGCTCCTACCAGCAGCTCCCTTGTCCTGACCACAAGAAGGTCCTGCCTGAGGGCACTGCTGTTCTGGAATGGCACCATCCTTCTCTTCGGGTTTCTGCTTCCTTTTCTGCCTCAGGGAACACTTATTCCAAGGTCAGGTTCATTAGATGCTAACCACTGGACTGGCCATTCCTGGCGCTCCTGCTTTCCAGCCACTGCCCTCTGTGTTCCTGAGGTCCAGCCTCCAGGCAAAGCCAGCCCAAGGGCGATACAGCTGTCTTCCCAAAGATAGTGAGAAATGCAGGGTCTGGAGAGGCTGGAAATACAGGGATGAGGTGGCGAAGAAGGCAAAGCCTGGCGGTGGGTGGTGTTGTGAGTTCAGTGGGCACAGGGGATGCTGCAGGGGTCTCCTACCTATCTAGAGTCTAGGATGAC
The DNA here is from genome assembly GCF_000442215.2 of Lipotes vexillifer. Taxonomy (NCBI): domain Eukaryota; kingdom Metazoa; phylum Chordata; class Mammalia; order Artiodactyla; family Lipotidae; genus Lipotes; species Lipotes vexillifer. The sequence goes on along the minus strand of NW_006780610.1, from coordinate 3,520,002 downwards.
TGAGTGGAGGTAGTGCCAGGGCAGGTGATATCTGGGTTGGGAGTGTGTGGACTGAATTTATTTGTCCAATGCCACACCCCACCCCATAGCCCTAAGTGCTCAGCATCGTAAATAAAACCCACCTAATAAATCTCCCCTGTAAGTTTTCTGCGTAGAATTTCATTACTCGTCTCGTTTCCAGTCATTAGGTTTTAGTCCAATTTGGAGTTGTCCCGATGGCTGTGTAAATCATGCCTCCATTCTGGGGAGTGTGAACTCCAGGGAAAAATCATGCCTGGGCCTGCAGGGGTGACAGCTTGATCCTGAAGATCTGGACCCCAAGTGGTCGCCTGTGGGGTGTCGGCTACTTGCGGCGACCTCCTGCTCTTCCCCTCGCCCTGGAAAAGGGAAAGGTGCTAACATGAACTGAGCACTTCATGTATGCCAGGATCTTTACGCACCTCATCGTGAATCCTCACATAAGCCCCACAAAGTAGGAATTACCATCTCCATCTTAAAGAATGGGATGGAGGCTCAGAGAGGGTAAGTTACTTGCTCAAGGTACACAGCTCAGCTGGTTTCTACCTTGATAGTCTGGTTTATCTGACTCCAAATCCATTGCACCCACTGCCTCCCAGCTTCACGGGTGGAGGAGACTATGGAGAACTTAGCACAGTGCCACCACTTCTGGGAAGCATTCCTTGGTTTCTAGCTGGAGTCAATCCCTCTGTTATCTGTTTCCCCCATATGAACTTTGAACCACTTTGGGAGCTTTCATCACATCCAGTGGCCTTCCATGACCCTTCATCTGCTGTGCTATCACATGGCTCCCTGGGCCTTTCATTCACAGCCCTTTGCACTCCTGTAATTAGGCTTTCAGTTCTGTGACTGCTGGGTTATTGGCTTTCCTCCCTTTTAAAACACAAGCTCGATGGAGGTAGTCACATCTGCTTGGCTTACAGTGCATTTCCAGCATTGGGTACAGTATTCAGCATATAACAGGTGAGCAATAAATTTGTTACTGAATGGATGAATGAAATAATAAATGAACGGATAAAGTAGTCACCCCAGAGAGGCAAAGGAGGAGATGTCGCTGTGTCAGCACCTCCACTGGGCAGGTTAGTTAGATTCCCAAAGCCCAGTGGGGTCTGCACGGGCAGGGAGGATTCCAGAACCTCACGCCCAAACCCCAACTCAGGGCAGACTCAGCTTCCACCCGCCTTCCGCCTTCAGTCCCAGACCCAACTCAGAGTCCAACCCTGGCCTCAGCCTCTAACCCATCTCCAACGCCAACCTTAACCCCAGGCTCAACCCCCTCCACAGCTCGAACCTCAGCCTCAACTCTAGCCCATCGCAGCCTCAACCGCATGATGTAGTCTTAACCTCAGCCCTACATCCATCTTGAAATCAGCTTCAGTCTCAGTCCCAACTCAAACACAGACCCAACCTGACCTCAGCCTCAATACCAGACCTCAACCCCAACTTTACCACCAACCCCAGCCTGAGCCCCCGTCCTAAATCTAACCCCAGCCCGAATTTCAATCACTGCCTCATTCCCATTTTCAGCCCAGTTCCTGCTCCAACCTCAATGTCAATATCACTTGGGATATTGACGTCCTTGGGAAGGAAGTGGCTCCTCCTTGTCCGTGGGGCAGGGAGCAGCCCTGGGCACCAGATGTTGGCTGTCCTGTAGGCCTGCCATTCTTTCCCCGACGTGCCTTGCAGCTTGGAGGGGGCAGGAGCCCTGGAGGTGCCTGTGGGAACTCAGTAATAATTTCTCACCCCTATGTCATGGTTATAGTTTACAGACCACATCCGCATCCCTCAACCCACCAGATCCTCTAACAGCTTGGGAAGAAGTGTGAGTTTCTTTGTTATATGGGAGGAAATAGAGGTTATCAAATTCTCTAGCTTGTTTGTGGCAAAAGGGTGCTATAACCCGGCTCTTCTGATGCTGAGTTCCAACCTGTCCCGAGTTCTCCCCGACCTGTGAGGAAGATGAGAGGGGCTGTTGGTTCTGTGTGTGTGTGTGTGTGTGTGTGTGTGTGTGTGTGTGTGTGTGTAACAGCAGGTACCCCTCCCCCACCCCCAGCACCCTGGGGTGGTCTCCACTAAGGAAAGTGACAGAAGCAGTCTCAGTGTTTCCCCCGTTGTGTTCAGGAGAACTTGTAGGAGAGAGAAGGTGAGAGATACCAAGCATGCCAAAGAGCATCCTCTTTGTTTGGGTGGGTTGAGGAGTGTTTGGTTAGGGTCCTGGCAGGACACAGAATTCACCTCAGACGCTTTACACACAGAGACTGCAGTGGACGGGCTGCTTGCAAGGCATGGCTGGGATTTTGGAAGCGACAGGAGATGCTGAGGCCCTTGAGGCTGGCAGTAGTCTGAAGCCCTTACCTCCTCTAGGGCTGACGACGCAAGGGGAGGAGGTGGTGATGTTGCAGGGCAGCAAGGACTGGTGCCGTGGAGGACCGGATGCCTGGTGCACGCTGTAGGCACGGAGAAACACTGCCTCTGCGAAAGATGCTGTCTAGGAGAGAGGCAGTGGGGAGGGAATCCATGACCGCCTGCCCCAAGACTGAGCCTCACACTGTCTGGGGTGGGAGGTCTGAGGGGCCCAGGATACCCTTGAGTACTTTCATACTAATTATGCTGTGGACAGACTTCTGGGATGCCCTTGAGGCTTGGAATTTTTCCAAAAGAAACTTTTACTAAAGGAAGATCACTGCTATTTATGAAACACTTATTCTGTACTGGGCACCGTGGGAAGCACTTGCATGAGTTGTCTCATTTAATCCCCTCAACTATGTATAAGTGTGGTACTATCGTTATGCTCATTTTATAAGTGAAGAAACTGGGGCTCTGAGAGGTTAAATAGCTTTTTCAGTGTCTCATGGCTAGGACGTGGTGGAGCTGGGATTCAAACCCACGTGTCTATGATTGTAGGTTTTCACTGTCAAGCTACACTGCCTAACAGAGACCAGAAATTGTAGTTCGTCACTCTTCTTTTAAAAACAAACACCGTACAGATCTCTAATGAGGAGCGCTCACGAGTCAGCTTGCTGGGCCCAGCGTCAGTCTGCAGCCCAAGAGTGACCTGTGATAGAGGAGACTGGAGAGAATTGCCTTCCTCAACTCCCAGGGGAAGGGGAGGGGACCAGCGGGTCATGGAAGGAACATCCTCAGTCTTGCACAAGACAAAATATCTGTAGTCATTGCATACCCGGGCACAGTCCACAAGGTATGGGTGTGTTTATTGGTCAGGGTTCTCCAGAAAAACAGGACAGTAAGATAGATATATCTATATCTATGTCTATTCTATATCTATATCTATAACTGTATATACAGAGAGAGAGAGAGAGAGAGAGAGAGAGAGAGAGAGAGATTTATTATGAGAGATTGGCCCACATGACTATGGAGGTTGAGAAGTTCCACCATCTGCCATCTGCAAGCTGGGGCCCAGGAAAGCCAGTGGTATAGTTCTAGTTCAAACCTGGAGGACTGAGAACTGGGGGAGCCATTGGTGTTAAGTCCCAGGCCAAGTCTGAAGGCCTGGGAAGCAGAAGCACTGATGTCTGAGGGCAAGAGAAGATGGATGTCTCAGCTTAAGCGGGGAAAGAATTCACCCTTCCTCTGCCTTTCTGTTCTATTCAGGATTGGGAGTTGCCTACCCACATTGGTGAGGGTGATCCTCTTTACTTTGTCCACCGATTCAGATGCTAATCTCTTCTGGAAACGCCCTCGGAGACATACCTAGAAATAATGTTTTTCCAGCTATCTGGGCACCCCTTAGCCCAGTCAAGTTGACACAGAAAATTAGCCATCACATCATGCTACACACTTGTGAGAGATATGTATGTCTGCCTGCCAAGAGAAGGTGCTGGATGTGTGTAGGGAGCCTCTCCCCACCCTCCTACTGCTGTGCACTGCGCTAGGCATGTGAATGATTGATTCAAGCCCCAGCTCAGAACTGTGGGGAGGAGAGATAGCAAAGGACACTTTCCAGGAACTCTGGACTAGGGCTGAGCCCCCAGGGAGAGCCCAGGTCTCCTGCAGCCATCTATTCCTCCAGGCAGCCTCTTCCTGAGGTCTCCCTGTACACCAGTAACTCTCCTCTTGTGTCTTGAACACCCTAGGGGTTCCCGGGAAGGAGAAGGGGACCCAGAATCCCAACCTCTCCTCCTGTGGGACAGCATGAGATACGGAGACGATGAGCTTGGAGACCCAGCATCTTTGTGATTCTGGTGAAGTCCTTTGCCCTCTCCGGCCTGTTTCCTCCTATGCAAAGGGAAGCAGTGGGCTTCATTGGTCCTCAGGATCCCTTCACAGTGATTTCCACGCTTAACCCCCAACTCTGAGCCCAGCAGCATCTCCTCTTCCCAATCCTCTTCTCGCATCTTCAGCCTCTGGGCAGAGACTCTGGCCATGGTGCTGAAGGAGGCGTGGCCTCTACAGGGGCTCGAAGGCAAGCAAAGTAGCCATCTAAGGATTTGCAAGGGCAGAAGAAACTACCCAAATTGAGCACCTACTATATACCAATCTCTCTGCCGTTCACTTTACACGCTTTGTCACATTGACTGATCACAGTATCCCTTGGAGGAAGAGATCATCAGGGGGAAACCGAGTTTCAGGAGCTGTGGGTCCTATACCTTCCAGGAAGCGGAAAGCTGCTCTCGTGACTTTGGATTTCAAGTAGCCATGGTTCTCAGAGATAGTCCTGGGACAGTTAAGGGCAGCTGAGAAAACAGTGACATGCAGAAATAGTTGATAAAGCTGTGAAGGAATGTCTGTTGGCACTGGTTCTGAGCCTGCGGCCAGAGATGAATGATTGAAACACCAGACTTGTTAAAGCGAGAGCACGTTTGATTTCTCTCCCCTGCACCGCATGCGATTTCGCTGGAGGGAAGTTAGCAATCAGCTAATTGACATTGAATTAACCATGAAACTCAGCCCGTGCCTTCTCTCTGAAGCGCTCTCCAGCAAGACTTTATCAAGGCTTTGAATTATTGATTATTACTTATAGCTCTGATGCGGTGATTTCCTTTTATTTGTTTTCGCGTTGGGTGTCCTTCATAAGTGTCCCTGAGAGTGGGAGGTACCCAGACGGCAGAGCTTCTTACCGGAGAAGCAGTGGGGAGAAGGAGCCCAGGGAGGACAGGTCTGGACAGTCCATCCTGCCCCAGAGAAATAACCCTGTATTTGTTATACCATGAAACTTTTGCTTTTTGTTGTTGTTGCTGTTACTGTGGCAAAGTCTAGCCTAACCTGACTAATAGGGGCTCTAAGGGCTGGTGTCCTTCCTGATGCCTCATGACACCAAGCTGAGTCTGAATGAGCTGTGTTCTCTACCTCTGCTGTCTGAACTCTTATCTGTAAGGACTCCTACTGTATGTTTATTTCAACTCCTTCAAATACCTGAATTCTTCCACAGCATCCAAACCAAATGGCTTTCTGGACTCTGCTTGCATATTTCTGCAACAGGGAGTTCACTCTCTCCTGTGGCAGTGTCTTCAAAAGTGCTCCGCTCTGACTGTCCCCCTTGGAATTGTCTACGTAACTGCCATTGGTCTGGGCTTTGCATCAAGGAGCTCCACAGAGCAGTTTCATTCTTTTTGTCCCATGGCGGTCCTTAAGGAATCTGAAATTAGAAATCAGAGGCCTAACCTCTTCCAGGCCAAACATCTTTTCAACTCTTACTCACAGAGTAGACTTCAAATCCCCTTTTCAACTTGGTTCAACGCCTAAAATCGGAGAACGGCACTCCAGTTACAGTTCGAGAGTTGGCATTTGCTGAATAGAACCATCACCTTCTTCAGATTGGATATTAGACCTTGAATGATGCAGCCCAGCTGGATGAGTAACTTCATTCTATGGCAGAGACATTTACTTCTTACTGAATCCACGTGCTCCCCATATTTCCCAACTTCCTTGTGTCCGTGCAGGGCCACGTGACCAATCTGGTCAGTGGTCTGTGAGTTGAAGTTATATGTGACACTCTGGAATGAAACATTTAAGAGCCAGTGAGTGACATTTCTTTTTCCTGGCCATGGTGACTTGGAAGCCATGTGTTCCAGATGGTATTGGTCACAGGAAGCCTGGATCCTTGAGTCACCACTGGAGAGGGAGCGGACATGAAGAGATGCTGGGCCCACAGTGGATTTTGCATGAGCAGAAATAAACTTGCATGTGTTAAGTCACTGACATTTCTGCTGTAGTGGTTGCTGTTACTGTAGCACAGCCTAGCAAACCCCACTAACAGGGCCGTCGTGCTGCATACTCACGTTGGGCTCCAAGCCCATTCCATTACCCATGTAGTGACTAATACCTCATGTGAAGCCCATCCCTCCTCAGTCAGACCTTGCGGTGATTCTGATTTATTAACTTTGAGCTCCTTAAGGTTACTGAGCATGTTTTCTTCTTTATATCTCGCCCAGGGCCCAGTCTACCACACAGAGGGCATTAACCTTTGCAAAAGGAAGGGAGTGAGAAAAGGAACTTCTGAGTCCATCAAGATGGAGGTGGAAAATATCCTCTGTGGAATGACACAATGTGGACTCAAATCTCTAGCTCCCTTGCTGGCCAGCTGTGTCCCCTTGGTTGGTTACTTAACCTCTATGGATTTTAGTCAAATAGAGATAGAAGTCCCAGTCTCTCAGAATGGGGCTTGTAATAATTGAGGATGTAATAATATATCTTATAAAGTCTGGCACATTGTTTTATAAATGGATGCCAGATGTCATCATCATCATCATTACTGTTGTCATCCTCATCAGCAGGATCGGGAGATACTGTTGCCCCATCTGTCCAGGTGGGGAGCAGAGAGGGGGATCATCCAGTAAGGGGCTCAGCCCAAGGTGGTCACAGGGGGAGGATTTCGTAGATGCAGGATCAAGTATGCCCTTCTGGGTTCAGGGCCAGACATCCTGGACCCAGCCATACGGTAGCATCCCTCCAAGGATGCTCATACCCCCACACATCCCTCCCCTTCCTCACTGGTATTCACTCAACAGATATGTTTGGTCTGAGGTGCAGCTTGTTACATCTATCTGGGTGGTTCCTCCAGTACAACTCTGCTTGATTCCAGCAGAAACCTGAGCAAGGAGATGGGAGAGTGAGGAACCATGTCACTCTGCTGGCAGGTGTTCAGTGTGTGGCGGGGGAGTGTGGCCTCTGCACTGACGCCACGTTAGAAATGGACAGTACATGTAGGCAGTTGTCCTCCAAAGATCACTCCAGACAAATGTCACTGTGCAGACGCACACCACTTTGTGTTTTAATTTTTCTTTTTATTTTTTATTGAAGTGTAGTTGATTTACAATGTTATGTTAATTTCTGCTGTACAGCAAAGTGACTCAGTTATACACATATATACATTCTTTTTTATATTCTTTTCCATTACGGCTTATCCCAGGATACTGAACATGTTTCTCTGTGCTGTATAGTAGGACCTTGTTGTTTATCCATTCTATATGTAGTAGTTTGCATCTACTAACTCCAAACTCCCAGTCCATCCCTCCCCTCGCCCCCTTGGCAACCACAGGTCAGTTCTCTATGTCAGTGAGTCTGTTTCTGTTTTGTAGATAAGTTCATTTGTGTCGTATTTTAGATTCCACATATAAGTGATATCATATGGTATTTGTCTTTCTCTTTCTGACTTACTTCATTTAGTATGGTAATCTCCAGTTGCATCCATGTTGTTGCAAATGGCATTATTTAATTCTTTTTTGTGGCTGAGTAGTATTCCATTGTATATATGTACCACATCTTCTTTATCCATTCCTCTGTTAATGGACATTTAGGTTGTTTCCATGTCTTGGCTATTGTGAATAGTAGATGCACACCACTTTGAATGCCTAATGTCCTTGGGAGGAAGAAAAGAGAGGAAGCTTACATTTTTTGAGCACCTACTATGTCCAAGCTATAATTGATATCTCATTTAATCCTCACAATTCCATGAGATAAGGATTGTTATTCCCATTTGACAGATGAGGAAACTGAGGCCTAGAGAGTGTTTGAGCTGGGGACTTGAGTCCAGGTTTGCTTGACTTCAAAGCCCAACCTCTTTTTAATCACTACCTGCCTCCTAAGACTTGTCCTCTGCTCACTGCCTTCCACGTTGACAAATGTACAATTTCCTTTCTCCCTAAAATATTTCAGAATCACCAGGCACTGTAATATGTTCTGAGCCTCAGTTTCTTCTCCTGAAAATGGGGATAATAATAGCACCTACCTCTCAGCGTTGTCATGAGATTAATTGAGCTCATATACATAAAACATTTAGCACAGAATTAACATTATTTGAGTGTTAGTCATTAATATAATCATAGCTAACATGTATGGGATGCTGTTTACCATGTCCCAGGCATGGTGCTAAGTCTTTATGTGGTTCATTTTATTTAATCCTCAAAACAACCCTTGGGGCAGGCATTAGTACCCTCATTTTCAGCTGGGAAAATTGAGGCATCAAAGAGGTTAAGTGGGGCTTCCCTGGTGGCGCAGTGGTTGAGAGTCCGCCTGCCGACGCAGGGGACCCGGGTTCATGCCCTGGTCTGGGAAGATCCTACATGCCATGGAGCGGCTGGGCCCGTGAACCATGGCCGCTGAGCCTGCGTGTCCGGAGCCTGTGCTCCGCAATGGGAGAGGCCACAACAGTGAGAGGCCCGCGGACTGAAAAAAAAAAAAAAAAAAAAAAAAAAAAAAAAAAAAGAAGTTAAGTGAATTATTCAGGTTCACACACTAAGGAAGAGGTACTGCAGGAGTCTGAGTCCTGGTTATCTGTGGCTGTGTTACATGATGTGAGAGCCAAGGAATACTAATAGTATGGGAATAAAATGTACTAAGTGGTTATTATGTGCCAGACATAGTGCTAATATATATACATAGTCTCAATTTTCAAAACTATCCTCTGTGAGGCAAGGCCTATAATGAGATGATTTTTTTTACAGATACGAGTAAGCAAGATTAGGTAACATAACTCAAGATCTCCCAGCTAGGTGTGGGCACCTGAACCCAGGTCGTTGACAGCTCTTGCACTTACCCATGTAATCACCTTAGTGGCAGGGATGACGTAGGTGTTACGTATCCTTCGAATGTGATGTGATGTGGACTAAAAATTTGTTTACAAAATACATGCTGAAAACAAAAGGATCCAGAAAGTTTTAAGAGGAAGGGATAAATAAAGATATACCCGGCAAAGGCTAGCATGAAGGACAGGTGTTGAATTGTTGGCCTTCCAATGGCTCCAGTGGGTTGAGCAGGTCACAAGAAGTTTGATTCAGCTTCATCCAGTCTTGGCCAGCTCCACACGAGCTGGCCCCAATAAGTCTGGCTTGATTCGAGCCAGCTTGAATCAGTTAGATCGAGTTGCAGCCAGTTGGGACCAGCCTGAACTGGATTGACCTAGTTTAAGTCTGTCTCTTTAGGCTGACTTCCCTTTCAGCCTTAGAGTTCCGACTCCCTGTGGATGCTCTTCTCTTGGACTCCCTGGTTGGATGGCTTTGGTTGGGACACCAGTGGGAAAGAGAGCATAAGTAAATTATTAACGTTGCAGGGGCTGCCCTTGGAGCCCAGGGGGTCTACGGCTGGAAGACGTCAGCTGGCAAGCCCTGCCTTGGTCAGCGCTGCCAGAGCGCCCCTCCCCAAGTTCCCTTCCCACTCTGTCCCTGTGGAATCCCCTCGCCACACGCTCTCCTACCGCCCTTTTCTGTCCTACAAGTAGACTTTCCCTTCAGTTTCTTTTTAAATGTGCAAACCTGGGGGATCCGAATGTGCCGATCTAGAGCAGCAGGGCTTGTCTGGGGTGGCAAGGCTCCTGTGTGGGTGGTGCCCCCTGTCATGGGAGACTGGCGGGCCGAGCTCACTTCATCCCCAGACCCTGAAACAGATGTGACCGGCAGTACGACATTGGCAATTCAGTTAAACATTGATGTGTGTGAGGGCTGTGGGAGGAAGGTGGGCAGGGAGGGCAGGTGCTGGCTAATGGGATGCCACACTGCATTATCATCCTGCAGAAGCCTTGCCCCCTTCAGAGAATAATGCAGGCTGAAGGGGATGAGCACCAAACAGGCCTGGGGAACAGGGCCTCCGTGCAGGCTGGACCCCTACCCTGGGCTTGCTGCTCTGTTCCCAGCTGCACCGGGTGGTGATGGACCTGCGGGACTGATCAGACCCGGGAAGCGTCTGAAATCCAGCATCAGCCGTGTCCTGGAGCTGAGGGTCTGCCAAGACTGGCCACCTCCCCGTTCCCTGTTAGAGTCACGCCTAAGGCTATGAGTATGTTGGTTAGATTACAGGACTGCCACCTGGTTGGGAATTTATATTCTTAGAACTAGAAGAAACTTGGCAATCACTTACCCACTGTCATGCGGAGATTCGGTAGCAGGCCAGTGTGCTCCTTCTGCAGACCTGTGATGCATTCTGTACGTGGTGAGGGAGCAAAGTAACGAGGAGGGGCTCCTGCCTCCAGGCTAGGCCCTTTCTACCATGTGCACTGAAGGCAAACTCTGCTCCAGAGAGCTAGTTCCCTTGTTCTGCAGGCCTAGCTCTCTCTGCACTGTTCTCTGACCCTGCCGAGAAGCAGGCCGTGCCGGGGCTCTGGGGACCCCAGAGGGTACTTCCAGTTCCCTCTGTGGGTCCCAGTTCTCCAGGTCCTCTGCGGAGGGACTGGGGCCACAGAAGAGCGGGGTGAGGGGTCTATGCATGTTAATCAAGGATTCGGGTCTCAATGGACTGTGTCAGGGGTCTGCTTTGTCCCAAGACTGACTGTGCCCAGGGGATCGACTGCAGCGCTGGCCGGCTGCTGACCGTGCCTGGCGACAGACAGTGCCACAGTCGGCCGACCATGCCCAGGAACCAGCTCTGTCCAGGGACCGGTTGTGCCCATGGAAAGGCTGTGCCCAGGGATCCACGGTGCCTGAAGCCTGACTGAGCCTGGGAACGACTGTTCTCAGAGACCCTTTGAAGACCCCCTGTGTCCGGGGCTCATCTGTGCCCAGGGACTGACTCTGCCTACTGTGGCTGCCTGAGGGCTGAGTGGACCCGGGGGCTACCCTGCCCAGGGGCTGATTATGCCAGACACTGGCTGCAGGGAGCCTGACTGTGCCCAGACACTTTCCAGGGATCAGCTGTGTCCAGAGACTAGCATGGCCCAGCGGCCAAGTATGCTCAGGACAGCTCTACCCAGCAAAGCAGCTGAGCCCAGCTCTACCCTGCCCAGGGCTGGACGAGGCCCAAGGATGGGCTGTACCTGGACATCGAAGACCCACTGTGCACAGCTACCAGCTGGGGCGGGAGCCCAGCTCTGCGCAGGGACTGGGTGGGGGGCAGAGACTCGTCTAACTGGAAATGGAGTCGTGTGCCCGGCACACAGGCCACCCAGCGGCATGGCAGCATGCCTGGTGTGAGGGCCTCTGGCAGCAGTTATTCTTCTGGGACAGGGCGAGGAGGAGACCTCTACCCTCAGTGCAGCCAGCCTCAGCATCCCTGTTTTGGAGCCTGGTGAACAGAGAAGGAGAAAGAGAACTCAGTTACTGAGCACCTACTGTGTGTCCGCACATGCTTGGTCCTTCCTTCCCATTGTGGCATTTCATCCCTAGGACAACCCCAGGAGGCAGTAGACATCATCCCCATTTACAGTTGGAAAAACTGAGGTTCATGGAGGTGAACATTCTTTCTGGTCTTTCTGCTCTTCTGCCCGTAAGGCTGTGAGCTTCCCATACTCCTCACTGGAGGGAGAGGTCGGGGCCTCTCCCCATCTTACAGAAGAGGAAACTGAGGAAGGGTCAGAACCCAGACATCCAGTCTGCAGTTGGCAGGTTGAACCTGCTTGTGTCGGCAGCCTGACTCCTCAGGCGGGAGCAGGGCACTTGGCAGGCCTGGTAGGAAGGGCTTCCTGCGGGCTACATTCCTGGTTGCTGTCCTGGAGGCGGGCAGGCCGGGGTGCGGAGGCCGTCTGCCTCCTCACAAGCCCCCTTTCATGATGCTCAACAAGGCTCCCTCAGAGCCTGGACTCGGCTGTGCAAACACGCACATCTGGGCTGCTGGCTGCAGCGGGGCAGCGGAACTCCTCCCCCACAGCTGGCGAGCTGCTCCTGACCTTCTGGACAAAAGGAGCTTTGGCCCTGTGGGAGCTCCTGGGGAACTTGGGGCTCTGGAGGGTACAGTCCCCACCCGGCCCTCCGCGGGGAGCAGTCCTCTCTGGCTGCCGCCTGTCATTTTCATCAGGCCCGGAACGCTGAGGCTGACAGCATTTCCTGCCGAGGGCATGCCCTCCTCCTCTGTCTCGGGCCAACACCCAGCCAGAACAGGGGAAAGGAGAACAAAGGCCACAGGCAGAGAGGGCGCAAGCTGTGGGCAAAGAAGCATCCGAGCGGCCATCCCAGTCCAGGACCCGCCCCCCACGGCCCTTCATGGAATTTATAATTTCATGAAAGAAGAAGACACAAATCAAATAATCACAGGCCCAAAGTTGTAAAGAGCAGCACACTCTTACCTAGTGATTTTCAGATTCCAGGCACTGTTTTTGGTGCTTTGCATATTTTAGCTCATTTCCTCCTTACAATGACCCTAGGAGGGGGATACTATTATTATTCCCACTTTACAGATTAGGTGATTGAAGCACAGAGAGGTTATGTGACTTGCACAAGGCCACACAGCTAGTAAGTGGCAGAGTCAGGATTTGAACTTAGGTGGTGCGGGTTCTTAACGATGCACCTTTACAAACACTATGAGGGCAGTGCAGGGGGAGTTGGGGTAGGGAGTGGGGAGGTCATTGGGAAGGGAGAAAGGATTCGAACTTAGAGAAGATCACTTTGGCTGCTGGGTGGAGGGCAGACCTGAGCATCCAGGTTGGAGGCTGTCACAAGAGTACATGTGAGACATGATGGTGATGCAGCCTGAATTAGGGCAGGGCAGCGGGCCTGGGGCGAAGAGGGTGGGTTTGGGAGAGATGTAGCATCTAGAATGGTGGGAGCTGGCAGCTGGGTGGGAGTGAGAGTGAGGGTGAGTGTGGATTGAGGACTCCACCCTGTGTTTGGGGAGTGAGCCAGCTGGGTGCCAGGTTCCCTCTTCACCTGCCTGGCAGGACCTCTTTGGCTCTCCTGACTCCTGGGAGGATGGGGCCTATCGCTGCTGTGCTCCAGCTGCCAGCGGCATCCCTGAGGGCTCAGAGGGGAGAGAAGGTTCATGGTCCAGCTGAGGAAGCCCCAGATTGGGTAGCAAACATGGATTTAAATCCTGACTCCTCTGACAACCTGAGAGAACTTGGGTGCGTCACTTACGTCTCGGAACCTTAATTTCTTCTGAAATTGGGGAAATGATGCCTCCCTTGCAGGGCCCATGTAAGACAACAGATGTGAAAGTGAGGGGCAAAGGTAAAGGGCTGAGTTGCTATTCCTTGCTGCTGTTTAAATAGCGTCCTTTTGAGGCTTCTCCTGCCTGATGGCTGGAGAACTCAGGAGGCCTGGATACTTGTCTCTAAGATGCCGTGTGATGCTGGACATGCCTTCTGCCCTGGGCTTCGGTGTCCTGCTCTGGACCATGAGCCCCCCGTGGGAGGTAGAGGAGCCAGGGCTTTCCTGCCAGGCAGGTGGAGAGGGCACTGCTGCCTGAGTTTAGCACCTGGAATGGAGCTGGCCACAAAGGACATCTCTTGTTCATCGCAGCTCACGCTGTCATTTAACAGACTTTTAGCTGAGCATCTACTAAGTGCCAGACCCTGTCCAAGGTGGGGGAGATATTGTAAGGAAACTAGGTCTGCAAAGTCCTGGCTTTCCAAAGCTCGCTTTACAGTGGGGGAGGCGAATGGTATCGAGTCAAAAAAAATCAGCAAAGAGGGTTGCAATAATGTGATGTGCTACAGAGAGGGGATAGGAGAGAGGGGCCCCTTTAGGTGGGGTGGTCAGGGGCAGTCAAGGGAGAGGCCCCTAAGAGGTGCGGGGGGAGCGGAGGCCTGGCTGATGAGGAACAGCTAGCCTGGAGAGGCTGAGGGAGAGCTGGCTACGTGACCAGCAGAGGCATCGGGGGGTAAGAGAGAAGCCAGCTCATGTCCGGCTTTACAGGCTCTTTTAAGGAGTGTGAACTTTCCTCCAAGAGCGATGGGAAGCCTTTGAAAAGATTAAAGCCAGGGCATGACATAATCTGATGCACTGGTTTAAAAGGTTACTCAGGTTCCCATGCAGAAAATGAATTGCATGGAGCACAGAATCCTGCTGGCTGTCCATCTCGGCTCCAAATCCTGTCCCAGCGCCGCCACGCTCCCCGCAAGAAGACCTCCCATCTGTTGCTCAGGGGTTACTTGCCTTCCATACTCTCCTTACCCCTCTTCCAGATCACGGCTCCAGATGTGCCATGGTCCCCAGGGAGCCCCCGGACCCCTGAGGCAGAGGACTGGCTGGCTGACTCCGGGCAGCCTGAGCTGGAGGCCCACAGGCCGGGACCTACGTGTGGGGACAGTGGGCGCGGAACGGCTGCCCTGCCTGCTTCCACTCACTGTGCAGGGCAGGCCCCCTACCCCCACCCCACATGGGGCTTCTGAATTAAAAAGTCTTAACTTTTTCTTTTAAATGGCAGCTCTGTGTACTGTACATGGTAATTAATACATTAGCATTTATGCAAAATATCATCACAGCCGGGCTGGTATGTCAGCTGCCTTCCTGAGCTGCAAAAATGTGAGCGCCCCTAGGTACCTCAGACAGGCCCCCGCCCCTAGCAGACAGCTCCGTTTGACCTGCCCGTTCACTAAGTGTGTCTGCATGTGTGTGTTTCCGTGGATGCTGGCCCATGCATGGGCTGCCTCTTGTGAGGATCTGTGAGTATGCATGTGTCCTTGTGTATGGGCACAGGAGTGGTATATGAGGGCATCCCCGTGTCTATGTGTGCCTGCATGTTGGTCTGGGCGTGAGTACATACGAGTGTGGTTTTATATGTGCACATCTCTGAATGTGTGTGTGTACATCTTTGTGTGCCCCGGTGCATGTCTGTGGGTCTGTGTATTTGTGACTTGTGTCTGTGCATGTCTCTATGCGCTTATGTATGTGCGCCTGGGTACATGTTAGTATGTATCTGTGTATCTGTGTGGGTTACGCATGCATGTACATATGTGCACAAGTATGTATGCTCATGCTCATATGTGTATATCAGTGGGTGCTCATGTATGAATGTTCATGTGTATCAGGCACGCCTATGCGGTCTGCTATTTGTGTCTGTGCATCTGTGTGTTAGTAGGGTTGTGTGTGTCTCTGTATGTGTTTGGGTATACCCAAGTGCATTCCTATACATGTAAAAATGTGTGTGTGTGTGTGTGTGTGTGTGTGTGTGTGATGCTTGCTAGAGTGGTTCTGAAATGAAGTTGTGATGCATTGGAAAGAATAGCGCACTGGGAACAGTGACATCTGGGTTCAAGCCCTGGTGCAGCCAGCTCTATGACCTTGGGAGAGCCGCTCCCCCTCTCTGTGCCTCAGTTTCCTCATCTGTAAACCGGACTGATGATCCAACCCTGCTCATAATGACAATAATAAATATTCACTGGGCGCTGGATGCCTTGCCATCAAGGAGCTCATGGAGTGGGGAGAGGAACCCATACATAGGCAGTGACTCTGAGACCATGAGGGTGATGGCACAGGGTGCTGGGACGAAAGTCATTTAGCCCTGAGCAGGAGATGGAGTGGGATGGGGTCAGGGAAGCCTTCTTGGAGGAGGTCATTGTTGGGCAGGGTCTTGGAGGATGAGTAGGAGTGAGTCAGATGAAGAAGCCGAGAAGAGCAAGCCAGGCTGAGGGAGCACAATCATGGAGTTGTCTGGCTCATTTGGGGTGGCTGGAGACGGGGACTGAGTTGTAGGAGTTGAGGAGGTGTAGCTGGAGATCACCCAGTGCACCGGGGAGCCAATGAAGGCCTTTAAGAAGGAGAGTCGGGGTCAGAGTAGAAACATCACTCTAGCTTCTGCAGTGGGGTGGGGACTGGAGGTGAGGGGTAACCCGGAGACAGTGAACCTGAGCGAGGCAATGGGGAGGAAGAGGAGAGGAGGGGGCCAGAGGGTGTTGCTGAGTCAAAATCGATACCAGGCAGAAATTGGTTAGATAAGACAGAAGACTGTGGTAGGCAGAGGTAAAAATCAGGTGCAAAAGCCCAGCAGCAAGAGAGAAAGTGGAGTCTGCGAAGAATTATAAAAGGCTTAGGGAGGTGGGAGAATGCAGGAGAGAGAGAGCTAGAGGCCTGACCCTGCAGGGACCTGTAGGTGGAATGTTTGGGGAAGACAGTGGGGGGAAAGGCAGTGACAGTGGGGGGTTGCCAGGTCAGCTTTGTATTTTTGGAAGCCTTTTCTTTCCTCTTCTTGCCCGTGTCTAAAGCCTGCCCAGGGCTCCTTGGTTTTCTGATGTATAGATCAGATGGGGCTGATGATCTGGGCTGTTACCACACAGCTGTGAAGCAGATTAAAGCTGGGCCCTGGTAATAAGTTCCTGCCCTCGAGGAGCTTCCAGAAACAGACGCTATCGTGTAGTCGATGCCATGATGCGGGTTGGGGGCGCAGTACATAACAGGTGCTCAGTGAAGATTTGTTGAATAAATTGTCTGTAGGGAGAATTCGGGAAGACTTCCCAAATACGGTGAGCCCTGAGCTGGGTCCTAAAGCAGGAGTGGACATTAGCCATGTGAGAGGGGAGGGGGCTGCACAGACAGTGGAGGGACATGTGACAGCACGGAGGACTGGGGAGGGTTGTAAATTCAGTGAAGACTGGAGATGAGTGTGGTTGCAGTGGGATAGAGGCCGTATCATAAAAGACCTTGAATATCAGGCTGAGGAGCATAGATTCCGCCATCCCCCGCAGCAT
>NW_006780610.1:3497557-3503188 GCF_000442215.2 Lipotes vexillifer | reverse complement strand
CTCCCCCCCCCCCCGCCCCGCCCGCCCCGGGCAATGTGAAGCCATAGAAGACTTTTAACAGAGGAATACCTGGTGAGTTTT
Source organism: Lipotes vexillifer (assembly GCF_000442215.2). Taxonomy (NCBI): domain Eukaryota; kingdom Metazoa; phylum Chordata; class Mammalia; order Artiodactyla; family Lipotidae; genus Lipotes; species Lipotes vexillifer. The sequence continues at coordinate 3,503,107 of NW_006780610.1, read as the reverse complement.
GTAAATTTTATAAATATTGCTCTGAGTACCGGGTATGGGATTGCGACTGAGGGAAGGCAGAGCTAAGGACGCAGAGGCCAGCGAAGGGGTCTTTGTGGCTTAGCTTGGGGTAATGACCATGCTGCTAGACCTCTCGGATTTCTTTTAAGGAATGGGGCACCAAGCCTTTTTTTTTCTGGCTGCACCACTCGGCTTTCCGGATCTTAGTTCCCTGACCAAAGGTAGGATTGAAGCTGGGGCCATAGCAGTGAAAGTGCGGGGTCCTAACCACTGGACCGCCAGGGAAGAGTCCCTACGAAGCCTTTTTTTTTTTTTTTTTTTTTTTGTGGTACGCGGGCCTCTCACCGCTGTGGCCTCTCCCATTGTGGAGCACAGGCTCCGGACGCGCAGGCTCAGCGGCCACGGCTCACGGGCCCAGCCGCTCCGCGGCATGTGGGATCCTCCCGGACCGGGGCACGAACCTGTGTCCCCTGCATCGGCAGACGGACTGTCAACCACTGCGCCACCAGGGAAGCCCCCTACGAAGCCTTTTTAAATGAAAGCAGGCACAGGGCAAGCAGCAGGGGTCTTGGTCCCCACACAGTGCCCTGCCACTATCCAGCCGTGTGACCTTGGCTTGGCCAGGTCAATTAGCTTCTCAGGGTTTTAGGTGGTTATTGGGTAAGGAGACCCAAAGGAGGTGATGCAGGTAGAAAGGGAGGGATGTAGGGAAGGGCTTTGTTTCCCTCACCTCCTGGGGGGAGAGTCGCCTCAGGGCACAGGAGGGCCGGGAGGGGGCCTCCCGCCTTCCTCCTTCCCCCTGCTCGACTGGACTGGAGGAGGGTGAGGATAAGGGCAAGCCGAGCTCATGTATTTTCATGCCGTGGCCTTGACACTCAGCCCCACAGTCCCAGCTCACAGGGGCTGGGAGGCTGCTCTGGGGTGGGCCGACCCCACCCGCAAGCAAGCAGACACTCCGCTATTGTTCAAAATGGAATTGGTCCCAGGAAGCTTGGAGCCTGCGAAAACCGCTATGAATTTTGCAAAACAGCTCTGAGGCGGTAAAGCATGTCAGAAGAATCAAATGCGGAAATCCCTATTTAGAAACTCCACTCTGGACAGGCAGGATGTGCCCCGAAAAAGATGGGACGCAGGGGCTCTGGCTCTAAATGCCCCCTCCCTCGTAGCCTCGGAGGGTGCCCAGACCACACCAGAGGGGAGACAGCCCCATAGTGCCCTGTCCCCCCTTCTGCTGGGTGTGCCTGGCCTGAGGTTGAGCCCTTCATAAGGCACCTCCACCATTCTTTCTTAATGTACGTATACTTTTTTTTTCTTTTGAAAGCAGCTTTATCATTTTGTAAAAAAGGATACATATGCTCATTGCAAAAAATTCAGACAATATGGAAAAGTTCAAAGAAAAATGTAAAAATCACCTCAGATTTCACTATCCAGAGATAACCACATAACATTTTGGTGAACGTCCTTCCAGACTTCTCTCCGTGCATAAATATACACAAATAGATTCCACGTATGCAGTTCTACCCTGAGTGAGATCAGACGACACATGCTGTTCTGTCACCTGTTTTTTTTTTTTTTGTGCGGTACGCGGGCCTCTCACTGTTGTGGCCTCTCCCACTGTAGAGCACAGGCTCCGGATGCACAGGCTCAGCGGCCATGGCTCACGGACGCGGGCCCCTCACTGCTGTGGCCTCTCCCGTTGCGGAGCACAGGCTCCAGATGCGCAGGCTCAGTGGCCATGGCTCACGGGCCCAGCCGCTCCGCGGCATGTAGGATCTTCCCGGACCGGGTCACGAACCCGTGTCCCCTGCATCGGCAGGCTTACTCTCAACCACTGCGCCACCAGGGAAGCCCTGTCACCTGTTTTTTTTTTCCCCCCACTCAGCAATATGTCGTGGACATCCTTCATGTCAATACATATAGATCCACCTAAAAGTTTTAATGCCTGTATTATATGTATGGATATACCCCACTTACCCAGTCCCCAACTGATGGCGATATGTGTGTTTCCAATTGTTTTGCTCTTATAAACATCCCTGCAATGAAAGTCTATGTGCATATATCTTTGTGCATTCATTCATTCATTCATTCATGCCACAGATGTTTATCAAGGGTATTCTACATAACGGGCCAGTACTGGGCTGGGGATAGAAATGGGGAATAAAACTACATGGTTGGTCCTTGCTTTTGCAGAGTTTATCATGTCGTGAGGAGAGAGGACACCCAGCCCCAGTGCCTGCCAGCAGGGAAGGTGGCAATTTTTTTGCAATGAGCTTATGTCTTAAGAACTTACAGAAATAACTATCCAATTAGCACATGATATGCAGTACAAAGGAAAAGTATACATAGTATGAAGGTAAAGTGCAGAGAGAGACAAGAGAAGGTAACTTAGACTTGGGAGTCAGGGAGGGCTTCTCTGAGGAGGTGACATTCAGGTTGAAAGATGAGTGGGCAAGAGTTAGGGTCGGGGGATGGAAGAGGAAAGGATGGGTGGGTGTGGAGGGGAACAGCAAAAGGATTTCACTTAAAAAGAGCAGTATTTTTCGATGATTAACATATGGAAAATTCCTAAAAATGGGATTGCTGGGTCAAAGGGTAAGCAGAGTTTGCATTTCGTCCCATATGGTAAATTGATTTCCACGAAGGTGTTACGCATTTACCGTCTCAGAAGGGGTAGTGGCGGGGTTGTCGGGAAGAGTTGGTAGAAGGTTCAGCATGAGCAGCACCGAGGGTTAAGCTCAGTGGTTGTGTACAGGAAGCGAGCTGGTCGCTGCTGTTGCCATTATTATTATAATTATCTTTGCCAATCTAATCGGTGAAAAATGATATCTCAGCTTTGGTTTTTTTTTACACTTTATTTAAAAAAATTTTTTAACATCTTTATTGGAGTATAATTGCTTTACAGTGGTGTGTTAGTTTCTGCTTTATAACAACTCAGCTTTGTTTTTAACCGTGTCTTTTTTTCGATTCTGCAGGAAATGGAGCCCTTGGGGGGAAATGAACTATCTTTCTTTCTTAAGCCACCTTTGTCAGAACCTTCCTGTGCCCCTGGGAGAGGCAGGAAATATTCAGGGTCCCTGGCCTGTGGTCCCATCCTCCCAGCAAAGCCCCTGAGACTTCGAAATGATTCCAAATCCCGTGTGGCTCTGGGTTTCCCAAGGCAGGTGCCAATCAGAGAGGAGGGCGGTTTGGAACCTGTGTAGGATGGGTGTTATGCCCTTGGGGAGGGACAGGCAGAGAGGTGAGGGCGCTGCAGGCAGAATCCACATGCCATTAGGAGTGCTTGGAGATCCCAGGTGTTCCTGGATGACATTAATGCAGTTAGATGAATATTAACAGAGTGGCTATTAATATTAATGACAATAATAAACAAGTGTGAGGATTATTTTTAAAGAGGGCTGCTGCTCCAGCTGTTGCCTCCCTTCATTAAGAAGCTTCTGAGGTTCTCAGCCTTCCTCCTCCCAGACCTCATGCAAGAGTCAATGGCATCCTCGTGACCCCTGCCTGGGCTGGGACTGAGCCAGAAGGGCCTTTCCAACATTTTGGATTGAACGAGAATCAATGCAGGAAACCCCGAGTTTCCATCCAAGGCTCTCTGGGCCATGTGAGCGGATGGGGGCCAGGGAGGGGATGAATTGGCTTGTGTGTGGGCAGCCAGCTGCAAGACGCTGCTTCTGACCCTCTCGGGCATAAGGCCATGCCGTCCCCATCCCCAGAGGAGTGTGGGCAGGGGGCTTGCGGGGGGCCAATCTCTTGCAAAGGTGGCTGGAGGAATTACCCTGCTAAAGTGGTCATGAATTATAGAAGAGCGGGGAGGAAGGCCCAGAATATCATGTGTAAATAAACTGGAGTGGCGGCCAGACATAAAAGCCAGCCACCAAGCTCTTGGACCCACTGCGCCCCTTCTCCTGCGACCCACTCGTGCCAAGTACCACAGTGAGTCGCTTACAACCTCCTTCTTCAAAGGATTTGTTAATAAGTCAATGACGGAACATCTAAAGGGGAAAAATATTTCTCTTTATAGTTGGAGATAGTTGTCCCAGGAAAAAAACAACAACAAACCTTTAATTACAGCTCACATGGAGAAAGCTTGATTTGTGGGCAGAGCCCAAATGCTGAGGAGCTGGATGTAAAATATTTGTAATATTTAGGGAACCTAGAGTTTTACATAAAAGTAAACAGCATTGCCTGAAGGCACAATTTCCAGCAACACAATAAAATGTGCAGTGAATTTATGGCGGCCATCCATTAGCTCTTACCAAGGCAACGTCGCCCCTATCTGTCGTCCATCATTATAATAGAGGGTTAATGCACCGAATTTACATAAAAAAGTCATATTGTCTGCATGAATTATTTACACTCGAAGCTGTTTTTACAGCTTGGTTTCAAGCTGGATTCTGGGAGAGATTCTGCCAGTAAATTACTCCGTGGAGACCTGGTTCTATAACTACGCGCGTAGCCAGCAATGAAAAGAAAGGAAAATGGGCCGGCCCTGGCGGGTCGTTGGTGCTGACGCCTCGCGGGTGGGGGCTTGGGAGGCTGTGGGACTTTGCTGCTGCAGATGGGGCTCCGTGTCTGGGCCCGTGGCTTCGTCGTTGCTGCCCAGATGCCCATGCGGTCAAAGCCAGTTTGGGCCGGTGGAAACACAGCGATCCTCCAGAGGTGTCTGAGGGCTCTTGGTGGCTGAAGTTAGAGGTCTTTTAGGGATCGGGGTCCTGGAAAAGGGAGAGGAGCTGCTGTGTTGGTTGGAGCAGGAGTCTAGCTCAGCAGTGCAAGGGAGACCCATCGTCCCCATTGTACAGATGGGAAGACTGAGACACCAAGAGGCACCTACTCAAGAAGCAGGAAGCCCATTCATCCCAGGTGGGCCTGAGGAATGTGGGATGTGCAGACACTTCAGACGTGGGGGGAGAGTGGGGCTGGGATGAGGCATCCTTGGGGTGCCAGTCCCCAAGGCACCCATCTCAGCCCTTAGGCTTTCTAGGACATTTAGTGAATCGAAGGCAGTTTTTGTGGTTGGGCTGGGCATGAGCTCTTGTGTGGCACTGGCTCCTTCATTTTCTTCACTTTAGGATTTGGGGGCTGGGTGGGAGCTGCTCATGCTTCCAGGTGATGTGGAGTTGGGGGGGGGGCTAGTCACGCAATGGAAACACACCTGGATTTTAAATTCCATGCCAGCGGTGTGGCCTTGGGCAAGGCTTTTACCTTCTGGGGGCTCAGTTTCCTCATCTGTGAAATGGGATTTTTAATCCTGACTCTCCCAGACTGCCCCACCCTCCCGAATGACAAGAGGCTTGAATGGAATAACTGCCCTGGGAGGTGTGTGATGTTACCAGCAAGGTCACAGGAGACAGAGGTCAGCAGAGGGAAGTCCTGAGGTTAGGGCTGATAGAGGGACTTGAAGAGTACAAGACAGACAGATGGAGGGAGAAGGCCAGACAGTCAGACACAAAGAGATTAAAAAAAAAAATCCCAGAGACAGAGAGATGGGGAGAGACAAAGAACAAACGCAGAAACAAAGAGAAAGGGATAGAGATGGAGCAGCGGGAAAAG